>NC_034438.1:5867044-6059923 GCF_002078875.1 Numida meleagris | reverse complement strand
AAGGGAAGGGAAGGGAAGGGAAGGGAAGGGAAGGGAAGGGAAGGGAAGGGAAGAGGCAGGCTTAAACACTTGATTGAAAAGGAATGGATGTTTACACTGTCTTGAATATTTTGAAGAATTAGACAACAGTGAATAATGCTGTTTCTCCCTGCTCTGCTTTGAAGTCTGCTCTAAGATTTATCATGATAAATGACCCACAAAGCATACGGCTATATAGCATGCTTCTGTAGAGGCAGATGAAGAAGACTGCAGCTAGATGAACATTATGGTAGAGATTTCTATCTGATAGGTACAGAATTCATGAAGAAGACAGAATAGACATGAGAAGAGAATTGGCATCTTAATTATGTCCTGAAAATATCATAATTCTTCTGGCCATAAATGCAAAATGTGCCTGCTCATCAAGACTTACATAACAACATTTTACACCTGTCCCTTTTCATAGCAGGACTACATCAAGGTCAGCATCACATGAATGCCACTTCCTTTATTATGCTGGCATTAATGTATAGGTTTCATGTTTTGAAAGGAACAAAATTGAAAAGAAATAGGAGTTAATTAATACCGTAATTTCCCAAGGAATTGTATTTTTTATTATATCAATCAATATTTTTATTTTGTGATAGTAGTTTAAACTCACATTTCTCTTTGGAAATTCTTTCCTATGGTTCTCAGGTCCTATGGAATTTAACGGTCATGAAGCTTAAAAAAAATCATTTTATTTTTCTTTCCAAATCTAATAATAATAATAACAATAATAATAATAAAAGACATACTGTCCTACTGTTAAGTCAATCCAACTTGTATTTAACCTTAGGAAGTCTTCTAGAATCATAGATGATGCTGAAAATGATCTGTGATGTTAATCTACTTCATCTCCCTGCAGACGCACACTCAATATCCAATATGAACCTTTACAAAATGTGTATTGCAAAGGTAGTCAAATACTCTTATGATCTTCTGTTTTCTTCTGGAAAGGGAAATGCTCCTCCATGCTAACTTTAAGAGATTTGAGAGATATGGCAAAAATCTCAAGTTAGTTTAGTATCCAGATGGAATTATAAGGATTAGTTGAGAGCCTAATTCAAGTTTAGTTTTGACAGTAAATCTATTGTTAACACGATTAATTATTTTAGGTCTTATCTGAAAGATGGTGTTTCTTGAAAGCTCAGTGTTCTTACGCTGGTGACAGACATTTTCAGCAGTAGAGAAGTGGATGCCTCTTGTGCATCACCAGCAGCATTTCCCACAAAGCTGGAGTATGTCACTGTATCTCTTATTCAAAAATCAACCCTCCCAGCTTATCCAGGGAGAACTGACAAGGTTATCACCAGAGGCAGGTTGCTGGAGGCCTGTGCTGACAACAGAAATGAGAGCATGTGAAGGCTAATATCCAAAGAGACAGCTACCTGCTAGAAGCACTTGCCTGGAAGAGGTGCAGGAAACTGTGGGGAGTGCCTGTATAAATATAACCCTCTCCTTGTCCCATCCCAGTAGGGTTTAAGGCCAACCTATATGTGCTATTGCTCGGATCTAAAAGGGAGCAACAGGATGTTTGATTATTGTGCTCTAAATAAATGTTCCACGAAGAAACTTGTTAACCCTAGTTCTTCTTGCTATGTCTGCTTATATGCAAGACCTCCTCCAGCAAATCAATCCTTACATTGTAATGGCACTCACTTGACAAGGTATGTTTGGCTTAGTGCACTGCTGCCATTTGTTCTGCGTGTGCAACATCACAGAGGAATGTAATGTGTAGAGAATGTGTAATGTGTAAAGAAAACTGAAGAGGAGCTCATTGATATTCACCAAGGACAGAGAGAGCTGGCTGTGTAGTATGGTGGTAGTGTGGGGAAGGACTCATCACTCTCAGTGCCCTGTGATGTACTGAGGGTTTTCAATTCTGGCTTAAAGTGAAAATAAATAGAGATGATCACTGCTGAAGTCATTATATCTTTCAAAAAATGCTACTCTATTTTGTTCTTCACTGATGTGCCTTTGTCTTTATTTTTTCATCCTCATTATCCCTTTGTTCTTTAATGAGAGCACCGTTAAGTCCTATGAATAGAGGATGAGGGAGCAGACTAATCATGGAGAGCCACAAGTGTGGAGATTTGATTAACGACTAGAAAACATGTAGGTGCAATGCCCTGGAAAACACTATGTACACAAGCTTCCTTGGCCCAGAATGCACCAGAAATTAGAAACACTCCCTGAAGCACTCTCTCTCCAATGCTTCTTGCTTGATCTGTCAAGGGAAGTGTAAATGGAAGAGGAGAAACTTCACATATGGAAAAAATGCAGCTCTCCATCCAACTACTTTCAGCCCAGTGGCTTTGCAGCAGTCTAGGGACAAAAGGTTAGATTGGTCTGAGGCCATCTACCTTCTTCTCTCTTCCAGACCAGAGTCAAAGCAATGTGAGAGAGAGATTTAAACAGGATATATATATTCTTTTCCTATATGTCTCTTATCATGATGTTGGACTGTGAAGCTAGAATTTACAGCTTGACCATGAAGATATTTTGGCAGTGGGTCTAACTGACCACTGCCAAAATGGTGGTTATCTTGGCCTTGGGCTTATGCATGCAACAAAATAGACTGAAGTATAGAGTAATATTGGAGGAGAGATGTGGAAATAATAACTGAAACTTCAGTTTATTACCCATTTACTTATAAATATTTTCTTAAACAAAAGGGAAGAAACAGAGTATACACCTTGAAACTCTTGCCTTATCAAACTCAGAAGGTTGTAGCAATTGAGGTTACATTAGAGTGGCAGACACTACTGGGATTATTCATGAATCCATTTTACAGCTAGTTCTGTTCAATGATTATATAGATGATCTGGAAGCTGGACTTGAATGCATACTAAGTAAGTTTGCAGATGACATGAAATTAGGAGGACCTGTTGACTCCCTTGAGAGTAGAGAGGCCTTGCAGAGAGATACTGAAAAATCAGAAGGATGGGCAATCACTAGCTACAAGACATTGAAAAAGAGCAAGTGTCAGATTCTGTGCTTGGGATGGAGCAATCTTGAGTGTAAGTTCAGACTGGGGAAGAAGGGGCTGGAGAACATCGACATGGAAAGGGATCTTAGGATTCTGGTTCATGATAAGTTGGATCTGAGTCAGTAGTGTGCCTTAGCAGCCAAAAGAGCCAACCATGCCCTGGGGTGCCACAGGCTCAGCACTGCCAGTGGGCAAGGGAAGGGATTGTTCCCTCTGCTCTGCTCTGCCCGGTGTCACCTCAAGCATTGCGTGCAGTTTTGGGTTCTACGTTGTAAGATGGACATAAAAGAGTGCATCCACAGAAGTACTGTGTGGTTGACACAGGGCCTAGGGCAAGGTGTGTGACAGGCAGCTGAGAGCCCTGGGTTTGCTCATTCCACAGCAGAGGAGGCTGAGGGAATACCTCATGGTGTCTGTAGTGCCTCGAAGGAAGCAGAGAGGCAGCGCTGAGCTCTGCTCTCTGGTGACATCCACAGGGCCCAAGGGAACGTCTCAGAGCTGCATCAGGAGAGGGTAAGGGGATTGTAAGGAGTGGTGCAGTAGATAAAGCAGAAGGAATAGATGACATCCAGAAGGACCTGGAAAGGCTTGAGAAGTGGGCCCACATGAATCTAATGAGGTTCAACACAGCCAACTGCAAGGTGTCGCTCTTGGGTTGGAGGAATCCCAGGTATGTATCCAAACTGGGAGAAGAGCTCCTTGAGAGTAGTCCTGCTGAGAAGGACTTAGAGGTCCTGGTAGTTGAAACACTTAACATGAGCAGCAGCATGCACTTGCAGCTCGGAAGGCCAACAGTATCCTGAGCTGCATCAAGAGGAATGGCCAGCAAGGAGAAGGAGGTGACTGTCTCTTTCTACTCTGCCTTTGAGGCCTCCTCTGGGATGCCTAACTCGGGAAAGATGTTGAATTTTTGGAACAGGTGTAGAGGAGGGCCATGAAGATGATCAGAAAGGCTGGAGGACCTCTCCTATGAAGACAGGTGGATGGAGCTGGGCTTGTTCAGACTGGAGAAGAGAAAGCTGCAGGGAGATCTCATTGAGGCCTTGCATGACTTAAAGGAAGCTTACAAATAGGAGAGAAATCAACTTTTTACACAGATAGGACAAGGAAGAATGGTTTTAAACTACAAGAGAGGAGATTTAAATTAGACGTCAGAGGGAAGTTTTTCACTAAGAAGATGATGAGGCACTGGAAAAGACTGCCCAGAGAAGCTGCAGATGCCCCATTCCTACAGGTGTAGTAGTTCAGCTTGGATCGAGCCTTGGATAGTCTGATTTGATGCCTGATTTAGTGGTTGGCAACCCTGCCTGCAGTAGAGGGTTGGAACTAGATGATCTTTGGGGTCCCTTCCAACCCAAGCTATTCGGTGATTCTGCAGTTCCAAGATTTTTGGGTGGTCTTGTGTGGAGTTGGATTTGATGATCCCTGTGGGTCCCTACTAATCTGGGATATTCTATGAATCTGTGATTTTAGGCCAGTACCTCTGCTTAATCCCAAGACATTCTGAGCTCTGCTTGCTTCAGTTTACATCCCAGAGCAACATGAGCGTAATTCCTTGCTGCAGTATGATTCAGTTGTATATATGCTGAAAAACAAAACAAAACAAAACAAAACAAAACAAGATGACCTTGCAGGAAATAGGCTCTTTGATTTTTTCTTTTCTGTTTGCTGAAGTTTAATTAAAAACAACAACAATAACAAGCCAGAGCAGAACAAGTAGAACAAGTAAAACATAAAAAAAAAAAAAAAAAGATTGATGACACTAAGCTGAGTGGTGTAGTCAATACAACAGAAGGAAGGCATGCCATCCAGAAGGACCTGGATAGGCTTGACAAGTGGGCTCACGAGAACCTAATGAGGTTCAATCAGGCCAAGTGCAAGGTGTTGCACTTGGGTACAGACAGTCCTAGGTATGAGTACAGACTGGGAGATGAACTCTTGGAGAACAGCCCTGCTGAGAAGGACTTTGGGGTCATGATGGATGAAAAGCTGTACACGAGCCAGCAGTGTGCTCCTGCAGTATGGAAGGCCAGTGGTATCCTGAGCTGCATCAAAAGAGGGGTGGCAGCAGGGCGTGGGAGGTGATTGTCTCCCTATACTTTGCCTTTGTAAGGCTCCATCTGGAGTACTGTATCCAGGCCTGCGACCCCCAAACAAGGATGTGGAGCTGTTGGTGTGGGTCCAGAGGAGGGCCACAAGGATGATCAGAGGCCTGGAGCATTTCTACTGTGTTGAAAGGTTGAGGGAGTTGGGCTTCTTTAGCTTGGAGAAGAGAAGGCTCTGGGGAGACCTCACTGCAATCTCCCAATACTTGAAAGGAGCTTACAAGCAGGAGGGGGACCAATTTTTTACAAAGGTAGATAGTCATAGGACAAGGAGGAATGGATTTAAACTGAAAGAGGGGAGGTTCAAGTTAGATTTTAGGAAGAAATTATTCACTCAGAGGATGGTCAGGCACTGGTACAGGATTCCCAGAGAAGCTGTGGATGCCCCATCCATGGAGGTGTACAAGGTCAGGCTTAATGTATTCGTGGGCATTTTGCTCTAGTTGTTGGAAACCCTGCCCATAGCAGGGCATTTGGAACTAGATGATCTTTGATGTCCCTTCCAACCCAAACCATTCTATGATTCTGTGATTCTATAAAGTAGAACAACAACATGTAGAACAAAAGCTGGAATCAGTGAAACAAGCTCATTGCTTGGTAAAGACATCCAGTGTGACATAAATATGTCACAGAGTGAATTCAAAGGAAAGAATATCTTCTCTGGTCTTCTTCTCCTACTGTGACATACTACTTTCCTGACATGAGGTTATGGAGTGTATCATTTGACATTTTAGAATCTAGACTTGATTGGTTCCCTGTCCCAGAGCCAGTGTTTATGTCACCTCTCACCACAACTGAATGATACCAGCTGACATCTGATCATACAGGACACTGGGGCTGATTCTCTGATGCTCTAAATTAAAAGTCCAAATAAACTTAAATTTTAAAATTATTATTATTACTATTTTTCTCTGTATGGAAATGAAAGTCAGTGCTTTCAATCTGTGTAGACCAAGCCCAAGCCAACTTCAGGTAATGTGTAGTATGTGTTTCAGTGGCATCACACTTTGAGCACCACTGCAGAACAGTTAATAAACTGTGTTAATGCATCTCTATCTTATCCAGCAAGCTCAGAGGACAGAGAGGATAAGTTCCCATCTGTCTGCAAAAGACGGCATAGACTTCCACTGAGTCATGAGCTGGACTTTGTTAATGTGTAATGAAATTAATTAAAACCTCTCCCTTCCCTCAGTATTGGTTAAATATTATGACTCACCTGGTTGTCTTCTGAGGATAATAAAACTTGACAGGATTGTGGAGGGGGGGGAGATGTGGAGGAAGGAGAGGATGCAAGATGTTTCTCTCTCTTTCTGTTTTTTGGCTTTTCAATGCAAAGTCACATTCTGTCATGTTACATACACACCAAAATATTTAGAAACATGTAGGGCAAAGATCAGCTTGCAAGCGTGAGTTCATGAACTCTGCCAGCATACAGATTTCTCTGCCAGAGCAGCACAGCATCCCAGAGGCAAGTCAAATGAAAACAGTCAGAATAATACAGTCAGGTAACAGAAAAGGCAATTGTACAGCCAGCACCGATCCTAAAAGGAATATATATTTGGCATGTACCTGAGACCTTGACAAAAGGAAGCCTCCAAGGTTACCAGCAGAGTTGACTTAATTTTTTATCTACCTTTTTATTATTTTTTTTTAAAGGAGAAGGAGTGTTTAATTATCAGTTCTCAAGCAAATGGTGGTTCGGCAAAATGTCAGATCTCCAGCTGAGACGCCACCAGTTTGTGCTTCGGATTGTGTGCCAGGCGGCTGTATGGACAGGCGAAGACCTCCGACTGTTCGCTGAATGAATTTCCACTCGTGCCTCTCGACATTGATTGAAAGCGAAGGCTGCTGTTGGAGCCCTCAGGCTGTCTTAAGAAACCCATCCCTCCCCATGCTAGATCCTTGATGAGTGTAACTCCAGCTTCAAGGGAGACGGTGGAGTGGGAGGAATTTAACCCTTCTGGCCTCTGGAGGCAAAGCACTATCATGGGTCTGAGTTGATATTCAAAGCAAAAAGAAAAGAAAGAAGAAAAAATAATGAAACCAGAAGAGGACCAGCAAGAATCTTTTCTTTTTTTTTTTTTTTTTTCTCCAGCAAGTTATAAAAGACATCAGCACAGAATCCACTGTAAGATGTTTGTTTTGCAAATTTTTCATAGATCTTTTCTCCTGAATTCATTTTAACATTGGAATTAAAAAGAAGGGGAAAAAACAAGTCCATGAGTTTGGCATTGAGCATTAACTGTAGTTGTTGCCGAAGGAAGACAAATCAGACTAAACATAAATTGTTGTAAATGTGTCCTAGAATATCCTAGAGAACCACTCCAGCAGTGGTTCTTGAGCTGTTTGTACTCACTGAAAATTGAATTTGTGATTCAGTGGCAATAAAACTGGGACTGTTGAACACCAAGCTTGAATTAAACAGCGTGCCATAAGGTTAATGCAAATGCTAATAGAAGCACCTGACAGCCAGATCCCAGCGAGGCATAAATGGGTGTTGTACCATTAAGGCCATACCAATCCATTCTTTCCAAGGATGTAAACCATGAAATATAACAAAAGTGTTTGTTCATACAAGAAAATTTAGATTTGCTTTTGCCACTCAATGTAGCATTTTTCTTAGAATGGAGTATTTCATATGGTATTTTTAATACCAGGAATGCATTGCTATGAGAGCTAAATGAGACTGCAATCTGTCATATCAAGCAACAAATGTATGCTGTTCTTTTTTTTCTTTTTTCCTTTTTTTCCCTTTTCCCCCTTTCTTCCCCTTTCTTCCCCCTTTCCTTTTCCTTCCCTTCCCTTTCCTTCCCTTCCCCTTCCCTTTCCTTTTCTCTACTCTCTGTATTCTCCTGCCTCATATTTCAGGGACCGTATTTTGATTCAGTCCTTGTACATCATGTAGCACAGTGGGGTTCTTATATGTCAATTCTAAACATGATGGTAACTGCACTAACAACTGGAGGCAAACCAAGAAAGGCACTACCACTGCAGATCTAAGACACATCAGGCAGAAAAATGAGTGAAACATTAAGCAAAATTTTTTCTCCCAGACAATACAGACAAAAATAAACAAACACAGTTAATCAACATTCTGTACGTAAAAAATGCTAAAGATAATCAAAACTATCATTGATCATCATAAGTTTTTGTTTAAAAATTTCCTCTAAATTCCTGACATAATCGCTTCCTTTTGCACCGAACTGCATTAAATCCTTTTGTTTGTTCCTTCGGATTTTGGTAAGAGCGTTTTATGTAATAAATCCAATTGTCCTTTCTTCTCAATGTAAAATACAAATAAAATGTAGTTTTCAAAGCAATAAAATGTTTGGAACTGCAAGATAAATAAGTGAATTTAGTATGTTTTTTTTTTAATGTTGTTAAATATCTTTTTTAAAATGTATAATTTTTATTCTCATTCCCTTTTCCCCAACAGCAGGGATATATAAAAGTGAACATTCTCAGTAAAAGGAGAATATTTTTGATGTAAATAGCCATTTGGTAGAATACCAAACCAACCTCGCTTGCATCATTTTGTGGAAGACAGAATGCTAATTAAGGTCTTCCCAACGTATGAGGCTTGAAATACTCACTTCTGAAAGCAATGAAATACCTGATATTGACTGCATGCTGAATTGGTCCTTAAGGCAGACTGATGAGAAGAAAATCTAGTCTTGACTTTTGAAGTCTCTGAAATCTTTGAATTGTCTGACATTAACTTCAGCCTCTGAAAGAGCAGTTTCTGCTCATGTATTAAAGCCAATTAGCTTCATCAGCTAGAGCTACATGTGCAGGTGTCACAGAGAAACATTTTTGCTGTTATCCACTGGTGGAAGACTGCAAGTGCCTTAAAATCACTACACCTTCCTTTCTGACAAGAAGGTTCACATACAGTTGTGCTTTCCTCTGCCACAACAGCTAGGGCAGTAAGCAAGCAAACCTTTCATCCCTTTTAAGGGATGACAGAAATATCTGATCTCTCTCCTACCTCTCACTCTCCTGAAGAGGACAAAGCTATAGTGACTTAACTCCCTACAGGGGCTGTACATCCTAGATAAACCCCTGTGGTGGCTCCTGGCTCTAGTTTTTACCCCTAGAATTGCCTTTTGATGGAAAACCATCAGGAAAACCAAACTGAAAAATACATGTACCACTTCAGGCACCAGAGCCCTCACCTTAGAAGTATGCTGCACTTCCCATGTGTGCGCACTCTCAACCAGGAGCCTTGCAGTCCATGCGCAGCCCAAGGGGTGGCTGCTACAGTGATAGATAGGGAGATGCATTCTGTCAGAGTACTAGAAATGAGATTTTAGGCTCCTGGAGAATGTAATCACTGGTCAGGGATCAGAAAATAGGTGTGTGGCAAAACACCCCTCGCCTCTCCTAAAAGAGGAGAGCCATATGCATTTAATTCAAAGAAGAGATGTATGAGACTGACTGTGATGAGGGGTCCTGGGTACCAGATAACAAATGATTGAAGGCAGCTACCTACAGTCTTGATCAGGAGTCTGAGCTCAACATATGGCCAAGATTTTCTGACAAACCTCAGTATTCAGCGTTTTTTTTCCTTCTCCTTTCTCATCCCTTGGCTTTCCTTTGTGAAAAACTCTCTGAGGTTCGTTATACTTTTATTTCATCCTGTGGAACAGCTGAGGTGCCCTAGAGGTCTATTCTTCGAGGCAAGGACTGTTAAGTTAGTGCCAGTTTTCCAGCACGTTCCACTTGAAGTGATTTAGATGACAGGTAGAAATGACATTGTTAACAGCCTGGTACCTGACAGTAACTAGCACACACAAGTCATCTGAATATCTTTAAGGAAATAGTATGCACTATAACTGCAACTCACACTTTCCACTGTTTTTCCCTGCATGGATATCTGCTTGTGTAAATGACAGGTGTATAAACCACAGAATATCTCTTTCCAAAGGTTTGTTTGGTATTGCTGTTACAAAAATTAATTTATCTGTTAAAACACAAGAAGGAACCTGTGAATTCATTAGGGGTGTAGATTTGTTGTTGGAAACTAAGCCATGATTATTTTTATGACATTGATCTCTGTATTTTCTGTCTGTGGACAATAGAACTACCATCCAGGACATGCAAAGGATGATCTCATTTGAATAGATTCTTCAGTTCACATGTCAAATTTTCTTTGTGAATTTTCATGTGAATTTTCTTCTGCTGAAAAGAATTTTAAAAGGTGAAAGAAAAACCATGTAAGCAAATTTTGCTTCCATACGTAACAAGTTGTAACAAAGCAGATTTTCCATTTGGACTGAGATGTAAATGTATCATGTGTTTGACCACAATCTTCTGCTTGAAGGTATAGATGAGTGTGAGGAGCTAGCAGGAAGCTGTCAAAGCATGCACTCTTCTCAGGTTTATAAGGCCTATTTAAGAGCATAATAGCTAAGATGGTTTCTTGTCTGCTAGTTTAGAGATGGTCTGCACCCTCTGGCTTGGTTATGCATTTCAAACTATGATGCAGATATATCTCTAGAAGTAGTTCCACAAACACAAACTCCTGTTATGCATGTTTACTCACTTGTGAAAGGATTATTTGTATAAATAGCCCTTAGATGAGAGAAGTATAGGCATAAAAGCTCTGTGAATGTTCACTTAACTGAGCTTAGTCAAATCACAGATTTTCAGAAGCCTGTAAAAAACTCAGAGAAAAGGAATTTGGAAAAATAGAAGATGCAGGATTTCTTATTCAGTCTCAGTGTCTGACCCTCAGGATTCATGCTGAAAAAGGTGGTTTTACCAACTTCAGTAGAAGTTTGGGCCCGTAATGTGTTTAATCACAGAATAGAAAATGAATAAAATAGAGTCCTTCTTGCTTTTATGGAATATGTATACTTCTTATAGGACAGCAGAAATATTTACTTAGCAAGGCTGGAAGCTTCCACTGCAAGTACACAACACTGCTGAGCTTAACACGTTACTAGACGATGAAGCCTGTAGCATCCAGCAGATAAGCTCTCATATTTCTAGTGCTGTGTACAATGCATTTTTCCTCAGTTTCTCTTCAGAAAGTTAGATCTGGAACATGAAGAAGTAATTGTAGCAGACAGAGTACAAAAAAGACTGAGGAAACATTCAATGCTAGTTTATGCATTTCTCTTGGCCCTTGCCTTCCACATTTAATTTAGCTTATCAGTTATTCAGCATGGAGACAGGAAAGTCTGAAAAGAAAGATTAGCACTCTTTTATTTATCCCAATGAAGAAATGGTTCAATCACATGTTTTGCAGACTTCATATGACTTTGGGCAAATCTTAGGCAGAGGATGTAGAGACTTATGTATTTCTATATTTGTTCTTGAACACATGGACTCAGTTTGGAATTAGAGGTTGGACAGAATCTACAGACAAGTACTTGGGCTTCCTAGGTAGGACTTGTTGAGAGTTGATAACCAGCTCAGATGAACAGAACAAAAAGTCAAAACAATAGGAAAAGAGTGACATACAGGAAGGCAACAGAAATAAGAAGGAAGTACTTACCTAGAAAATTGTCTCCATGCCTTCAAAATACTGATTTCCCATTTTAGCTGAGTTCTCTGCCATAACTCATATAACCCAATTTAGGAAAACAAGGTAACTCTGAGCTGTGAGAGATAAACTGAAAATTTATCTTTCCCAAGGATGGATATCTAGCTTTGTTAACATCAGAATGATTGTTTTTTATGAATCATAAAATGGTTTAGGTTGACAGAACCTCCGGGGTTCATCTGGTCCACCACTCTGCTCAAGTAGGGTTCCCTAGTGAAGATTTTCCAGGACCCTTTCTTCATCTTTCTTTTTTTTTTTTTCCTGAAACACTACATAAGCAGAGTCTTTATATCACTTGAGAGAGAACAAGTGAGCAGAGGAGGAGATGTTGTCCAAATGTTCTCTCAATATGATAATAGCTAATAAAGCTTCTGTCTGACATGTCTTATGCTTTATTGCCATTGGAGTCCCTGCATTCTCTCAGCAATGCTGTTTCTTAATTTATCCTTTGTCATTCTTCATATTTAAAATAAAATTTACAATAATCATGGAATCACAGGATAACTGGTGTTTTAAGAGAACATGGTAACCCCCCTATTTCAACATTCCCTCCAAAGCAGACAGGACTTCAAAGCTATATTTGGTTGTCAGGGTCTTGTCCAAACAGTTTATACATGTTGGCAAGAATAGAGACCTCAACACCTCTTCAGATCTGTTTCACTGTTTGAAGACCCTTACTACGTTTTTCCCTCTGTATTTATCGCAATACAACTTGCTGCTTATTATCTCTCATCCTGTCACTGGACAGCTCTGAGAATAACCTGGCTCCATGTTTTTCTAAGTCTCCATGAGGTAGTGAAAGACAATGAAAAAACAAGGCCTTGGTTGCTTTCTCCACAGAGAGGTCAGAGTCTGCTCCACCAGCATCTCTGTATGTATTTTGCTCTCCAGACCCCTGATCATCATGATCTTGTGCTAGACTTCCTCTGATCTATCTACGTCTGTCTTGTGCTGGGAAGCCCAGCAGTGGGCACAGCACTGTGGATGTGTCTCTTCAGTGCTGTGCAGAGATGGATCACCTCCCACAGTCTTCTGGGAGTGCTCTGCCTAAATGCAGCCCACCGTGCAGTTAGCCTTCCTGTCTGCAAGGGCACACCGCTAGCTCACCATCAACCTGTCCACCAGGGCTCACCCCAGGTCCTTCTTTTGCAGAGCTGTTTCCTAGTCCCCACTAAAATAAAATCCTAATTATAATAGCAGAAACAGCACACTCGTATTAGCAGAGGTATATCAGCATTCCCAGTCCTGGTCAGGAAGCCATTGACAGCAATACAGGAAGGGGAGACGTGGCTCTCCTTCCTGCAGGGAGCTGGGCCAGCACTGCCAGGGAGAGCAGCGTGCCTACCTCCGGTGTTTGTTTTTCATAAGGGGAAGGGAGTGTTTGCTGATCTGCTGTGCTTGTGTTTAAACTGAGTTCAGGACTCTAATTGCCTAATGTTTTCTGGAGTGTATTTGCTTGCTGTCTTGACTGGCTTTGGACTGGAGTGTGTTTGTTCTGAGTGATTTTGGAGTTTGTTTGCTTTGAGGGAAAGTGGGGATTTGTCTGGACTGAAACTTGCAGTGTGCCTGCGCCAGCTGCTTCACATGAGGAGTTTCTCTTCCCTGGGGGTACTACTTTCAAGCTTCAGCCTTATTTTTCCTCTCATGCAGAAAGGGGTCACCAGTTTTTCCCCTGTTTCATCTCTCTTGCAAAAGGAATTTTTTAGGAAGGAGAGAAAAAAAAAAAAAAAAAAAAAAAGGAGAGAATTCCCTTTAAAATATTTTTTAAACTACAGCTTGATGTTGTTGTTTTCTTTTTTTCTTCCCCAGTACTACAAATTGAATACATGC
This sequence comes from Numida meleagris, assembly GCF_002078875.1. Lineage (NCBI taxonomy): Eukaryota > Metazoa > Chordata > Aves > Galliformes > Numididae > Numida > Numida meleagris. The sequence goes on along the minus strand of NC_034438.1, from coordinate 6,046,428 downwards.
ATTTCTTATTTGTAGACATAAGTGCATCCAATCTAAAATTAAACAGATGCAGCTATAAATTTATTTCCTGCAAGTAAAATGCCAATTACAACCAACAAACCGAAAGCTTAGGGTTAATTATATACGTAGTCTATAGATTTGTATTGGCAACTAGTCTGCCAGATGTAGGCAAGACACTACTTTTTAAAAAGCAAATTTCAGGACCCAGTAAAACCTGGATGGCAAAGATGGACAATTTTCCAGGGGAAAAATATAAATAAATAAAAATAGAGGAAGAAAAAGTTTCTAGTTGTGCTTCTCATCAGCGTTATAATGCCAGAAGAATTTCAAAGGAATAGAAAGCAAAGTAAAATAAAATAGGAAAGAAAAAGTATTTTATAGGAGTTACCTTTGCCCTATGACTTCTTCACAGTGAGAAATTTCATCTGTTTTTTTTTTGTTTGTTTGTTTGTTTGTTTTCCAGGGTCAGAGAAAATATGCAACAGCTGTTTCTGTGCAGCCCTTTTGTAATTCTAATTTTTTTTTTTTTTTCTGAAATGCATTTTGAGTAGTTAGGCAGGAATATACTAGACAAAGCATAGACCGAAGAATTAGAAGAGGAGACTTAAACTTTTCTCTGAGAGAATTATAGGAAAGGAGCTGTGAAGCATCAGCTAAAGTTTGGTGAGTAGGGAAAGGCTTCTTTCAGAGAAACAAAACCGTGCTACATTGCTTGGAAAGACAGGGAGAATGGGATCCTTAAAACATCAAGAGAGCTGAAGCATTTCATTTTATGTATCTTTAGCGATTATGAAAGCCCTGTATTCTTGTAAGTTTATCTGCAGTTTATCAGTTATCCACTAGATGTCTCTGATTATTGCACAGGGTTTCAGGCCAGTTCAGTTTCTGGTAAACAAAGGAGACAAAACTGGATCTAGAAAAGTACAGAATCCTCTTTATGTAGATTTCAAGTTACATTTGCAATATTAAGATAAATATACTACTTTTAAAACACTTTTGGTACTGCATATTGCAGCAATGTCAGTATTTCATATATACAAAGTGCCTCTTATTACGACAGAGCCAGATGTGGGTCCTTCTTGTAACTTCCAATTTTCCTCCTTTTGTAACTTTAAAATTGTGTAAATAAGTGATTTCTGATTTTTCACAGTAAGTGAAAACAAGTCTGGTGCTCCCCACAGTAGGTAGTCTATCGATTTGACAGATTACAGTACTGTGATATGCCAAAATTACACAGTTACACTATTTATTTACAAATGTGCCAGATAATAAATGAAGAGTCTTCAATAAATACTAATTGTGTTCACTGAAGTTACTAGCATTTTGTTTTGTTTTGTTTTTGCATGTGAAACACATATTTGTGAATGTTGAAAATGACATACTGGCCAAATTGAACTGAGTCGAGCACATCACCTATCAAAAATTTCCTGGGGCTTTTGACTGAAAAGGCAATATCCAACATATTTTTCCTAAATGTAGTACATTTGGCCATGTCTTTCCTGGCTGGAGTGTTGATGATAAATGAAACAGAGTCTTACACAGAAAGTACACATCTGTGGTTTTTTTTTGGTTTTTTTTTTGTTTTTTTTTTTGTAATATAGAGCCCAATTCCATGCTGTCTTTTCCTTGCAAAATCATGAATAGAGAATTTCAAAGCATACATAAGATTGAATTAGTCTGGAACTGAGCTATATACACCTGTATAATTTAAAATGAGAGTGAAACCTGAATATACTGAATATAATGGCAAGTTTACTTTAGGGGTTATTCAATTTGTAGCTGTCTTTTTATGTACCCTGTAGGTTCAAATGGAAATGATATCTTATTGAGGAAGGAGTCAGAGCTGGTACACTGTAGAAACCTGCAGGTTTAGCTGTTTACTTTTCTAAAAAAATCCCTAAAGAGTGGAGAGAATCTGAATCTGACAACCGAAGTGCCACGTTCAATTTCACCATCTCTTTAATAATGTTCTGAAGTGGGTTAGGACCTCTGGGATGTGTTAAATGTATCACTTCATCATGATAATGATCATTGGAAAGGTTTATTCATTGCCATTGTTGGCAACAAATTTTTCTCTGTGCTATGCCAACCATACTGAAGGAAAGCATCTCCCTATTCCACATTGTGATTAAGTGTGCTGGGATGTCAAACACGAAAAGGACTTCTTGGTAGAGAGCAAAAGTGATAGAAATAGGAACTGAGATTCACAGGGAGATAAATGAGTAGGAGAGATTTATTGATGAAGCATAGATAGTGCTAAGAGTAGAAGTTAAAATAGCAGAAAATGAGGTTCAAGGGAGTAAATTGAGGGAAGAGATTTGTACTACAGGGAGAAGCAGCAAATGGAAAGTGTGTAGCCATGATAAAAGAGCATGAGAAACACAGGCAGGAAACAGAGATGGGAAGCTATAAACATCTCCTGGTCCTCCCGGGTGGGTAACCCATTTTAGCAATCTACCTGCAGTGTCATTACTGGAAATGAAACTTGGTATTTACATGATGACTTTGAAAGGTGGTAGGCCATGTGTATTGCTGCTGTAATCCCACCGGTGTCACCACAGGCTGTGAAGTTCCTCTGGGGAGAGCACACTTGGATGTTACACCTGCAATTAATAAACCTCAGCATATCTCAGCTCCTCTTTTCTGATCAAAGGCAGTGGCTCATGATAAGCCAGACAGAACAGCTGGCTTGAGGCTTTTGTGGCTGCTCTTAGGAACAGGCTCACTACCAAGGCTGGCTTTATTCTTTAGGTAGCGTAGTTCTTACCCTATTCCTAAATGTACTCATGGCTGAAGAAACTATGTAGAAAGTTAGTTTGAACAATCTTTACTATACTTAGAACTATGATAAATATTTCTACTGGACATAAATTAAGTGTTAGAAGAGGAAATGATTACATTTACTTGGCTCTGTCTGGAGATAAGGTTTGTAACAGAGCTGTAATGAACTTTGATGGAGACACTCCTAGCTAATTTTGCAAATAATTCACTGCAGAAGCAAAGGGATAAGGTGGGAAAGATGTCATATGAACTGTAAACATAAGGGGATTGACTCTTCTAAGAATGTAGTCAGATGGGTAGCCTGCAGTTTGGGCTATAAGAGCATATGCTTTATGTAGTGTCTTGCATTGATGACGCTTGAGTCAGAGCTTACTCTGGCCCAGCTAAACTAGAACTCATTTCAGTTAAGGGCATGAGTCTTATCACTGACTTAGATTTATAGTGATCTCAGAGCTGATCTGAAAATGCTGGAATTAAAAAAGAATTACTCAGGGTACCTAGGTCAGAGATTACAAGCTAGTGTGGCAGTGAAGTAACTAGCAGTGCAGCAGTTCAGTGGAATTAGTATTAGCTGTCTGGCCTTTTCTGTAGAGGCACAGCTTAGAGCTGTGATCACAGATGTTAGAGCTTAAACACTCAGAAAAAGAAAAACATTAACAATTAACTGCATAAAGACTGCTAAGGATACTAGTACATTCAGCTGGGACTTAAGACGGTTTGGTCTTTGCTGTAAGCAGGCAAGTAAAGCATCAACACTTGGGTTCAAAGGCAGAATGGGGAAAACTTTTTTATTCAGAAATCAGACAGAATAGGCTGCACTCTCTTCTCTTGCACTGGTTTCACAGAATCAGAGTCACAGAATGTCAGGGTTTGGAATGGACCTTGAAAGATCATCTAGTCCAATCCCCCTGCTGGAGCAGGGACACCTAGATTAGGTCACACAAGAACGTGTCCAGGAGGGCTTCAAATGTCTCCAGAGAAGGAGACCTCACAACCTCTCTGGGCAGCCTGTTCCAGTGTTCTGTTACCCTTACTGTGAATAAGTTTTTTTCTCATATTTATGTGGAACCTCCTACGTTCCAGCTTGCACCCATTGCCCCTTGTCCTATCATTGGATGTCACTGAGAAGAGCCTGGCTCATCCTCCTCACACTCTCCCTTTACATATTTATAAACATTAATGAGGTCACCCCTCAGTCTCCTCCTCTCCAAGCTGAAAAGACCCAGCTGCCTCAGCCTTTCCTTGTAAGGGAGATGCTCCACTCCCTTGATCATCTTTGTGGCTCTGCGCTGGACTCTCTCAAGCAGTTCCCTGTCCATCTTGAACTGAGGGGCCCAGAACTTGGCACAATATTCCAGATGTGGTCTCATCAGGGAAGAGTAGAGGGGCAGAATGAGAGTAGAAGGGCAGAGTAGAGGGGGAGAGTTTGAGATGCATGCTTCTGGCTTCTCTGTTTCAAAGCAACCTCCACTCATATGAAGAAATCTACAAGTTATACCAGCTTGGAATAAATAAATAAATCTTGTCAGTATCAGAAATCAATGGCTCACATCTTGAATTCTCTTCTCCACGATCCAGAGACATTGGGTTAAGCAGATATAATGAAAGAAATTATCCCTCTATCCACTAATAGTGATATGACATATACTTCTATTCACGTTTTGTTTGACCAGTGACTTCTCTCAAATTAAACTACATTTTTAGGAGGGCCAACTCTTTCAAACAAAACACTTTCAAATCCAAGTACAAAACACAACTCTACCTTAATTTTTTCACATAAGCTCCTACAGAGAAAAAACCATAGACACAGCCTGGCAAATCAAATGATGTCCCTGCTCTAGGAAAGAAGAAAAAGATTATAGCTGTCCTGTCTAATCTGAAATATTTGAGACATACTGAATTTCTGTACTGATGAAACCTGTGATTTACATGAGAAGATGAGATGTGCGCTCTGGTGTTTGACTTTAACAGAAACATGCATGTTCCCTCAGGCTGGGATATGACTGGCAGTGTACCATCTATCCTTAAATCTACCAATTTCTTATCTTGCTTGCCATGTGCAGTGTTATCAGCAAAGAAGCTGTTCCACATTTAGAGCAAGAATCCACTGCAGACCAGCTCCGGTGAAAGAACATGAGTGTATCTGATATCCTAAATGCCATATTTGAGGAAAAGAGAAGAATAGTGTCATACAGAAACTTCCAGCTGCACTCATTTCAACACTGGTTGCGTCCATTCCCAATTATTTCTTTACCACAGAGAAGTCACGGAAGGTGATGTTCCATCCCAGATTCTCTCGTTCATCCATCTCTACTCTCTCCAGTCTTCAAATAGAGGAGCAAGTGAAATTTTCTTTCCACACAGCACATCCGCACAGCAAAGCCTAAGACAATATGCAGGTGACTTTGATTTTTTTACATTAAGAAGGCAAGAAGGATAGCAAATTAAAGCATACTGAAGGCCTTGAAGTCTTTGATAGTTAGAAACCTCACACCTGTGCTGATTCTCCATTGTTTGTGGTTCTCCTGTAATCCTCTGCTCTGATTTGCCTGTGGCAGACATCCACTAGCATCCTTAGACAACTCTTTTCCCCTTCCAGCGGTGATCAGCCTTTGAAACTGACCCACTGGATAGCCTGTCCTGGGATTTGGGATGAAATGGGTGAAAGGAGATCAGTAACTAAAAAAAATAAAATACTAAAATACCAAAATACCAAAATAAAAAAAAAAATCAAGTCAAATCAAATCAATCCTCCTTAAAATCATACAGTCAAGCCCTAACAATGTTAGATATCTTATACAGGGTTGTTCATAATCCTTCATGAAGAGTGTAGCATTGTGATTTAACTCCAGTTAATACACTCCATGTCTGTCTCTCTGTCATATTCCTCATCAAAAAGAAAAACAACTCCCCCCAAAAGATAGATCATAAATCTCAAATCCTATTATTGGAATTAGTTTTAAAGTACTTTAACATTTACTGACAAGGTTTTACTTGAGACTGGTTGGTTTGGAACAGGTACCAGTATGTGTTTTCATCTGAAAACCTACAGACAATGGGTTTGATATGGAGAGAGTACACTTGAGGAATGAATGAATGGGGAGAGGGTCAAACAGTAGATGGATAAATAGAAGAAACTGATTTTCATCACTGGAAGTAAATAGAGTTTTTCCTTTAACCTCAGGCCAATAAAAATGGATGTGTATAGGTTGAAAAAAAAAATGATATAAAACATGAAGTGTAGAAACTTGTCTTCCAGCCCATTGTTCAGGTGATAGATGACTTTGTAAATGTCACACAACTTTTTCCCTCCCATATGAAAAAGAAAGAATCTGATCAATTCCTCCCCACTCCCCCCCTGCATCCTCAGGCAACTTCTGCAACTGATGCAAAGCATAGCATTCAGTGTCAAAGCCTGTTACATGCTGCTATCTCCTAATAATATTAAAATGAAAATGAAAGTAGCTCCCAAACAATCTTTAAATCAATCCTAATGTGATCAAATTTAATATCTCCCTTTTTCTCTTCCTCCTCCCCACTCCCTTCCCTGTCTCTTGAACGTTTACTACAGCATTTTGTCTGCAACAATGGATTCAATTGTCACATTGCTGATTGGTGTCCAGTCTCTTAAGTTTGACATAATTGTTCTGTTGCTGTACCTATCTTTTCAATGTGATTTCTTTTTCTTTTTCCTTTTTTCTTTTTCCTGACCTGAGGCTGAAGCATGCTTTTGGTGTAATTGAACTCACCGTCAGAAGATAAGAACTTTTACAATGACAGGGAAGGGAGTAGCTTCTGCCTATTCTGCACTAAAGATGGCCTGTACTTTCCAGAACTTGTCTTTCTATATGCTAGCCTTAATGCTTACCAGAACTGTTACTGCTAGTGTACGGTGTTTCCCTGGTTTTTGCTGCTACTATGAGAAAGCTACAATAAAGCTATCCTTTGACGTATTTCGTAATTCTGAACTGTGCTTGATTTTTTTTTTTTTTCTGGAAAACTAAAAGCATTTAAAGACTGCTGGAAAGGTGTATAAAACAGTTATCTCACAGAATTTTCTTTTCACTTTAAAGAAAGGTTTTTTGTTTTTTTTTTTTAAATTCAAGATCAAATATTGTGAAGTAGACTAAACTCCATTTTCAATACTTTGGTCATTATATCTTGGAAAGACTGGTATTATGGAATGCAAAACAAAACTTCAAAGTTCTATCTGAGGACTAATTGTAAGAACTCTTGCAACAAGAAGAGTTCTCTAAGAAGGGGAAGAGGGAGTTGGTAGTGCTGTTTTTAATAATTAATATAGCTTACTTCACGAAGATGAAAATATACTAAGTGTTGGATCCCAAAATATCACATAAAATGAGCAGTTGGCTCTCAAAAGCTCGTTTCAGTGGAATGCCAGAGAGGTAACCGTCATACCTATCATTATAAAATAGTTTTAACAAGAATCTGCATTAAAAAGAAAAAAAAAAAGGAAAAATATTTCAGAGAACATTTTCAGCTGACATAAATTTGGAGAGAGTAGTAAATAATGAGCAAAATAGGTAACTAACTTAGAGCTTTCTTGATTGCTTGATAAGCTGGGTGTAATTGAACAACTGGGACCAAGTGTTCCGTTAAAAATCCAGAGGTGAAAAGGGATTAAAGCTGACTATACAAACAGAAGGATAATACAAGGAGGTAGTGACCCATTTTTTAGACATGGCTATAACTGCTGCTCTTCCAGACTCCCTTTTAAAAATCTTTTTCATTGCAGAGTTCAGACATAAATTATTCTTATGTCTCCCTGTATGAATTCAGTATTTCATTTGATTTGGCTTGGCAGAGGTAAAACGCATGTGGAGATTTGATTAGTCTGTAAGTATCTAAGAAAAGAGCATTGTGGACAAAGCTGTAGTGTTGTTCAAAGGTTGGATGTTAAAGCTACAGAAATTCAAACTGAAAATAAAGCATAGACTTAAACAGCAAGATGATTAACCATAGGAACTATTTACCAAAGAAGGCAGTAGATTTTCCATCTCTGGGTGTTCTTAAACTGAGTTTGCTAGACTTCAAACATACAATTTGGACTTCATGTAGGAATTAATATAAGGACCTCCCAGGGCTTTCTTTGTGGAAAGAGGTTTTTGGTTTTCCTTCATCCATACTGCTAAAGAAATTACACTGCCAGCAATGTCAGTTAGTGTGAGACATTATCCTGCTTGCATTACCTACCAAGCTGCATTCAGTTACAATGGATACAACCCAGAGGACTAAGGATGCACTGTTAATTGTCTATTTGCCTTCGAGGTAGCACCTATTTTGCCTATTTTATACTCAGTTTTTTCAGCTCAATTCTAAATTTGGCTCTGGTTCAAGATCTGTATTATAACTTAGAAAAAAATTCTTAAGTCTCACGATATAGCTACTTTTGTCACAATAATCACCTGAGCAAAACATGTTCCTGTTGTGAAGCTTGATAGGTTAACTGAGCTTCACAAAGCCTGTAATGAGGTTTGAGATGCTGGTTGAAAAGTGGTAAGTATTGGGTGAAATCATTGTTAATATTCTTTAAAACCTCCCAGCTTTAGTGGCACCCAGTTAGACATGCTGAGAATATTAGCAGAGTATTTGTCAAGATACACATCAGCACCTTTCTCTCCTCAACCTTCTTTGCTGTAAGAACAGAGAATTAATTTTGTCCATAGATTCAGCACTGAATCATTAGGGCTGGAAGAAGGACCCTGGTGGGTGGCATATCTTGTGCTTGTGCTTCACAGCAAGACTGAATTCATTTTCCTTAAGCCATTACTGTTAGACTGATTATAAGTCCGCCCTTCAAAGCTTCTAAGTGAAAGTGGTTCTGTGACCTCCCTTGGCAGTTTGTTCCATGGCTCTAGCTATCCTAATAGTTATAAAGTTTGTCTTAATCATTAACTTAAATTTCCTCTTTGTTGCAACTTCATCCCACTACTTCTTGTTCTGACCTTGGCAACTATTTAGAATAATTGGCCCCTGACCTCCTTCTATTATTCTGTATGTATTTGGAACCGAGATGGGTATAGGCCAGAAAATGTGGTACCAAATCCTAATGCCCTGTCAGCCTGGAAAAACATACATCATTGGGACTTCACAGAATCATAGAATGAATCATAGAATGGCCTGGGTTGAAAAGGACCTCAAAGATCATTGAGTTTCAACCCCCATGCCAAGTGCAGGGTCACCAGCCACTAGACCAGGCTGCCCAGAGCCACGTCCAGTCTGGCCTTGAATGCTTCCAAGGACAGGGCATCCACAACCTCCTTGGGCAACCTGTCCCAGTGTGTCACCACCCTCTGTGTGAAAAACTTTCTCCTAATATCTAACCTAAATCTCCCCTGTCTCAGCTTAAAACCATTCCTCCTTGTCCTATCACTATCCACCCTCGTGAACAATTGATCCCTCTCCTGTTTACTTGCTCCCTTCAAGTATTGGAAGGCCACAATGAGGACTCCCTGGAGCCTTCTCTTCTCCAAGCTAAACAAGCCCAGTTCCCTCAACCTTTCTTCATAGGAAAGGTGCTCCAGCCCTCTGATCATCTTGGTGGCCCTCCTCTGAACTTGTTCCAAGAGCAAAACTTCTGTTTGACCTATAAGAAGGGTAAAAGGCATGTCCAAAAGTTAGCAGAGCATTTTGTCTTTAAAGAAGGTGCCTTTTTCTAGAGCTGTTATGCAGGTTGAAGAAATCATCCCAATTAGCAAGACAAAAATATCTTTCTGAACTGGCCACAGCTACTGGCTAATCAGTGCAGTTCTCCCCTTATTCAGCCAGAAAGGTAGGACTGTAGCAAGTAGTGAGTAGCTCAGAGTAGTTCAGAGGTTTCCATTGGGGAACTTGCCTGGCATTCAGTGTTGTAGTACCTGAACAATGCCAGGTCTTAGCTGATCCATCCAACAAGGCTGGGATTTTCCAGCCTCCCTGCTTGTGGGAGGAAGGGCAGAGAAGACAGGTTAGACATTCAAAGATATTTGAGGAATCCACATCTCTCTAAGATACTAAATTGTATCACATCCTTTCCCTCACTCTGGAACTTACCTCTTTAGTTTAGGATTCAGAATCTTCTCTATGATTACAGATGTAGTTCATTTTGTAGGTCACCCTTATTTCTGAGATGGAGGATTATTAAGATTCAAAATACTTATATTTTCTGTGGCACACATTGTTCTGGGTTGTGATAATGGTCTATTTCAAAGAGTTATTTTTCATGAAAAAAATTTACAATTTTACATGATATGTTGTCTCATTTAAGTGGATCAGTTTTCTTGGAAGGAGGTCAGATAGGTCAGAAAAGTTTATTTCTTTTGAAAAGAGTTTATAATTTCTGTTCCACACACATTTTGATGTACTTAAAGCTATTTTCTAATGGGGAACTTGTATCCGAAAGATACTCATGACCCTGAAATCATAACAACTTTGATAATCTCTTAACGCAGGGCGTTAGAATGTCATAGATATATTCTCAGTCCACCCAGGCACAGAATATGTCCAGAGAATGTGATGGATTTAAAGGAAAAGTAGCTTCTGTCTTCTCTCTTGTTGCGTGTGCACCCTACAGTTAGGTCACCCATTGGCATGGTCTGAAGTTGTCCTCAAATGCTGTAGAAACGGAGTCTTGGTAGGATTCAGAATAAATTTATCAGTACTTCAATTTTACCAACAAAATTAGGTTTTTAGAAATGAATTCAGTTTTATTTTTAAAATTAATTAATACTTTTGGTTTCTAATATAGTCTGTGACAATGAAGTTCCACAAAATTGGTATACATTGCATGGAAAAAAAATTCTTCTTTTTTTTTTTTTTAACCTCAATGCTTTAAAATTTTATTGTGTTCTCCAGAATTCTTTTGCTGAGAAGAAGAACAACCATTTTCTTTATCACTCTCTGTAGCATTTCGGTTTTAAAGATCTTTGTTTCTTTTCTATTATTTATGGAGATCTAATATTATTGCACTTGCTTGTACTTCTCTACCACATTGACATTTTAGGTATCAGTGAAACCTGTATTTCATTGATTTCAAAAGACTATGTGGGAGCAGACATCTTTCTTGCTCTGATAAATGGATTTTTCCTCTAAATGGGAGAATAAAATAATTCAGTACATAGAACAGCGCACCTAAATTCAGGACCAAATGCACAACTGATGTGTAAAGAAATTGAACGAGATTTCCTTACCTTCTGTTCTTTAAACATGATACATCCTTGGGGTAGTGCAACAAGAGCATATTGAAGTACTGGCTCTAAATTAGGTAGGTAGATAAGTAAATTTTACAGGATTTCATGCCCTGCTTGACAGTTGTGACAGAAGGTAACTTCTGAGTTACAACATCTTATCATTCATGACATGTCACAAAATATTAACACCCTTGAGTATGATTAAGTAAGTGACACATCATAATAACTTATCATATATCTCAAAGTAAGTCAGAAGAGAGCATTGGCCTCAGCTTCTACTAAATGTGGATAAAAATTTATATTACTTGCAAGCTAAGACCTTACATCTCATTAAGATATCCGGTGAAAAGGTTCTCCAGTAATAATTAGAATGAAACAACCCTATCAAATGAAAGGAAGAAGTATGTAGCTATCAGCATAATTCTTGTTCCTGCAGTACGCATTGGTTTGAAATGCAGTGCTAGCATTTGCATACATTTCTGTTTAACTTGGGTATGGAAGAGGGCAACAGCGAGTCCAAAAATCTGAATTCCTTTGGCTGATGGTGGTTGCCTTATCAGGACAAGAAGGCTGCCCAGCTGGTTTGTGTTTGTGCAGATATTTTGGCTACAATTTGAAGCAGAAATAGTAATAGGTAGAATATATATTTGCTTCATTCTTAATACTATGTAGGTTTATTAAGATGTATTTAGTGAAGAAAAATCCCTGTCAACAATCTTCTTTTTCTTCAAGTATTAAAATTCTGAAAATGTTAAATTTCTATAGTTATAAAAATAACACTAGCTTTTTTTTTAATTAAAAAAAAAATTGCCAAAATCCATCTATTTTTACCTGTTCGGTTCCCAATCTTTCAAAATACTATAGATCTATGGATTTTTTTCCCAGCATAATACAGTCAACAATTCTTAAGAAGATTTTTTATGAAAACCATAATAAAATATCCATCTTTCAAAATCACGCGTACAGAAATGCAGACTTTCTCCAAAAGCTTTTATCTCTATTCATTTGAAATCTTCAAAGGGAAGTATCAAACAGTCTTAAGAGTGTACTTTTTATCATTTACATTAGTTATTTTTCAGTTCCACATTTCATTATTCTACGAAGCTTGTATCAGGTGTCCTGAGATTCTTTCCCTTTTTATTATGAAGTGTCTTGATCACAGTTCATCTAAGGTAGAGGATCACTTAGCTGTTCTTCACAGAACTGCAGCTGCAATCCACAGCTCCCAGGGGACCATCTGTGATACAAGGTAAGTGACTCCCAGGAGGATGTCACACAGTTTTCCATCAATTAGTATGTTCAGATGCTAGAAATATCTGTTAGATTATGGAGGGCAGTAAAAAAAAAATGCAAAACAGCCCCCTCCTCAGGATTCATTCACATCCCCTTTGAATTACCCTGCAGGACTATGAAGCTGTAATGGAGAACCATGAACACAGAAGAGACTGTACTGCTGCCTCTTGTGTGTCCCTGAGGCCATGTAGGCATATTCCCGTTAAGTTTAACATGGTTCTGAATTCATATATTTAGACAAAATGCAGTGTACTATTATCTCTCCAAGGCAAACAAACCTCCCAAGATTTAAAAATATATAGTCTCTGTTTTACAGTTTAATAGCATGACACATGCTATTATGAACATCTGATGACTATTCACTGCTGGGTAGTGGCATGCAAGGGATGTGTAGACAGAGGCAGAGAAAACTACATATGCATACCCCTCCAGGAAGAATTTCTATCATCCCAAATTAGGGAAGAGCCAGAAATTTCATGCTCCACTGTTTGAAATGTTCTTAGTGCCTATCTAAAGTAGGTAAGAGCAAAAACCATTAAGATAGGGAGTATGACACCCAACTTCAGGCAAAAAATAATACACTTTTAAAATTTTGTGTTTTTACTTTCACGGAGTGTCTTCTGTTATCTCATTTGGCCTCACTCAGTTGTTGTTTATGTATTGGATGGGTAGAGATATCCTCTCTGAATACTGCAGAAAAGAAGAAAAAGTCCATCAGAGAAGTATCAAATGACACTTACTATTCAGAAATGAAACAATCTTTGCTGGTTTTAGAAAGAAGCTGTATCTCAAATGCTGCTGTGGTATGTGGGTACCCTCCTAGAATTCTTTCATACCTCTTATCTAGAAGGTAGCAAAATACAGTGATGTTTGAGATAAATATAAACCCAGAACAGAGGGAGTAAGTGAAATGACCATGGCCATACAGAATGTATCTGGCTAAGCAGGAGCTTAGATGAGAATCTAACCATTACAGTACTGCTAATCTAACTATCTCTTGTTTCCTGAGTTGGCAGACAGACAGATATGAATGAAGTAAAGCTAGAGACACAATGTATTAAAAGGAATCTGCATGGGCTCAAGCTGAGGAAATCAATTACTTAAACTGTTGAAAGCAGATGTGTAGTATAGGTAAAATCTTCACTGCAATTGTTAGCTGCTTTCAGCTTTTGATTTTTTTTTTTTTTTTTTGAGTGGAATGGAGGAAAGAGGGAAATAAAGGAAAAAGACATCTCTGTATTAAGAGTGATCAAAAAGATTTTCTTTTTTTCTTTTTTCCCCCAAGAAAAGCAGTAACAAGTTTCTATCAATTATAAACCAAGAAAGACAGGGGCAAGAAGAACACTTGTCAGATGTTTCCTTTCTCTGCCCTACCTTATTCTTCCTTTGCTCTCTTGCTCTTTTGCTCCTTCCTCAACCAGCAGCAGTTCTGCCACAGCAAATGCACACCTGATGTACGGCATTGATTCAGAATTAGACAATTTTGACAGCTACTCTCTGTAATTTTTGGTGGAGGGAAGGAAAGAAAGGGGCTGCTTTCACTCCATGCAGATGTAGGGCATTCTGCTTCTGTTTCATTTTTCTTTTGAGTGCATGCTCCTATGTCCAGCCTGGAACCATTAAAGTCACTTGTGCAAAGAGACCATTTGGCATTTAGATTTAATGACCAATATTAATAGTCTTCATCCAAAGGGGAGGGAAAATGTTTTTCAAGATCTGATGATCTCTTCCTTCTGCCTGCATCATGACTGCTTTCAATTCTGCTGAGGAATGAGTTTGCTCTTAGTCCAAATCTCTCTTTTCTTCTCTTTTCTTCTTTTTCTTCCCTTTCTTTCTTTTCTTTTTCCATTTAGGTTCTCAATTTTTCTTTTTTATCTTTTACCTCTTTGTTCCTCTTCTCTGTGGACCCCTCTGCAAAGATCAGATTTCTTTTGTTTTTGCCAGTTTCATTTTCACTTTCTAAAACTCATTATTTCTTTTGATGACCAGCATTCATCCTTCTAATAATTCAGATATAAAGAAAGGCAGTATGTAAAGAGAATAGCTAATAACTTCCCCTCTTAATGTTTCAGTCTGCAATAGGAACTGACATCCTCAGGAGGACATAGTAACAAGTTTTGGAGAAAGTTGTGAGGGATCTGCCATGGAAATTAACAGGAGAGATCCTAGTCACAAAGAAAGAAAAGCAAATTCTTCCCCAGGCTGGTGACAGCCCCTTAACTCATTTGCGTTTTCTTCTCAGAGGCACAACAGAAAAAAAGCCTACAGATGGGAAAAGGGGATGCAAGGATTGATATTTGAATATCATGAAAATGGACCAGATCCTCAGCTGGCATAAATCAACAGCCCCACAGGAATCAATGCAGCAATGCCAATTTACACCAGATGAAGACCCAGCCCAATAAATCTATCATGCTCTGGATAAAGGGGCGAGCGGGGAGAGGGAATGTGCTATGAATTAGTGTCTGGGCAAATAGGCAATGAAATAGAAGCACAGCTCCTGCTCATTTCAGAGTTGTAGCTGTAGCAAATGGTTCCTTTGGAGAGCAAGCATATCCCTGTGGACCCCCCGCATCCTTCACTCCTGTCCCCATGAACGAGATGGTGGCAGATGTAGCGCCACAAACATTTGCCTGAAGGTCTGAAGGAAATTGAGACATTGATTCCACGCTACACAGAGGGGGCTATTAAGAAGCTGTTTAAATGCAAAAGAAGGCAACCCTCTTGTATAGGCTCTACCTCTTACTTATCCACTCTTTGCCCGAAAACACCAGGCAGAGAGTGCACTGGGCTTACACTCAGTGTTTGGTATCTCCTCTACCAGCCATACTGTTATTAACCTGCAGTTCTCCTGTATTTGAGCATTTTATAATGATTAAATAAAATACTGCATCTGTTTCTTCACCTTTGGTGTCTCTTTAGTGTCTAAAATAATGGTTTTAGACTTGCTTGTGGTTTTGAGCTGTGTGATGTGAAGAATGAGACATTCTCTGAGGTGTTGCTGAAAGTCAAATAAACAAGCATATGAACCTCTTCCCTTCATTTCTTTCTAGTGTTGCTTTTCTAATATTTACTATCTCTCACTTTCCATCCCCCATGGCCCTATGTTTGAGAGGAAAGTGGGAAGCAGGAAGAAAAAAGACCGAAATAAAATGCTTTTGTTTCTAACGCTCAGAGCTGAGGGCTTTTCTTTCCATTGAAGGAGTAAATCAAGAAAAATTTATTCTCTCAAAATCTCAATTAAAAATATCCTGGAAAAACAAGAAAGTCGAAGATAGTATGGATAAAAGGTTTTGCTCAGTTCTCAGAGTTCTAGCCTGACATCTGCTTTTTGAGAGCAAATGCTAACTGCTTGAAAGAAGACTGCTGAGTAACTCTCAGATATTTTCAATAATCTTTGAACTCTCCTTTATATTTTGTTGGAAAACCTTTTTTTTGTTTGTTTGTTTGTCTTCCTTTCTCTCATTTTTAATGCAATTTCAATATAGTAAATTAATGCAAGTTCACTACAGTAAAAGCAATACAGTGCATATCAGGCAAAACCAAATATCAGCTGGTTGTCAAAAACTAATACAAACAGTTATTATATCAGTGATGAAAGTGAGCAATTTCTCACTTTGTATTAAAAAAAAAAAAGAGGAGAAAATATCAGATATAACTGACGAAGAATGAAAAGGGGCAAAAGTGGCACAAAATGACAAAATTATGTTTGGACTCCAAACTGAAAGTTTCTGTTTCTCTTCATGTTTGAGAAAACTCACTTGGAAATGTAAATAGGTAGTGCTTCCATTCCATTACTGATAAAATCTGAAAAAAAACAGCAAGGTTCAAATATAAAACAGTAGCAAACCATCAAAGCAGAGAAACTGTGGCAAAATCTGAAGGTTTTTTGTCTTGGACAAGTGCACAATCTCAACTTCTGAACACAGAAGATGTGCCACAGCAGAAACTTCATTAATTCCTCTCTTCTGCTTCTTCTTCCTCTGTTTCCATTTTTTTTTCCCCTTCATTGCCATATTTTCAAGCCCTTTCTGGCTGTCTGGCCCTTGTCTTTCACTTCTATTTCTGCATCTGCTCCTTCACTCTTCCATTCCCTCCCCTTCTCTGCACAGCTGCAGACAAAGCAACACTGCCTCTTTCCACTCCACTGCTGTATTCTGATTCAGAACACTGTGAATTTTTCCACCCACATACTCCAGATTTATTTTATGTGTGACCTGTATTTGGGGCGGTGGTTCCCATTGTTTCAACTGCTTCTAAACAAAGGGTCATTTAATTGTTCCCTCATTTAGCTCCAAGAGGAGGTGGCTGCTAGGCACACTCACTTCCCTGAGATTTCCCCCATCATAACAAAGGCATTTTGTTATATTGTTCAAAATTAAAATACTGAGAACAGGCTAAATAGATTTGGGCAGATGAAATTCCATGGAGAGGATGAAATATCAAGCATTAAGAAAGGAGAAAGAAAGAGAAAGAAAGTGATTGCTGAACAGAAACAACAACAACAAAAAAGTAAGGATAAATGCAGATTTAAGTTACAAAAATGTTCTAAAATGTCCCCAAGGAGAAATACAGGACTTTATTCAGAAGAAGGAAGTCTTATCAGGGGTTACAGTGTATAAATATTGAAAAGCTCCCTAACAGGTTAGCCACACTGCTAGATGTCAGCACGTTCTTTTTAAGATCCAACTTGCAGCAAATTGACTGTGAAAGGAAGGAGGGGAAAAAAAGAATAAAGAGAGAGAAAAGAAGGAGAACTGCTCTACAGAAGGCCTTCAACCCCCCCCTCCCCCCCTTTTTTTTTCTTCATTCTGCCGTACTGCATATAAATGCACTTAAGCATCTCTGAAATGCCTTGTTCGTACAACTCCCTACAACTTCTGTCTTGGACTACGATTTTCTTTGAAACCTCTTTCAATTCTGGAGGGGAAAAAAAAAAAAAAAAAAAAAAAAGATATTCTCCCTGCCAATAACACCTCTGTGAAATCTCCTTAAAGGACAGTACTTCTTGCACCTATGCTTTTCTTCTACAAGCTGCCATCTGCTGTAATGCATCTCTATTTTAAGCTTTGGAGTCATGTGACTTAAATCCACATAAGTGTTGATTGTACATGATTGCCTTTATTGATTCTTCCTGGGACACAACTTGCCTGTATCCAACTTTATACGTAGTTGTACCTTGGACTTTTCTTCCACCCCTTCTCTTACACTTTTTCTTTCCTTGTCCTTCCATCTTTCTTATTATTCTTTTTACTATGGTAGTGTGTGGAAAATTTGAGCAGTTAGAAAGAGCCCTTTTACACTGTATGCACAACAATTGTTTCTCAGAAAAAAAAAAGAAAAAAGCTCTTTCTTGATAACAGGCAGCAAAACTGAAAAAAAAAAAGTCTGTATAGAACAAAATAAAGAGAAAAAATACAGTAGGAAAATTAAAATATTAAAGGATATTGTTCAACAGGTATTGCTATGGTTTACTGGAAATAAGTAAGAGTCTTAGGCCTACTTGTTTTGGATTATTAGATTGCAGTGCAAACCAGACATCTCACTGACTTAACTTCTGCTTTTGCTTGCTGTCCTTTTCCAGATTGTTTCCAGGATGAAGAGTCTTTTTAAGGATATCTCTTATGGCAGTGAATTGAGATGTTTAGAGCACCAGATTGATCTTTTCCGATCAGTAGAATTTACCAGCAGCTATTCCTCTGATTTGTTTCTGTCCTTCCTCATCTTGAACAAAATTAACTGATGATGGATTTGCTATATTGCTTTCAACATTACGCTGTTTTTTGTATATTTTAATCAAAATTTGAATTTATGTTCAGCTTCAATAGTATATTCTTAAATAAAAACTAATGCTTGTCTCCTTGTAATTTACATCCTTTAACATGCAGGTATTGAGCAGGTATCCTGGGTGCCAGAGCAGCCCTGCTCAAGTCAGTATGACTGCTCATTTGCTTGGAATCAGGCACCTGCTTAAGAAGTTTGCCTAGCGAGCAGCTTTGTGAGTGAAATGGTTTGTGAACCTCCTGGGAACAAATCTCCAGATTTATCTTCAAAAATAGTTGCTACTGCTTTAAAAACATATTTTCCCCATATTTAGTCAGGAAGAAGTGTGACTCCTCTTGGGCAGGATTTGACTTTGTAAAGAAAATAGACGTTTTTTGAGGAAATATCCAGAATCCTTGCTTTTTTATACTTGTGGGGTTTTTTGTTTGTTTGTTTGTTTTGTTGTTGTTGTTGTTGTTTTTTAATGGTGGACTGGAGCTCAGATCATTAACAGGGCTTATGGATACAAATCAGCAACTATACATAGAGAGTATGAATCTTGAATCTTCCATTTCATAGTCTGCCTGAACAGAGGAATAGTGTGAGGTGCTCTCGGGACCTTTGTCTGCAAGAAGTGGTAAGAGTAGCAAATTTTTGTGATCACACAGCTGGGGAAGAGAGCACAGGATCTTTAGATGATGAGGCATTGAGAACTGAAAAGGCATTTGATATTGCTTACCTCTGTGCACATTGTAGCTGATAAATTAAATGAAGAAGTATCCTATATTCCTTCTCTGGACAGGAAGGAATTGGAAGGATAAAGTACAGAACTGAAATACAGCAAATTCAGGTGTGATTTTGCAATAGGCTGCTTAGTAGACTTGTTTGAGATTGGAGCAATCAGTGCCCCAGTAGTGGCTGAAGGTTGGTGGGGAGAGTGAAAGAAGAAGGAGTGGTGAGGAAAGTGATTCTTGGATTTCTCAGGTAGAATAGGAGAGGTGATCAGCAGTTGGGCTAGGATGTCACAGATTCTCCTGTCTAGAAATCTCCAAAAATCAGTAGATTTCGTCTTTTATATGAAAGGATTTCATAGAGAAGTTTGCTCGCTGTTTCTTTATTGATTAATTTTAAACAAAATCAAACATCTCAGATATCTGAATGAAGAGATCCTGTGGAGTTCAATGTGGAAGGCAGCTGATGAACACAGCTCTGTCTGATTGCCTCTAGGAAGATGCTTTTCCCCTGGATTTCTTCAGCCAATGATAAAAAAAATTATTTTATGTGTCCGCAGCATACAATCAAAAATCAAAAGTAACTGAACAGGAAAAAAAAGTGGCTAGCTAAGGATATACTTTGTTCAACTTGTTTGCTGTAGCAACTAGTAAAAGGATTTCTATTTTAACATTGAAGTGAGGGAAGCATTAAGTTGGATTCAAGAGGAGCCTCTGAATCACGTGCTTCACCTAATCATTTCACATTAAGAGTGGGATTGCAGCAAGCAATTGTGGGCATAGCAGGCCTAGCAGAGTACTTGTGAGCTAATTCATAATGGGTTGGTTTTTTTTGTTTTTTGTTTTTTGTGGTTTTTTTTGGTTGTAATTTAGAAGAATGCAATTAAAACTGAACTTGATAATTAATTCTGAACCGGTGAGAACCAGTTCCAGAGATTATGACTATAATGCTATGTAGCCATTCATATAAATATTCATGAGGTTTCATTGTTTTATGTTTTTTATGAAGCACACAGCTCATATGAAGAAGTAAAATTAAAGTATTATTATTTAACATCACAGTGTAAATAAGACTAAACAGAGAGAGACAAACATATATGCACAGAGATATGTAACATACACATTCTAAATATGTTTATTAGTATTTGTGCATTTAAATTTGTGTGGTATATGCTGTGTTATGTAACTGTGTTATTTACAGATATTGTCTAGCTGAATTCTTGATATTCTTTTACAAGCATGTACAAGGTCCTGAATATATGAAACCATCACACTTAAAAGCATGTGCATACATATTCCCAGAATTTCCATCGTTGATAAATATAACAAGGAAAGAGAAATGAATAAACAAGTTTGGATCTTAATCAGAGCATCACTGGGGTGACTGAAAATCATAGAAATTGACATATCCTACCACCAAAAATCAATCATCACATAAAGCTCATAATGTGTAGTTGATGACAGTAAGAAAATGATCTTTTTTAATTCCAGCTCATGATGGTCAACAGCATTTACCCCTAGTGCAGTTTCCTTTTTAAACATGAAATCTTCATGCATTCTGGAAAAATAAAAATACAGAGACAATCAAGGTAAGGAAGTAACAAAGAAAACAAAATAAAAACTGTAAAGGAGAGTTCTGACCCTCTGTACAGTGTTTGAGCTATTTTCACTTTTTTTTTTCTTTTTTTTTAATTAATGCAGAGATACTGTGGTTTACAGAAAATTGCTTCATGTAGTATTGGAGACCCACGGAAGCTGGTTTTAGTTTAGACCCTTCAGTCAGTGAATATAATATTCATATTGGAGCAAGATTTAAATCTCCTGCACTGGTATGTTCAGTTCATTTATTGTGAGGTACTGAAAAGTCAAATTCAGTATTATGTGATTAAGCTACATCTGTCTCAGCACAAGCAGTAACCATATTTCTTTAAGTTCAGCAGGTGTTTTGCAAAGAATCTAAAGGATTTTGCACAAAATTAGTGTCTATAATAAAGCGCCAGTGATGAAGAGACAGCTCTTTATATCACTGATATATTATAGTTTCGTTCTAATAAATGTCATTGCCAGATATTTCAAAACCTAAAACAGGTTTGCTGACTGAACTGTTTTGCAAGCATATTTGCTATGCCTTATTGCAAAGATGTTCTTTTATAGACATACAGTTTAGAAATTTTATTTGACACTGCTGACTACTAAATTAGCAGCTTTTCAACTTTGCCAGACTCGTGCAACACAATTGAGATAAAAGTAAAATGCATAACTTCTGCATTAATTCTTGTTGGTAATGTCATCTGAATCCTCTAGATGTGTTAATTGAGCCTAGAATATGTGAAACAAATTATAAAGCCTCCCTCCCACCTTGAGATCCTCTCTCTCTCCTTTCTACCTCATTTTGTCTGTTTAGTCTTCACTCAGCCTCTTATTAACATACATGAATGTAGCCAGAATGGCTTGCACTGAGACATATTTTCCTTCAGTAAGAAACCAAGTCTTTGGTAGACTGTGCTACTTGTGACAGTAGCTTCTTTTCTGAGAGAAAAGAAGAGCCTTTACAGCTTGCATTTCCTGTTGGAAAGTGTGTTTGGGTTATGATTGTAACCACGTAATTTTACAGCTTCCTATCACATGGGGATGGGGGACACAACACCTGAAACATAATCATATTGAACTTCTAATGGAATTGAGTTGCGGATGTCCCACAAAATTAAAAAACAAAAACAAAAAAAGACACAAAATGCAATAGGGATGGACCTTGATTTAAAGCCAGATATGAAGTACAGTACATATTTTGTGACTGATTTTTACATAAAAACCAAAAATATCTTAAATGAAATTCTCAATGTGATTTTTTTGATCCTGTCGATGAGAGGACAAAATTACCAAAGAAATAGAAGCAAAATTCTCTAAATTTTACAAAAATGGAATGTTTAGGTTAACTTTAGGGTACCTTTTCTGTTTGTTTGTTTGTTTTTTCCCCTCTATTTTTTTCTCCTCCACCCCTGGAATCCTGGGGAAATCTTTAATTATAAAATTTTCAGACAATTGTTACTTTTGCCATAATGTCCAAATCCCTGAAGAAAATTGGGAACTTGTGATAATGAGTGGAAAATTAGAAAAATAAATAATTATGTGGGAGGCTTTTATTCCATCATGTGCTTGCCTAGCAAGATCTAGGATTCCTGAATGTTCATGCTGAAAATTGTTTTGCCTTCCATTAGGGGTTTCACTGATTCTTATTTGTCTCCTAAAACATGTTAGAACTGGCAAATCAGGGCTGACAGATTCAAGGAGAGATTGTACATGTTAGTTTTATAACTTATAGCTACAACTAATTTCAACTGGCACACAAATAAAATTTAACAAATTGTCCAATCATTTATTTAAGCTCTGAGGGAAAAGCAAAAATTAATCCTTTCTAAGTGAGAAATAAAATCTGAACAAAAAAAAAAAAAAAAAAAAGAGGAAATTGCTGCTCAAAATTCCACAACCCAAATGTAAAATTATGCTTTAAACACTGTCTTAAGTCTCATTCAGTTCAATTTTTTTTTTTTTTTTTGTGTAGTTTAGGAAATTTGTACATAAACTCCAAAGTTTTACTGACATAATGTAAAATAACAGATGGTAAGGTAAGGTAGGAATGCAATTACTCTAGGGTGTCCCCATTTTCATGGTAGAAAAATAAATGCTTCTCTGTTCTGGAGCAAGCCAATCTGCCCTCCAGAGTTACCTATTTCTTTCCATTGATTATGGAGCAAGCCTACTGTGGCTGTGCTTCTAACTTAGGCATTGCAGTTAGGTTCCCATTGCTAGCTACAATGAGTCCAAGCAAAAATCAATAGCAATAACAAAATCTATGTCAGACTTCTGGAAATAAAAGAATAAAATAAAATAAAATAAAAAACCCATTCTCCCTCTCCTCCCCTCTTCTATTATCCTCTTCTCTAATTTTGTAAACCAAGAGACTTTCCTCCACGCACTTCTTTGCAGTGCTCCAGCTGTTCTGTGCGAAGAGCTCTAAAAGTAAAGAGAACATGTATAGCACGTAGAACCAGAAATAACATCTGCAAAAAGTCCTCAGAGTGCAGCTCCCTCTGCAGAGAGCCTTTCTGGGTTTGGTGTACCAGCCTGCAATGAAAATGTGACTGCTGGACTAGACTAAGAAACTGTGGTGGTATCACAATGATAGACTGCGAAGCTCCAACACTTTGCTGTCTTATGCACTCTCCTCAAAAGAGCAGGGGGAGAAAATATAATTAAAAAAAGGTTTATGAGTTGAGATAATGAACAATTTAATGAAAAGGGAAGGGAGGTGAAGGGAAAGGGAAAAGAAAAGGGAAAGGAGCATAAAGGAGTGGAGAGGAAGGGCAAGGGGAATCCTTTTCATTCTCCAGCTGGTCAACATAACAAAATAAGAAGCATTACTTTCAGAGCAGCTGAGAGTTTCACAATGAAAGTTTCAAAACTTCCACGCCTGCTCACGATTTCTCTGGAAGGCTGGAGTTTGCAGTTTGATTAATTTTTCACTTTGTTTTCAGTAATACTCTTCAGGAAATACACCTACCGTGTGGAGAGATTTCAGAAGAAAGTATTAGAGAGCACAGAAGTATGTCTTTGATGAAGGAGAGGCATATGAAAGCACTTTCAAGTCTTGCCCTTCAAAAGGTGGAAATAATCTCTTCTTCCTATTATGGTACATAGGACAAGAAGTTGCTCATTTAAATTGCTGTAAAAGAGATACGATCTACAAGTCAAGCAACCTTTCAATGATGAGACTTGCTAGATGAGGGGCTAGAATATGATTTTGTAGAGATATGATGGAGTTTCCAACTTTGAAAGACTTGCATAAAAAAATTATTTATTTATTTTATAGTTGTCAATTCATAGCACTAGAAGTAGGGTCAAATCTGGCACATGCTTGGGACACAGAGACAGCCTGCTTTGCTTGACATCTCTTTGAGCCATGTTTTATGATCATATGAAGAATGATATGGAGATAAATGCACAAAGGTGAGCACTGACAATAAGCATTCAATTCCTAAACTTGGTGTGTCCCACAGCAATTATCTTTCATCTTTTCATACCTCATCTTTATAATACAATACAAATTCCCTATTTTGTCAGTCCTTGGAGGTGGTGGTGAAACAGTATCTTAAAGACTGTCCAGTAGTGTAGTAACAGAAGCTGCAGAAGAGCCAGGAGAGCTGCAGTAGTGACAGTCATTGTAAGTGTCCACTGAACCTGAAAATAAATTTCTTTTTCACATTCAAAAGCAGATATAGCAGTGTAAAGAAATATTATTAACTTTGGTGTACAGAGAAGAAATTTTGTCAGCTGAAAAACAAAAAAAATCCACAAAAATTTAGAAAAGAGATTTTGAGAATTTATGCTTTGGGTTAATTTAAATGAATTCTATAATTACTTCTCTGAAACAAGCTGACTGAGTAGAATGAACAAATACAACAAGTATTGATGCTAGTGTCTATATTTCACTAATTTCAGAGTTGTACGCTTATGATTACTACTCTCTTTGACCAAGAAATTTTTATAGTACCCTAGACTTATTCTTTAATCACTTTTCTGAGAGCTTGGACCCATTGGAAGCCTGTTTTTGTATTATATTTCTACAAATTGTGTGCTTACGTCTCTTTCATAGTCTCTTCTGTAGGGTGACCAATAGGCACTTTTCACTGAAGTTCAGAACTTGTGTGTAGTCACGTAACATCCTACACAGAGTCTTAGTGAAAAGGGTGAGAGTGCTGTGTGAATATATGAATGAGCTGGGTTTTAGTTTGGAAAGACAGTGAATTTGTTATTTTTTTTTATTTTTTTTTTAATGTTCTTCTTTTATTTTTTTTTTCCCCTTTAGAGATATGTGTTCTCTGTTATTTCTGGAATACTGGCTACATAAAGGTGTATGAAAGTTTAATGATTAAGACATCCAAAACTAGAAAAAAAAATGGAAACAGGACACTTTCCATGTTATCATAAATACAGGCATATTCATTATTTAGCAGTAAAGAATGAAACTCAGAGATTGAGTCACCACATTAAGATGGAGATTAAGTAATAACTCTGCCATCAAAGTACAGCTAGAGATTCATTATAAGCATAATTCTGAATCCCTCCTCCCACCCCTTCTCCCCACACATATATAGGAAATTACCTGCAAACAGATTTATTTTACTTAAAAACTAACTTGCAAATTTTGATGCTGGGAAGATTTCTTTCATTTTGGCAACTTTGAGTTTAATCAGTCAAGTTCATTTTGAGAGGACTCTGAGCCATTTTCACCTTTAAAGAAATATCTTCCAGTGTTTATGGAGAGAACATCAAAGATCAAAATTGATACCATCCTATGATTGTAAATGGATTATTCTTAGGCATCTGCAAGAAGAAACTGAACTTTTCAAGAAAAAGGGCTGAACTTGTCTGCATTTATTGTAAAAGTGCTCATAAATATGGCTTTGCAGTAAGACCTATGACTTAATTCCATCCGTGCGCAGTCGCAGTAACACTATTAAAGCTCTGAATTGATCATACAGCAAGCCAATCAACCAACCAACCAATAAACAAACAAAAAAACCACCCACCCAAACCATAAAGACAGCTCTATCAAGTCAGACCATCCACTTATCCTTTTTCTGTCTGTCTCCAGAAAGTACTTCTGCACAGTGGTCTTCCAGCCTCAAAAAAATTAGTGACTAAAGAATTTTTTAAGAGAGTGGCATCATGATGTACTAAGTAGGGCTTCAGAACAGAAACAGAAGTTCTGTCCATTTAATTAGGAACTTTTACACTGGCTCAGACAAAAGGTGGTCTCTGGCAGCCCTGACCAGGGCTGAAGCAGCAGTTACCAGAAAATAAATGGGCAATAGTTAGAAAGACACACATGACTATTTGCAGAGGAATAGAGGTGTGGATACATATGTCTGTGTATTGTGGTTATGAACCTGAGATATGTCCAACTGATGAAAAACAAGAGATAGCTTGAATAAGAAGTTATACTCAGAGCCTGGTTTTTGCTTAATGTTGCTACACGATTGTTAAGTGATCTTTTATAAATAAAAAATTTAAATCCTTTCCCTATTAATTCCCTCCCTTTTCTAAGGCTGTATGAGTCCATTACTTCAGATTTAGTTTTTATTTTTGTGTTATTGTTTTCTTTTTAATCTTCCTTTCCGGCACTGCAGGCTACCCATTGTCTCCTGCTACATTATATACTGCACCTAGCACTGTGAAGATGTGGTATTATCGGGGGATTCTAGACATTACTGAAAGGCAAATTATGATAATTACATTGCAGCTGCTCAGCTGGTCTTTTAGTTTGGAGGAAAAAAAAAAAGTTTCTATCTACTTTCCTCACACTCTATTTCCCTCCTTATAGATTTGCAGATGTAAAGAAGAAAGGGAAACAATAATAAACAGCCCTTGTGATTGTTTTCTGGAAGGGACAATACTTTTATAAATCCCCCTTGTAGCACTACTTGCTTTTGTAATTTTTTTTTTTCTTTGGTGGGACTGCACACATTTTGGGCAGAGGTTGCAGGGGAGGAAGGCAGAGGAACATAAGCTGATAGCTTTGTAACTAAAAATTATGTCCTCAAATTCTTAAAAAGAAAATATCTCATGTGCCTTCAAGCACCCATTGCCAATCAGATGTTTGCAGTCTTGAGTACCGAAGCAGCCATCCTCTTGCTGCAGATACTTTTTGGAAGTTACTATCATGTCAGTGATTTCAGCATTATTTATGGAAACAGGCAGAATTTAATTCCTTGGCTCCTGATGGCAGAGGGACAAGGCTGGAATTTACGTACTGTTGTTAAAGCATAGGGTGATAGCAAGGCTGCAGCTGCTTGGCTCCCTCTTAAACAAACCTCCTAACCAGCCACCACGGAGAACCTTTCACTCTGTTCCCATGGCAACACATCTATCCTCTGGTGTCCATGTTGTCTCTAATGCTTTCCACTCCTTGGATTCCTTGGCACCTGCCTCCAGTGCTAGGTCTTGTCAAACCTTATTAGACTGAGAATCCATTTCTACTGCACTAGTGGGAAAAGAAAGCAGACAAATTTAGTTCACCTGAGATCTCTTTCAAATCCCCGTAAAGTCAATTTCTCAAGTTTCCAACTAAGAGGTGAACTTGCCTAGGGCAAAGACCTGCTTGTGCACACACACAAATACACAAAATCTCCCTGCTTCTCATGTACTTCTCCTGTAGACTGTACGTGCACATATGATGGCACTCTCATGCTCACAGACTTTTGCAGATGCTCTTAGTTTTGTTTTTAACAAGAAAATACCAAACAATGTGCCTTTTACTGCCCAAGAAAAATGTCATACCCAATAATTTTACCTTCCAGTTTTCACACATTCACTCATTACAGGCTTCCTTGAACAGACATAACAAGAGAAACTATCCATTTCCTACATTGATGCACAGAAACTGTTTTAGAAGTATTGAAGTGATTGGCACAGTAACAGGCTTACAATAAAGTACACTGTTACTGATGGGAATTTTTACTTTGTCTTTTCACACACATTCACTCTTCTGCCCTCACAGTATCTCCTGTAAAATCATTATGTCTGTCTAAAAACAGATAAAACTTTACCAATTTAGTAGGGAAACAAAAAGCTCATTCCTAACTAATATGTGTTACTTACTGACTAGGAGAAATAGTGTTCTGAGTGCAGCTGAATATGATTATGTCCCATGATCTCAACCCTCATATTCAAGTACCTACATACGTCTAAACATCTTAATTTGCTGGAATGACCTAAATGCAGGTATCTGCACTGCATCTTTGTTCGGCATGTTTTGCCATTTGGGGTATATTTATTTTTAGTTTGATCCCCAAGCTGACTTTTTCAATTAACATCAAGTTTAGAGTGAATTTAAATGTTTAACTGAGAAATGTGATTACTTTGGCTTCCATCTGTATTTAATGTTATATACTGATGACTTTCTTTAGTCAAGTCTGAACAAGTCTTGTCTAGTATTGTCTAATCTAAATAAGTCATCTAAGTCCTTCCTTCAGAGACAGAAAGGAAAAGATCTGCAGAGATGATTCAGTACTCTAAACATCCCCTTAAATATATTTTTTTTACTGAAACTTAGATGACTGTATATTTGGCAAAGCATGTAGCATCATGGAGCAAATCCTTCTGAAGTCCCTAGTAAGGCACATGGGAAATAATGATGAGGTGACTGGTGATAACCAAGATGGTTTCACCAAGAAAAAGTGATGCCAGACAAACTTGGTGGCCTTTTATGATGGAGTTACAGCGTCAGTGGATAAAGGAAGAGCAACTGACATCATCTACCTGGACTTGTGCAAAGCTTTTGACACTGACTCGCAAGTCATTCTGGTTGCCAAATTGGAAAAAAAATGGCTTTGATGGATGGACCACTCACTGGATAAGGAATTGGCTGGATGGTCTCACTCAGAGAGTTCAGTCAACAATTCAATGTCCAAGTGGAGACTGGTGACTAATGGCTTTCCTCAGGGATCGGTGTTAGGTCTGGTGCTATTTAACATCTTTGTAGGTGACATGGACAGTGGGATCAAGTGCACACTCAGCAGGTTTGCAGATGACACGAAGCTGAGTGGTGCAGTTGACACGTCAGAGGGAAGGGATGTCATCCAGAGGGACCTGAACAATCTTGAGAGGTGGGCCCGTGTCAACCTCATGAAGTTCAGCAAGGCCAAGTGCAAGGTCCTGCATCTGAGTTGGGGCAATCCCAAGCATGGATACAGGTTGGGAGGAGAATGGCTTGAAAGCAGCCCGGAGGAGAAGGATTTGGAGGTGTCAACTGATGAAAGATTCAACATGTGCTGGCAATGTGCACTTGCAGCCCAGAAGGCCAATCGTATTCTGGGTTGTATCAAGAGAAGCATGACCAGCAGGTTGAGGGAGGTGATTCTGTGTGGGGGAGATTTAACAACAAAGAGCCCAACAGACTCTGGTAGATCTTATCTCTATGAGGCCTCCGGAGTCTGGAGACAGGGCTAAGGTGTAAACAGAATAGTCTTTAGTACTCACAGCTAATGTGGTCACTTCTGGGACAGTTAAGCAACCCTTTGTTTGTTATCTACGTTGTTGTGAAGAACTTAAGGATAATTAACCATGAGTGGATTTACTGCTTACGAGTGAAGGATATATAAGGTGTGTGTAAAACACAATAAAAGAAAAACTTGCTATTAAGAGAACTTGCTATTCAGAGAACTTGCTATTATGGAAGCTTGCTATTCTGATGCCACACTGACTGGGGGAATTCTGTAATGCCGACAATTCTGCCCCTCTACTCTGTTCTTGTGAGACCTCACCTGGAGTACTGCTTCCAGTTCTGGAGCTCCCAACAAAAGAAGGACATGGAGTTATTGCAACAGGTCCAGTGGAAGGCTACAAAGATGATCAGAAGGATGGATTACCTTCCTTATGAATACAGGCTGAGAGATGGGGCTCTTCATCCTGGAGAACAGAAGGCTCTGAAGAGACCTTATAGCAGCCTTTCAGTACCTGAAGGGGGCCTATGGGTAAGCTAGAGAGGGACTTTTTTAAGGACAGGATAGGATGAGGGGAAATGGATTTAAACTGGAAGAAGGTAGATTTAGACTAGATATTAGAAAGAAATTCTTGATTGTGAGAGTGGTGAGACACTGGAACAGGTTGCCCAGAGAGGTTGTGGATGCCCCCTCCCTTTAGTCATTCAAGGCCAGGCTGGACTGGGCTTTAAGCAGCCTGATCTGTAGGAGGTGTCCCTGCCTATAGCAGGGGGGTTGGAACTAGATGATTTTAAAGGTACCTTCCAACCCAAACCATTCTGTGATTCTATGATTCCATTCCATGTAAGTTACAAGCTTAAAAATGGATCCAGGGCAGAATGGGCATGCACTTGATTTTCTATCAAAAACCTATCTAGCTGTGGATGTCCCTGTTCATTGCAGGGGATTTGGACCAGATGGCCTTCAGAGGTCCCTTCCAACTCTAAGGATTTTATGATTCTACGATTCTATTTGGAGGAAAAGCAAACAGTAATTTCTTCAGGTTACTTTCCATTGCACAGAACTCATCAAGAAAAGAGTACATCATTTTTCTCTGTTAATATCCTCCCCAAAGTTTTCTGACCAAACAATAGCTCATTATAACTGGATCCTCATTATATTTGCTAGAGCATTGCCTTTTCACAGAGTTGAACAATAAGCAGCTCTCGATCTGTCAAAACAAATCTATTTAGTTGAAGATCTTCCTATCTTTTGAAGTTGTCTTCACTACTACATGTTTACATGACACTATTCAAAGTGCAGAACAGTTTTCATGGAAGAAATATCCTTTCATCAAGATTCTGCCACAAGCAGGCATATTCTACTAGTTGCGAGTTTAAGTAGGATTCTTATGAAAAAAAGAACACATAAAAGCAAAAAATATATTTTTAAGCTGTGGGCAATTTTATACTCCTCTTGATGTTCCCAAGGCATAGTAGGGAATAACTGATGATTCAATCATGAAGACTAGTTTCTACAGATACTCTTATTGGGTTACTAGTTCCCCAAAGTTGTGGTGACATATAAAAATATAAAAATATCTGCCTAATCCAGCTGAGTTTCAGCTTTTGTGACATGGAAGGCAGTCAGGATGGATATCAGGCTGTGTACTGCCTAATTTTCTCATATGTCTGTTTTGCATAAGTTCATGCTTTGCATTGGACATGGTTAAAAATGATTAATTTACTTTATTCTCTCCACAGTAAAGGTTAAAGGAAAACTTTAATGTTTGGTGAGTGAATCTGATAATTATACTCATGGCATAACATTATAAAGGACTGTAGTCAGTAATTTCTTTGAGACTCCTTTCAGTGAGGAATCACTCAATCTCCTTCACAACTTTTGTCAGAGATTAGCTCCATTAACCTGATCAATTGGATAATCCAGCACAGGGCTATGATCTCCATTCACAGATTCTCTCCAAATTCTCCTGCCATCACTGACTTTAGAGGCTTACAATTTGGCTCAAGACTTAAAAGTGTATTTCATCAATTAATTTGGAAGGCCAATGCTAACAACTGTTACTTCTGTCAGATTTTCTATACTGTACTGCGGTAATTAGGACAGCATCGCTATACCCTCTTGTAAGTATCAGAAATCTCCAAGTAGGACTTTCTAACATACAATCTTCTTTCCTTTCAGAGAACGCTAATATAGTAACCAAAGAAAAAAAAAATACTCTTCTGCTTTCTATTTTACTCATAACTTCATTGGAACTCATAGTACTTGGATTTCAAACTTACCTAATTAAAATTAATCATCAAAGAAAGCCAAGGAACTTGTTTACTCACAGAACTGAGTGACGACGTAAATGCCTTAGCTTGGGCTATTTTTTTTTTTTTATTTTAATTGAAAGACTTGATTCACCCCATCTCTCTGATGCATCCTAAGACAATGCACAGTTCAGCTTATCCAGTTGTAGCAGTTATGTAGTTTAAAAATTATTGCATAAAATCACAGTAGTATCAAGCAATTCAATTTCTCCTTAAGAATTCATAACACATAACTATAACAGCAAACAAAATTAAATGCGAGGCACTGTGATTCTTTCTCTCTGATAGTTTTTAATAGCTTTTTAGTTTTTCAAGGTTTCCCATTGGGTAGCTATGTGTCTGGGAACCCCAAATTAATCTATATGTCCCCAAACTTTTAAGCTTTAGTGTTAGGAGGGCAGTCTATTGATTACTAACATAAAAGATTCATTTTTGCAGAAAAAAAACCATCAACAACAAATTAATGTGCAGTTCTTTAAAAACAATAATAATATTTTCTTCTGAAATGGAGTTGTGAGTTTCAAACAGCATTGACCTGTGTGCAGCCAAAGAGTTTCTCCTAATCACATTCTGTCTTGTAATCTCAGTCTTATCTATGCATCAAGATAACCTGAGACCACAACATTCTTATGTTAGTTGAGTTTAGAGGTGATGTTCCTTTCATCAGAAAAGTTTTAATCCCTGGAGAATAGGAGTTCTATATCTCCCTCACAAATAGTCCAGGCAGGAAGATGGATAACCTTGATAACAGAAAATTCAACCTTGCAAAAATTCATCTGCTGAATAATAAAATGTAATTTGTACAGGCACTTTTTAATTCCATTCAGATCTCTGCTAGTGATCTTTAGGAGACTTCAGTGCATTTAACAAACATAAATTGTAAATTTCTTATTCAGTGCTTAAACACTAACAATAACATATTTAGCTAAAATTTGGAATCCAAAAATATTAAGCAGTAAAACAAAGATTATCTATTTCATGTTTGGTTGGTTGTTTTTTATTTTAGTTATATATTTATTTAATAATAGAAATAATGGGCTTTATTATTATTAATATTCTCCTTTTTCATTTTAAACTCAGTTATTACAGGTATAGATATAAAATCCAGGTATTTATTTCAGATTTTTACTGTTTTTATACTGAAAAATTAATTATTTCTTCTCTTTTGCCCATTTTGCATTTTGTATCTTACTTCTTGCACATTTTAATCTAATGCATGGCAGAAGGGCTGTGACTGAACTGACATATAGGGACAAATTTCAGATTCCATTTAAACTTCTCAGCTATCTTGGAAAAACTGATTTCTAGTGTGACCTTGTAAAGCTTTAAATTTAACTACATGGAAAAAGTGAAACAAGACCTTGCTGGTAGTGACTGGTAGATGTTGGTTCATGTTACTTCGTGCTCTTGATGGGCTAAATTACTAACTTAAAACTTTGAATGTGATTTATCAGTTCCTCAACAAAATTAGGTATAGGATCTGGAAAGAGGGTCCTGGATCTGAAATCTCACTGAAAATAGAACAAAACCAGGTCTTTATTAAAACTCTGAAGTCCAAAAGAAAAATTACAGCATGGAAAAATAGAACCACTCTAAGGATCTTGGTCAAATTGGAAATTAATGCTACAGATGACAATTATCTCTAGGTATCTCTTCCCTGATTACTGACTTCATTGGCTTTAATTGGAAATCCTGCAATACTTCAGTTATACCGTAAGATACTTTTTATCTCTGGGAAGCACAAGAAACACATACCTCATCTATTAATTTGCCTCCAGATAGTAAACCAAAAATATGGCAAAAAGGAAAGTTTTAGAGACACATTTTTAATTAATTTCATGTGCATACTAATACAGTCACTCAAGGCAAGGCTTTTAAGTTATCTTCTGTAACCTTCTGAAGAAGCGAGTCATGTATACCTAGGCTCTTGTCTGTAGCAATTGAGGAAGAAACTTTCAGAGATGCTTCAGCTCACATATCTTAAGCATCTTTTTAAAAGGTGGCATCTCCATGGCCAATAGAGAGAACTCATGTGGCCATCTTAGACTAAATAATAAACATTTACACAGTAAAGTTTAGGTGAGATTAAAAACATATTTGTCTTTCTTGGTTCACTTACTGAAACTCCACGTCACCTTATAAATTAATTCAATTAGTATTTTTCTTACCTCTCCGAAGTAATTTGGTGTTTGGCATAATTAAAAAACAAGTGTTCAATAGCTGATGTTAATGGGACAATGTCACTGACATTTGAAAACTCATGCACAAATCTGGATATCTCTTTACCATAAACTAAGCATATGCCTTGGATTGTTAGGAAGCATTATTGTAAGAAAGCATGTTAAGATGCTTTAATAAAGTATGCTTCTCCAAAGAACATTATTATCATTAGCGTAACATTTAACATTACTAGTAATTATAATTTTAAAATTATCACTGCAGTAACAAGAATTAAAATACTCAGTTGAATAATAACAATAATAATTGCTAAAACAACAACAGCGACCACTGCATATCATAGTAGCAATGCTATGAATAACTGCTGACAGTTGTAACTAAAACAGTCAAAGAATGCTAGTGGTTAGAACTGACCAAAGGTAGAAATAAACAAATTTAGATGCTAAATGTTATTGAATATTAATTCTCATTGGGAGAAATACTTACTAGAAGAAGACAAACAAGTGAACTTTGGCAAGAAGTTTTTGTGCACAAGTCAGCAAAGTTAGGAAGATTTGTTCAATTATTTGTTAGCTATAATCATATTTTATTATTCAAATATCCAAGGTCTGGGTCAGCCATATTAAAGAAGCAGATCACCAAGAGTTTAGAGCATTTTAGTATCCATTGAGATGGATGTCATTGTACAAATGCAACGTATCATTACTATTATTGCTGCACATTACAAATAATGTTTGTCTGGAATGCTTTCTGACACTCGTACAATCACTGATGTTCTCTGTAATGGGAAAAACAATTAGTTTTCAGTCATTTTCCTTCCTGAGAGTGCTATGTGCTAAATTACATCCCTCATTCTTCAATGAAGACATTCTGTAAGACTTAATATTTCTGTTGCAAGACTTTCAGACAATAAGGGTGGATTCGCTCCTCTTGCTTGCTCTCTGCATCATTGTTTTTAGAAGCTATAATCACACTGCAAGCATGTAGGTTTGAAAGCAGTCTCTGATGATTTTCCAAAGCCCCTGCTGTTGTCCTAGGGACTCAGATATGTGAAACTCAGCAAGGAGCCTCAGGAAATAGTGGTGACAATGTGACCTGGATGTCTTTCTAAAAGACTGCCTCTAGCACAGTCTGGGAATAAGGCCTAATGCGAGAATTATTTGGTAAATTTTGTTGTTGTTGCTATAAAGAAGTTCAGACTGGATACTTACTGTTGACTTTTTGAGCTTTAACAAAATATGTCTAACTATTTGTCTACGGTCTCTGACAGCAAGAAATGCCAAGAGGATATTTTGAGAGAGAAAGCATACATATAATTATGGAGGAAGAAAAATGTGCTTATTGCCAATAAGCACTCAGTGTTTATCTGAAGTTTATCTGGAGTCTGAATATTACAGACGTTCAGAAATTTTCAGCGCTGTTCTTCCTGATACCTGAAGTATCCGGTATAACTGACCATTATGGGTCAGTTTACACATACAGTAGCTTTCATTACCCTTCTAGCCCAACTGAGAAGCCAGGAGATGTGGAAGATGGTGAAGATTTGTAAACTTATGCTAGAGCTTCTATTAATTTTAGGCATGTAAATAAGGGGAATAAAGCTGAACTGAACTCCTTTTCTAACCATGGGGCAAAATACACTGCCTGGCCCAGATTACAATGTGTGGAGGTGAATTTGGAGGATTGTGTAGCACTGTCTTTATACGAATAAAAATGTTAACAACTCTTTATCAGAGAAACAGGAGCCTCAGTAACTTGAGAGTTCTGTACATGGGAGGAAAACAGCAAACTTATTGAGAAAGGAAGAGTTGTTTCTTCGTTTGACCTTTCAACAAAGTGTATGTCCTGAAGGTATATTCTGGATATACAAAGCTGACATAAAATTACTAATAGATTAAAAAAAAATACATTTACCTTCAGATTCAGATGCTACCAGCAGTAAGGAGAGACTGTTACATTCTGATGAATCTTAAAGAAAAGATGACACAGGACAAATAATATTAATTTAAAATCTCATATATATACAGCATTCAGATCTAGTTTCAGATGTTCTATGTGTTACTTGCTGAATACACTGAGATTTCCAATTCAATGCTCCAGAGATTGGCTAGGCTAGAGTTGCAGCTATGTGTATAGCAGCTCTTTCAGTTAACCCAAAGAAACACTGAAATGGTCATACTTTCACTTTCTAAAAATTCTGCCAAACAAATGGTCTCTTAACCAAAATTTTTTTGTAATTGCCCTTGATAACTTTAAATTGACAACCTTGTCTTAACTCTTTTTTCAAAGAAGAACAAGGAGTCCCTCAAAGTAATTGACACTTTCACATTATAGTAAGACGGTGCTATACTCAAAATCCTATTTATGTATAAAAAAAGGAAACACAGCTTATATAAATATTACAAATATATACATATATATAATATATATACAAATATATATATATATAATATAAATATATATATAAAGGGAACCACAGCTTACTTTATATATATATTTAAGGATTTATTTTAAGTAAAATCTTAACAGTCTTATTCATTCAGGTCTAATATTACCAAAAAAAAAAAAAAAAGAAAAGAAAAAAAGGACCACTTCTATGAAGAAATGTTTCAATAGTAATGTCAGAACAATTACAGTATTATATAACTTTTAGCTTTTACCCCTTCTCATGGTGTTATGTTTACATCCTACTGCTCCTAAGAGATGTAAGGCCTCAAGTTGAACCTCTTGTTGAGGTTCAACAAGACCAAGTGCCGGATCCTGCACTTCGGCTGCAACAACCCCAGGCAGTGCTACAGGCTTGGGGCAGAGTGGCTGGAAAGTTGTATGGAGGAAACGGACCTAGGGGTATTAGTCGACGCTTGGCTGAGCATGAGCCAGCAGTGTGCCCAGGTGGCCAAGAAGGCCAATGGCATCCTGGCTTGTATCAGAAATAGTGTTGCCAGTAGGAGTAGGGAAGTCATTCTCCCTCTGTACTCAGCCCTGGTGAGGCCCCACCTCGAGTACTGTGTCCAGTTTTGGGCCCCTCACTGCAAAAAAGACATTGAGGCCCTGGAGCGTGTTCAGAGGAGGGCGACAAAGCTGGTGAGGGGTCTGGAGCACAGGCCTTATGAGGGGTGGCTGAGGGAGCTGGGATTGTTCAGTCTGGAGAAGAGGAGGCTCAGGGGAGATCTCATCGCTCTCTATAACTACCTGAAGGGAGGTTGTAGTGAGCTGGGGGTCAGCCTCTTCTCTCTTGTAACTAGTGACAGGACGAGGGGGAATGGCTTCAAGTTGCGCCAGAGGAGATTTAGGCTGGACATTAGGAAATACTACTTTTCTGAAAGAGTGGTCAGATGCTGGAACAGGCTGCCCAGGGAGGTGGTTGAGTCACCATCCCTGGAGATGTTCAAGAAACGTTTAGATATAGCGTTGGGAGACATGGTTTAGTGGGGTTATTGGTGGTAGGTGGATGGTTGGACTAGGTGATCTTGTAGGTCTTTTCCAACCTAGCTAATTCTATGATTCTATGATTCTAAGTTTCACTCCATTTGTAGTGGGAAGTAGAGATGAGTTTCTGGGATCAGAAGTTCTGTGTTTGTATTGTCATCTACATAAACGTATTGGTTCTTCCACACAAAGACAAAAATAAATCCTAATCTCTATAGCCACCTGATCACTTAGAGAAATAGAGAAATTGCTGTTATAACTAGATGAAGTGAAACAAAGCTGTAGGTCAAAACAAGTTCAAACAGATGAAGCCTGACAGGTCTCACTGCCGAGGCCCTGCAAACTCAGCACACAGCCTAAGGCCTGTTACTAGCAATGGTGATTGGGTATTACAGGGTAGCAACATCAGTTGCCCTCAGTTATAGCATTCTTTTGTTAAAAATAATGTAACTTTCAACACGAACCTCAGTACATCATGTTGAACATAATGGAATTATACTGGTAAAAGGGGAGTAGATTTTCTATTAAAGCCCTAATCATACATGGTTAATTTGTCTCGAGTATCTTAGACACTCTACAGCTGCCTATCCTACTTGCAGATTAAGCTGGTTATTCAGTGTTGAGACAAATATTCAGGCCTTGTTTCTGCTTCAAAAAGCTTACTGTCTAAGTTTAGATACATGACATGGAAATGAGAAATGACAAGTGAACAAAAGAAACAGCAGGGGAGAGAGAGAGCACAAAAGGATAAGGTCTGCAGAATTACCATAGTTTCTCGAAGGCATGTTTCATCTCACCTAAATTTAGTTATCAAAGTTATATGTCTGGTATCAGCAAATATAAGACTATTTCTGCAAGTGGTCAATGGAGCTAACTGGATACCTTCAGATTATTTAATTTATAAATTTATTTTAAAATGGATGAATGACTTTCTGGATGTCACTATCCGTATCCTCAAAGAATTGAAAAATTCTTGGCTTGTCCAAGTCACCCAGCTTCCAGTTTGCACAGTCTTATTCTACAAAATGTTTGTAAGAAGACCTTTAGGCTAGCTAAGAAATGATGATAAAGTAACAAGGCCATGATAAGGAATTACTGTAGTGAAAGATTGCGCAGCTTCATTTTGTACTATAAGGCATTTTAGGAGTGTTTTAAAGAGTGACAGAGATTGATACCAGTCTTCTCTTTTAATACACTTAAATTTAGCACCCTGTCTGCCATAGCTCTTCTATGGTAAGATTCTTCTTGCTTCAAAACAGTGTTCAGCCAGGAAGCTCTCACACAAGCTCAGTCATTAGCTTGGACAGATGAAAGAGGAAGAGAGCCTCATGCTTCTGAATAGCAAAGCAGCCACTCTGTAAACTATTTTAATTAAAAAAAAAAAAAAAAAAGTAACTTTTCTGTTAATTACATTAAAATCCAGCAGTAAATAGCACCAGAGCCTTGGCACAATGTGGATATATAGACCTCACAAGCATCAATAGGAATAAGTTTCCTGTACATCTAGATTAAGTTTAGAATCATACTATCATAGAATTGCTTGAGTTGGAAGGGACTTTTAGAGGTCATCTAGTCCAACTCCCCTGCAATGAACAGGGGATCTGGATCATTTCTGTGGCCCTACTCTGGATGTGCTCTGCTTGATCAGGTGGCTTGATAAACATGAACCACAAGGCTTACTTTGTTGCCTCAGTCTCTACCTCTTACCCATGCGTTCTCAGCTTGCTCATGGCTATTTTTCTGGAACAGCTGTTCACACACTATTCCTCTCTTGATGTCTTTTTTTGACCCCTTGAAACCTTTTAACCCATTTCATCATGTAGCTTCACCACAAAACTGAGTAGATAGTTCACCTACTTGCACCTCACACACATGTTCTCACTGTTGCCACACAATGCCAGTGAGAGGCCCAGGCACCCTCTGCAACTGGAGGCCTGAATGGCTGCATGTTGGCAAGGGAGTTAAGTCTGGGTTTCTACAACCTTTCTGATGGGTGTAGACTTCTCTTTTGGGTGGATACCATGAGAAGGGTCTCTGTTCTTGGAGGGTGAGAATCTTGCAGAGGATGATGACCCTGTACTTTATGGGTGATAATCACCAATTGAACTCTAGTCTGCAGCTTGCTTGCCTTCCCCGCATGCCCTGCCTGCATGCCCAGCCTGCCTTTACTGCCCCACAGGCCTGGTCACCATACATTGTAGGGGTAGCTTTTTTTATGAGTGGAGGTTTGGCTACCATCACTCATGGTCCCACCTACGCTGGGTCAGAGCTGTCTCTTGTCAAGGGCTCTGCGCTTCCCTCTTGTTGGGTGCTGGGGCTCCCTCTAGCTCCCTGCAGTTCTGACTTTGTGATTTTTACCCCATTTCTGCCTCTCTTGGAAAGGTCCTCTGGATCAAGCTTCTGCTTTAGAGCTGATCCCCTCAAAGTCTATGTATCATTAATCTCTTCCATGCTAAATAGTATGGATGGCATTGCCAGAAATCCAGAAAATTACAACT
The DNA here is from genome assembly GCF_002078875.1 of Numida meleagris. NCBI lineage: Eukaryota > Metazoa > Chordata > Aves > Galliformes > Numididae > Numida > Numida meleagris. The sequence goes on along the minus strand of NC_034438.1, from coordinate 6,007,250 downwards.
GCATGTGATTGTGTTGAATCAAATCTGATTGCACAGGCAGAAGAAAGGGAAGAATGTGACAGATGTCAAAAATGACATTTCAATTGTACTCTTAGCCTAGAAGTAATTACTAGCTTAAAATATAGGACAGTTATAAATTCTGCAAACATTTTGACATGAAAAAAAAAATCTTGTTTTTGTCTGTTAGTCAGACAGATAACTTATGATTAGGAGGAAAAATATTAGGAGCCTATTAAGAACAATTATCTTAGTTGCCAAATTAAAATTCTTCAGCCCATAAAAAGTGGATGTCAGACAAGTAATTCAGAATACTTCACTAAGATATTTACTTCTTATTATTGACCATATAAGAAGAGTGGACATTTCTATTCCCCTGATTACTACATAGGAAGACAGTTAAAGTCTAGAAGTGTCTGAACTAGAAAGTGAATTAAGTCTTCCCAGTGGGCACTACTACCCATTCAGAATGCAGCGGGCTACATCCTTTTTGTGCTCTGAAATTGAGTCTAGACAGTTGGAATACTGTCCATAGTGACTTCAGAATGGAGGAATGTCTTCCAATGTAAGGCTTTGATCTACAGCTAAAACATCTTTCTTTTGTAAATGTCACCACTCTTTAGTCTGTAAATACCACCTACATTGGCTGTAAAGATGAGTTTTAAAATGGACAGATTTAATGCTTCTTTCTATCATGGGAAGTTTACTGTCATCTAAAGTGCTTTTTTTTTTTTTTTCCTTTATAGTACAGTGAAAAATGTACATGTAAAGCAGTATTTCACCAAGAGCTTTTAAGTATTCTATGTAGGTGAATTAAAAATAATTGCTGGAAAATGTTTTAATTGTGTACTCAAATGAAAACCTGTCCCTTCTTAACTCACACCTAAATATCTCCACAAATATGTATGCTATGCACCAGCATTTACACACGTTGTGACACTTTTCTCTATCTGTATGTGTGTATAAACACTTATCAGCCTCCACTTTGGGAACTGAATCTAGAAGTGTGCTGGACAATAAACAGCTTCAGGTCCACATCTGCACCTTTGCACCAAGACTGTACGAATTTAGAGATATTTGGTAAAACGCACTTACAAGCTTTGCTGTATGTATTCAGCTTAGACTGACATGATATAAGGATACTCGAAGAGTACAGACCATAGATAATTTAAAATGAAGAGTGCAAGATGTATCCTCTTCATTTTACATATCCTAGAGAACATGAAAGAATAGAAAGATGGAACAAACACTGAAAAAGGAATAGAAAGAGCTGATTTCTTGCTTGAATGATACCTCGACAAAACTTGTGCAAAAGATTTTTGGTAAGCTAGATGTAGCTTTAGCTTAATAATCTTAAAATAAAAATGTTCAAATATATTATAATATGAAATAAATGTGCCTCCTGAATCTTCAAAAACAAAATTTGAAACTAAGGAATCTTGAGATAATTTTATTTGAATAATTTTTAAAAAGAAAAAAATCAAATGTTTTATGTAAAAACATAAATCAAGAAAAAAAAAAGATTTTCTAAAAAAAAAAATAAACGTTAAGTAAAATGATGGCCACACAATTTACTGCTAGCAGTCTGACTCCTTTTCTTAACATACAAGCTGAAGAAGTTCAACAAAGTTTAATAATCAGGCTTCCCGGTCACACTTGTACATTGATGTCCCTCTCTTTACAGGTCATGATTTGCTCTCCTGAATTTTCTTCAAATATTATTAGTTTATTATATCTGTTCAGTGTGGATCAGAATTCTGCTCTTGAAAATTCCAATATCAAATCTCAAATCCTACAGCACATTTCGCTCAACGATCTTATTTCTTGTCATAAGTGTATAGACAAGTTGTAATTTAAATCCTGCAGAGAACAAAGTGCTGAGATAGGGGAATGTTAACGGAAATATTCAGATTGAATATTTGTCACTTAAAAATTCACATAACTCAACTTTTAAACTTTAGAGTTCTAATGAAGTTTCCTTAATGCAATTTTGCTTAATTCTAAACATATTTTTTATCCTTGGACTTTCCCTCTTTGACACATTAGATCACTTTTCTAAATTTTGTACTACTATAGGTTCTAGATTTGATCCATTTAGGGAGACAAAAAACAAAATTAAAGCAAAAAAAAAGAGTTTTTTTGATTACTATGAGTTTCAAGAAAAATATTTGAAATTGGGAATCATTTAGGATTTTTTGTTCTATTCAGAGCTAGAATTACTAGCCCAGCTTTGTCTACTGAGCTTCAGTTCTTTTCTTCTCCATGACTCAAGTTTCACATTTGTAGAATAGGAATAAATGTAAGTATACTTTGCTCTGGTTATACATAAGATGTAATTACAACGTAATGAAAACTGACAGAATTGCCAATTTCAGCTGTGTATGACTTGAAAGGAGAACTGAAATTGTTAATTTCTCATCAAGAAAAAAATCTGGTTTAGATTGTTACGAGACATTTGAAACATTACAATTGACTTTTATCATTTATATTATAATGTAGTATGGTTTGGAATGGTATTGTATGGTGTGTTATGCAATATTAAAACACAGAAATGGAAAGTAATTTCAGAAGAAAGAGACAAAAAAAAAAGAAAGAAATAGCTTACTTTAACAGTGTCAAAATGTAGTATTTTGAACTGTGAGAGCTTTTATTCCATTTTTCTTCAGAATAATATTATATTGAAGCTGACCCAATTTTGTAAAGTGTTTCATTTCTGACTGAACTGTGCATTCCTGATGGGAATGTGGTTTTGTCAAAGCCTCTTTTACTTCCTTGAACAGTGCTGTGAAATCTAAGATTGAAAAGTGCCATATAAAAACCAAGAATTGCTATAATGGGTCTGATCCCAATCAGGCTAAGGAAGGATGACAGCTCAGATAACTTGCTCTTCTCCCTTTATAGAGCTATGAAAGTACCAACACGTGCCTGTTTCTTGATCTCTGAAGGAAGAGTGCAAAGATCTGGTCTTGAATCATGTATCAAATGATACCAAAGAGGCATGTGGGCAGCATAAGTAAGAAATCCATGTATACTCTGGCTTTCTGTTTCATGTCTGAACTTGAAAATATCCATGGCCAGTTATTTTATAAAGAATGATCATTCACTGCCATATTTACTGTTGCAGGGTCATAACTTGGTCCTTTCCATACGGACTCTGTTGGCATTCTTAAGAACATATTTCATGATCTTACTCATCAGAAGATGATATGGATTAATAAGATTTTTTTTCTTTTTTGCCAGCCATTATTTTTATGAAACATATTACAACTTAATAAAAGTCTTCTCTAACAGTTGTGAACACAACTGAGCAACGAGTTCACAAGCTGTTGAAGAGGGAATGTTGACACATAGGTAAACAGACAAACATGTACACATGGAATTAAATGTAATGACAGAATGTTATTTTATCAGGTTCATTTACTTAGAAAACCTGAATAAAATGTACTCAGACAAACAATTCTACATGCAGATCAAGTCTTATGGATTGGAATGGTGAATTTTCCAAGATCTGACATGCAAGTTGAACCAAGTCATACACTAAACCAAAACTTTGAAAGGAAGATTGAAAGAGTAAAAATTTCTCAGTTTAAGTTGCACAGTAAATGTTTGTGTGATTGGAATAAGGGGTATTTGGATCAATACTTGAGTGAGAGCCTGGGTCATCTACTGTAAAGCCTTTCCTTGAGTGCTTAAAGTAAACACTTGACTCTACCAGAATAAGATGTATATTCAATGAAGCCAAAGTGTAGTCTCACAGGGTGAAGCATCATGAAAAATCCAGTAGTTATGAATGAATGACACTAGCAAGGATAAAACAACAGGGGACCTCAACCCTCCTGCTTCAGGGCTTGAATTGTTTAAGAAAGATGAGAGGTATTCTCACCCCTTTTTCCCTGAAGTATAATACTGAACAATTGGTTCTTCAGGCTGCACGTCAGAGTCTGTTGCTCTCAAGAATCAAACAGTGACCATCACTGACGAGAGGGCAATAAGAGAGTGGGACCCTTGGGTGCTAGTTCTTGTTTACACAAAAAAAGCAATGCGTGCAGGCAGATGGATGCCTCAAAGCTGGGAAAAAAATATCGGCGTGGCTTCTTGTGAGAGCTGGAGGTTGAGACATGCAGATTCCTGTGCCTCTAGGTTAAATAAAGTTTTGTCATCCTCAGCCTTTGAAGTGATTAAATTTGTCCCAGTATCATTACAAAATGGAATTAGCAGCAATTCATGGAGCCACAGTAGCCTGGGGGTGGTTTCAACAGATATGATGACACAGATCTAATAACAAGGGATAAGAATGACATGTCACAATTATTGTTGGTGCTGCTGTTGATTTACATCAATGCAACAGTTCCATGGCAGCCATCATTCAGTTTTATGCTGATTTCCTGGCATATATTTCTGGATATGTAAATGTTACCAAGGCATTGGTATGCACTGGTGGGTCATGAAGAGACATCCATTATATTGTGAAGGAAATAATGCACTGAAATTGGACAATAGAAGAAAGTTTCTGGCAATCAGGCTTCAAACAGAAGTAAGGATTGAAAAGAATGACAAAAAAAAAAAAAAATCTAAACACTTTTAAAAGAAAGAAAACCTATTTTAAAGAGACTGTAACATAATATTTCCAGTGAAGATATAACACCTGATGATACTTGCACCACGGGAGGAATAACTACAGCATTAGTACAGGTTAGGAGATGACCTGCTGGAGATTAGGTCTGCATAGAAGGATGTAGGAGTCCTGGTGGTCAGCAAGTTAGACATGAGCCAGCAGTGTTCCCTTGTGGCCAAGAAGGAGTGCATTAAAAAGAGCGTGGCCAGCAGGGGAAGGGAGGTGATCCTCCCCCTCTGCTCTGCTCTGTTGAGGCCATATTTAGAATACTGTCTCCAGTTCTAGGCTCCCCAGTTCCAAAAAGACAAGAATCTCCTAGAAAGAGTCCAGCGGAAGGCCACAAAGATGATTAAGGGCCTGGAGCAACTCCCATACGAGGAAAGGCTGAGTAACTTGGGTTTGTTCAGCTTGGGGAGAAGAAGACTGAGACGGGATCTGATAAACATTTATAGATATCTAAAGGGAGGTGGGAGGCAAATGGATGAGTCCAGGCTCTTCTCGGTGTTGTGTAGTGATGGGACAAGGAATAATGGCCTAAAACTTAAACATAGGAAGTTCCATACTAACATGTGGAAGAACTTGTTTATGGTAAGGATGAAAGAGCACAGGAACAGGCTGCCCAGAGAAGTTGCGGAATCTCCTTCTATGGAGATATTCAAGACCTGTCTGGACGCCTACCTGTGAGACCTATTGTAGTGTGCATGCTTTGGCAGGGGCATTGGACTCAGTGGTCTCTTAAAGTCCCTTCCAATCCCTGCAATTCTGTGATTCTTACATGATATGATAGTGACAGAATCAGGAGGAATGGCTTTAAACTGAAAGAATGTGGATTTAGATTAGATATTAGGAATAATTTTTTTACTCTGATTGTGATAAGATACTTGAAAAGACTGCCCAGAGAGGTTGAGGTTTGCCCCATCTCTGGAGGTGTTAAAGGCCAGATTGGATGGGATCTTGGGCAGCCTGATCTAGTGGCTGGCAACCCAGGCCATGGAAGGGGATTTGGAACTTAATGATTTATAAGATTGCTTCTAATCTAAGTCATACATGAGTCTATGAGATATCTTCCAGTCTGTGTTTCTGAGACAATGCACACTTCAGACTTTCATTTCTACTTTTTTGAATTAGATCAGTCATAAACTGACCCTCTTGGATTTCTATCTCCTCTTTTTCAGTAATGGAAAGTATTAGAATTTGAGCTGACCTTCTCTGTTCATGTTTTTCCGATTGATGTTCCAGACCCCTAAGATCCATCAGGTTTAGTGTGAGTCACAACAAAGTATTTTCTGACACAATTCAAAATCAAGTTCACAGTGATCCTGAAGTGAACTTCAGCTAATCTTTTGACTTGTTTAGAAACAATAGAGTCAGTTGTTTCATTTTCCCTGTAGAAGGTAAACACTCATCCAATCATTACAACTGTTTAAAAAAAAAGTAAAGTTTGTGTTGACACACAATGCTACAGTTCCATGGTAGTCGGTGTCCATGCCAACAGATAGAAAATATGTAAATTGTGAAAGGTTTGGATTCTAAAGCTCCAATTAAAATACATAAAATGACAATAATAACAAAATAAATGCACATGACGATTAAATGGTATCACTGTGTTTCTCAGTTTTCGACAAGGTTTGTATTAGGACCTAGAAAGACCTTCAATTCTTCCCATTGCTTCTGTTTGTATTCTGTTTTCCTTTTAGGTTTTTTTTTTTTCATTCATCTGAAAGTAGATATTTTCCTTTTGTAATTCTCACGTTTCAATGTATCAGCGCAATGTACTGGAGGCAGGAAAAATCTATGTCATATACTAGGCTTTATATACCATACTCTGTAGAACAAATGTAACTTGAAATATTTGAAGAATTCATTCAGTAGAAGATATTTTTCTTCAAATAACATAGTCTGAAAAACTCCACAGGAAGTAAATTTTTGCTAAGTAAAATTAAGTGAAATGATTGGAAGTTAGTCAAGAAGCAGAATTGAAGATTTGAGAATTAAAACTATTTCTTACCACAGGGAAAATGTAAATATTTTATTTATTTGTTTGTTTGTTTGTTTGTTTGTTTGTTTATAATTCTAGCCAGGAAATTAGTTCTCCTGTGTCAAACGGTTTACGGGTGTTTGGCCCGGTTCCGTGATGAATGGGACGGGGGACCCACGCCCCGGGAAAAGGGAAAAGGGAAAAAGGGTAAGGAGATGGGCCTGAGAGCAATGAACAGTGGCAGCAATCTGAGGAGAAACAAACTAATTTACTAAATAAGGTATCGGAATGCAAAACAACACACTACGTCTCACTCGGATTGAAGTCTGTGTAGTTTGGATTGGAGAGAGTCTTGCTGAGATTGAAGGTTGTCTTGTTCTGTTTGGAGACTGTTAAGCTTGGATTGTAGAGTGTCCCGCTCATTTTGGAAGGTGTCTTGCTCCGATTGGAAGATGTTTTCCTGAAATCGGAGATTATTTCTTTCAGCTTGGAGATTTTCTTTCTCAGCTTGGAGACACTCTTGCACGTTCAGTACTTTCTGATGGAGACTCTCCCTTTCATTTTGGAAACTCTCCCTTTCATTTTGGAAACTCTCTCTCTCAGCTTGGAAAATCCAATACAGAGAGAGAGAATGTCCAAAATCAGGGTAGGCCTTACTCGGTAGTACGACAATAAGACGGCTGAGGAGCGAGGTGCTGCCAGGATGAGAGACGGGCGGAAAAGGGGACGAGGTCTCATGATCTGCAAGCTTTTATCTTTTCCCTCTGTCTGGAAATGGTAACAGAGGAGCAAAGTACCTTGGGGAATGTAGTAGCTCTGCTCTTCTGACAACCAGGTACATTCACTACATGATGTTATGATGTGGAATACCAATAACCGAAAATCATAAAACCATGACATCCTGTGTATTACTTTCAATGAAATTTCAGGTAGTTTTCAGAAATTGTTGTCAAAAGAAAAACATAAACATTGCATGGAATGGAAATTCATCAATTTCAGATAAAATATTTTCACTGTGTGCCTTAACAGGCACAGATGTGAAGCTCAAAAGGTAAGTTTGCTAGAAAATTTGCTCCAAGTTTTGTTATCTTTTAAGAGTTCCATGGTGCTCTGCAGAAAGTTTAATAGAATCAAAGAATCATAGACTCATAGAATGGCCTGGGTTGAAAAGGACCATAGTGATCATCTAGTTTCAACCCCCGTGCTGTGTGCAGGGTCGCCAACCACTAGACCAGGCTGCGCAAAGCCACATCCAGCCTGGCCTTGAATGCCTCCAGGGATGGGGCTTCCACAGCCTCCTTGGGCAACCTTTTCCAGTGTGTCACCATGATAAACTGCTGTGCCCACAGTGACGCAGACATGTGCACATGTATGAAATGTCTATCCAAGGACATGTGATTCTGCACACAACAGCACTGAATATCAATGACATTACTGCACAATTTTCTCAGATCAGCTCTAAGTAAGACAGTAATACTGAGAAAAGCCCAAATGATTTCTTTTTTCATTGAGTTCTCATGATTAAAATGTGTTTTAGGATCTTTATCTTTTCAGTTAGATCAATTATTCTGGTACATATCAGATATTTCTTATTTAGATTCACTAAATATCTAAATGGTGTCAAGTTAAAATGTGTATATGTTAAGATTCGTCTTAATTTGCTTTCTCTACATCATTTAACAACTTTTTTACTACCTCTTCACCTTAGCTCTGAATTTAAACAAAGCCAGGCAAGTGATTCAAAAACACAGCAGCTGGAAGATTCTTCCTGAGACCCTGTGTAACCTCTCAACTCCAATGTTATAATTGTCTGAGTGCTTATAGGTTGTTTTCTTTGCAGCTTTCTTGCACTGACATAAAGGTTGACAAGCCTGGTGATATGATGGCTATTATTTCAAGTAGTTTCTAAACAATATCATTTTTGTGCCCTTGTGCTTTCAATAAAATTATAGGTTTCTTTATTTTTTATGAAACAATGGCACTCAGCTCCTATGCTGTGTTTCCAGGGTAAATTTCCAATGAGACTGTCATGACTTGGTATTAATGCAATTATTGTTGACGTCAGTGTAGGCATTGGCTATGCTGAGATTTCCATTCACAGTGTCACTTGTGAGGACAGGGTGAGGACAGAGTTATAAACACTGTCTTGCTATTTAGCCTGCCTGTGTAAACCAACCAACCAAATAAATAAATAAAAATACATGTATAGATAAAATGAAATAAAATAAGATGCTAAATCAAAATACATTCAGATAAATAAGAGCAATATTCATAGAATTGCATTGGCAAGAGATCAGTAAACGTGAACAATAGGTTTATGAATGCTCTTTACCTCTTTGGGGCTGACAACTGAAATAACCTGCTAGGTTTCTTCTGGAAATTCAGTCAGGGCCTGCAAATAGTAGACATCCCCTGCAAAAATCCAACACGTGCAAGGTTTCACTTAGTGTTTAGATGTTCTGTTCCTGTGCAGTCAGGAGTGGAAGTGGCCTGTCAAGATTTCAAACTTGTCTAAGGCACAAGTATACTTTAAAGGGTTTGCTTTATCCCTTCCTACTTTAACATACTGCAAAGTTTCTGTGTTTTAGTTCCTAACAAGCAAATCAAAATTTATGTGTTCTAGTTTTCATGTCCTTTAGTATCATAAAACAAAAAACAAACAAAAACCAAACCAAACAAAACAAAAAACCCAAGCTGATGCTTATAGGGTAAGAAGATACTGACCCCAATCTAATGAGTCTGCAAATGATTAAATTGACGAAAGAAGGGATACCTATGGTGGTGATAGACATGATGTTTTACATGACCTCAAGAACTTTGTTCTGGCTCCATCAATGCTGAAAGCTTTGCCTTTTCAGTTAGAATTCTCTCTCTAGCCCTCATTTTATATTCTGAATATCACCAAAGCCTCTTACTGAGGCTGAATATCACCTCCTCCTTAATATCCTTCTGTCCTGTCTTAAAAATTAACCATCTCCCAATAAAATTACATTTCTCACTGAGGTCTCAGTGGTTTTCTGTTGGATTGCATCACGGATTGCGAAAACTATATTTTTTCTGAGGGAGAAAGAAGAACCTTTATAACATAAAGATGCATCCAATACTATGTAAGTGTTGAGAAGATCTCTGTGACAATCCCCCAGAATGGTAAGCAATCCTGAAAAAAAAAGAAAGAGAGAAGCTGAATTTATACATCTATAACTCAAAAAGTAAAATAAAATTAAGAGAGCATTAATGCAACTCATGCAGGATTTTGGAGAGCTACTTACAGATTTTGCCACATTTGTCCAAGGAAGATAGATGTCAAATTAGACAAATTATTTGAGAAGCTCCAGAAATGACATAGGAAAAGAACAACTTATTTTATAAAAATAGTTTGTCTTGTTTAGATCAGAAATATGAAAGAAAAGAGGAGATTAACTGTTCTTCACTGAACAGTTGATGACTCTCATAGTTGTTCACTCGGCTTTAATAATGCCCTGGTAAACTAAGACATTTAAAAAAATTGATTAATCAAAAATACTTCTGTTGGAAGTGAGGGGAATTGATAAATACCAGAGAATTGCTATTCTGGAAGAGTATTCTAGAAGGAACAGTGACCTAGGTAAAATGAGATTCGTTAGCTATTTTTCCCTGCCGGCTTTTGTTTTAAGTTTAAACATGACCAGTGTGTTAATGACATTGTATAATAACAGATTCCTATGACAACAGGGGAAACTATCCCATGATAAATTTGACTTCCTATCTTATGCGTTCCTAGTTATTGTAGTGATACATAGCATTAAAACAAGCAAGAAAGCCAAACATCTTTTTGATAGATTGGATATATGCATATATATTATGAAGTAGCTGATACACTCAGAAATTTTGCAGGTAAGACATACCCAAATACAACAATTAACGACACTGAAGATACCTTCCAGCTGATTAAAGCAACTATATATAGAAGAACCTTGAGCTCATTCAGGCAAGCAAAATAACTCTTATGAATTTTATTTAGATTTTATGCTCTAAATCCTTATTCTTGAACATAACTTAATAATTTATCTGAACAACTGATATGTCTATGTGAGACTGTTTGGTACTGCAGTCTTTTGTACCAAGCAGTCATTGGGCAGCCTGCCCTAATGACTGTGATATAGATGTAGAATTCAAAGAACCTGTATTTTATTCTGCCATTAATTCAATGCATGTTTTTTGAACAAATCACTCTTTTACAATGAAGACTTGCATAACATTGTATTTTCTGTGGAAAATGTGCATGGCAGCTGCCACATGGATCCAGTTACTATTTTCCTTGAGAAGTGCTGGTTTCTATCCATTGTATGTGTTAGGACCCTAGATGGCTGGTCAGACTTATGCTTCTAACTTTTAAATACATCAATTAGACCAATATTTGCAATTTTCTATTTTAAAAAGGATAGTTGTATTTAGAGGCAGGCATTCAAATCCTTAAAATACTTTTTGTTCTGGAGCTCAATGTGAATACTGTCTAGTTTGAAAGAAAAGGTACCAAATAAGAAAAAATCCCTTTGGAAGTTCAAAGGAAAGCAAAGATACCAAGGTCAAACTATCTAGGTGGAATATCATCCACCAGGTAAAATGAATGATCCATAACACCACAAACTATAGATATGGAGGAATTATGATTTTTGGAAGTAGTTTATACTGCAGGTTGATTTCTGTATATTTTTGCCTTCAAAATGCTGTGGCTTCTCCAACAGATTTGCTTTCATTTGTACTTTTTTTCACAACATAATTTTTGCAAGATAAATACAGCTTATGATGGTATTACACACTTGCTATTCCTAGAAACAATGCAGTTATGCTGCATCAGGCAACTTTAATGAAGGTGAAACACTATGTGAGTCTTAGTTTCAATACTCTAGTATCCCAACTGGTCCTAAAGCATATTCTTCTGATAAACATTTTTGAAATCAGTTAGAACCTTTGTCTAATTATTTTTCTTAATTGAAAAGATGAGTTCTTTAGAAGGTACTAGAGATAGTGGGAGATACATGAAGACTTCTCTGAAAGTAGTGTCTCCTATTTTATTATTCTGGCCCATGAACTACCATAAACTGCTTTGCTGTTAACTTTCTACCATAGCCTTATTTCATACATCAGACAAAACAAACAAGAGAGTCTCAAAATGCAGGACAAACCTAGAACTCTCTGTTTTGTTTTTCTCCAGTCTTCCTGGAATCACAGAGTAGCTTAGGTTGGAGAGGACCTTAGACATCACCTAGTTCCAACTCCCCTGCCATGGCCAGTGTTGCCAACCACTAGGTTAGGCTTCCCATCATGTCCTGCTTTCAGTACCGAAGTATCTGAAAGTTTTTGTTGAATGGAAAAAGTATAAGGCTTGTGACAAATTTAATTCCATTAGGCAACATGTTCCATGGGCAAAACCTATCCTGCATGTGAGTTTCTCTTTCATGAAGACAAATATTATAGGTACAAAAGAGAAGCAACTAAGCAAAATCCACACAGCACTTGATGTCTGCCTTAAAGTCACTGTAGTTATGTAAGTTGCAACAACAACACCTGCAACTTGGTCAGATTCCTACTTGAATTTTGGGCAAAGTGAGACAGTTTCAAAGAATTCACCTAACTCCAGAAAGAAAAGATAGTTTTCTAGCTCAGACTTTAGTATAAGAGTGACAGTAAAATTGACATCCTAAAAACCTGGGTAGCAAGCCAAGAACACCTGTTACAGTCCCCACTGGAAAAAGGAAAGGAAATTGTAACATCAAGAAAAATCTTCAAACGTTTTATTTTTCTCAGTTCAATTCCATGATGATGAGTTTTCCTTCCCTCACAAAATATGAAGATTTAGTTTATGAGGGTAGTTGGTTCAAAAGCTGCAAGTTGAGGATGTGAAAGGTTAAATGTCCAGTATAGAGGATGGGCTTGAGTGGTCTGTGATAATTGATGTTATTAACATGAATTATTGTTATTATCACTTGTACAATAAAGGGATTGGATGAATCAAATAACTCCTGCATAGGAAAAAAAGTGAAAATACAATGCAGTACAGAAAATACTGCACGAGAACTCCTAATACTTCTTAACTACTAACTAATTTAGCATTGCTAAAATAAGTTGAAAAAAAAAAAACCAGCAGCATGTCTGATAATCCTTCGGACTCTGATTTATATATAGGTCAAATGTATAAACACATACACGTGTATCTATATTTCTTATGTGTGCCTGAATACATTTATATGCATATGTGTATGCATACATGTGAAGGGGTACACACAGGAGAAAATATATATGTATTTAGGAAAGGACAGTTCTTCTTGGATTTTTTAAAAGATAAATGCATTCAATTAAATAGCCAATCATTACTGTCAAAAGCACAGACATGCAATAACCTTCAGATATTACATCTTTACCTATGATTTCTCATCTCTCCTCTGCTAAGCTATTTCACTCATGATTAATATCTTTTTGGTGCTTTTTATCACTTATGTTTCAGAGGAAGAGGCAGAGGAAGGGGCCAGCTATTCACAGAGGCTTTGATTACTCTTACTAACATATGTACCTCAGAAGATTATATTCCAAATTTCACCATACATAGGGAACATAGGATGACATTGACAGGGTCAACAATGAAAACAAATTAAAACATTCACTTTCTCTAACTGCTCTTGCAGTTGTTGCAAGGCATCAACAAGCCTAACACAAAAACAAGTCTACCTTTGCTAAGCTGTCATTGCCCTTTAGGCAGGCTTCTTCAGATTGGTGCAGGTGTTTCTTAAGTGACTTACAGGGTTTTGTTTGGTCTTTAAATCATACTAAACACAGCTCCATTACTTTCTTTGTGGAGCTGGCTTGTGTTCGGCAAAAACAGTGTACATAAAGCTCAAGTTCTTTGCTCTGAGTTCATGCAGAGTGCATTTGTTGGCACTTGCTACCAAAACTCCTATAGGTTAACATACCTAGAAATTCTGGGAACCAATATCTCAGAGAGGTTTCTAAAAGATAAAAATGTACCACTTCTGGAAGGCAAGGTTTTTTTGAAGTGATAAATGAGTACTGACACTCATGATCATATTCAAGTTAAATGATATTGGATACCTCATGTTTAATCTAATGATCGATTAGACTTTCATATCTTCCATAATTTTTACCAGTTTCTCTTGGCTAATCCTCACACAATGGCTTTTATTAAGGCTTATCTTAGATAATAATGTCTCTGTCACAGCTCGTGTTTCCAATGTGTCTTTGTTAGGGTGTTCAATACAAGTATCAGCACTTTATCTTTCCAAAATTTATTTGCCAAAAAAGTGAGAGGGATTATTAGAGCAATGTTTCATTCTTAGTCACTACTAGCCATGGGCAGTGCCAAGGAGCTCTCCCCTTGGCTTATCAACAAGTGGAAGAAGTCTTAGCATTGCACTCAGCATCAGCTGGTTCCACAGCAATAGCTGAACTGACAGCCCTGTATGTGTCAGGTCCTCCAAACCATAATAAGGCCTGACATTTTTAGAACAGCACATGCTTATGCTGGCTAAAAATGTCAGAAACCTAAAAAGAAATTGCCACATGAAAAAGAAAGAAAGAAAGAAAGAAAGAAAGAAAGAAAGAAAGAAAGAAAGAAAGAAAGAAAGAAAGAAAGAAAGAAAGAAAGAAAGAAAGAAAGAAANAAAGAAAGAAAGAAAGAAAGAAAGAAAGAAAGAAAGAAAGAAAGAAAGAAAGAAAGAAAGAAAGAAAGAAAGAAAGAAAGAAAGAAAGAAAGAAGGATAAAAAAATGTATTAATAAAACTATACTGTTTGAACTGACAGAGCCAGATGGGTTGAAAATCAGGACAGGGAGAGACAATGAATGAAAGTAGAGGGAGGCAGGTAAATGAGAATGATACAATGCCCATTAAAGCTAATTGGATCCTAGTCCATGGTGTGCTTGGCTTATTTAGTCCAACCTAGATCTCTTCCGAAGGAAAGGTTCACACTGAGGAAAATCAAAGCCAGAAAACCAGTTGTCCCCACTTGCAGTCCAAAGTTGAAGAGTCCATTTATCATAGTTCACCCTTTCTCTGTGCATGATCATGTCTTCATGTATTAATGCAAGCCTACATATGAAAATCAATGTTTCCTACACATATAAACACTGCAGATCTGAATCAATCCCTCAAAGCCAAAGAGGGTTAAATATTTAAACAAGCTATGTATTGAAATGCATTTTTAATGCCATGAAGTCATTCTGATGAAAGATTACTCAAGAGCCTTCATTACTGAGTTTAGAGAGTAATGTGGTATTATTGGAACAGATGGCACAGCTGTGAACAGCCTCAGCCTCAGCCCTCCCCCACGGGGTAAATCCAAGTGCCACTCCTGTGCAAAGTCATCTGCTGTCAGCCAATGGACTGAATGGATGGATGGCTGCGTCTAGCTTGCACATTCATATATGACAGCCAGGACAGCTAGAGTCTTTAAAGACAGGCTCCTTAAAGAGAATGGTGCCTTCTGTAATCCCTTGTTTCCTATATGCAGTGGAAGACAGGGAGGGGAAGAGGGAAGTAACACTGTGAGCATTGAGAATGAACTCGCTGTGCTGCACTTTGACTTAATTGCTAGGATTATGTGGTATCATTATGTCAACTGCAATTGTCTCCGTTAATTTCAAGCTGGCATCTTCCCTCTCCCTCCTCCCTCCCCCTTCTTTTTTCTTCTCTCCCTCTTACTGGGTGAGTGGGTGTTGAGAGAGAGTGGAAAGGAGAGGGGAGAACCATCCGGACACGTTTTGATGATTATTAATTAAACAGAAAACAAAGGAAGAAACAGGCGAATGTGAAGGCAGGGTCTGTACTGTCACAGTCCAAGAAAGGATTAGCTGCATGTCTATTAACACTATCACAGCTGCAGGGAAGAACAGCCTCACACCTCAGGGGAGTAATTCTGGAGCTTTCCCTTGTATTGAGTTTTCTGTTGTATACAGGCACAAAGAATGATTAAGGCATTGGCTCCTAGATTTATATGATAGACTTGGAGTCATCAAATTCCCCATTGTCCATGTTTTCAATATTGCATCCAAAGAGAATGCACAAGCCTTCAAAACTCCTCCCTCCAAGTCTTGCACTGTTGTAATTTATTTGTATTTTTGTGGAATGACTTCTAGTTTATGCGTGGACTGCTTTATCTGCCTAGCAAATAGACTGGGTTTTCTGAAAGATTAATACTATAGATGCTTTACGTCAGTCAGTCATGCTAGATGGTATTTTGGAATAGAAGACAGAATCCAGATTAAAGGTTAAGTATCTTTATGGAGCATCTACTGGAGAACCATCTGTCTTGCAAACTCTACCAGTGTCCTTCCAGAGATTTAAGCACTTCTTGTGAGCTGAAGTAGTTACCTGGGGGACAGATATACAGAATGTATTTAATATGTTGATTTTTAATTCTAGAAACTAAAAATAGAGGTACAGAGCATTTAGTGATACCCATTATGTCCTGTGGTTCCTCCAGAAGTTTCCTTTCTGATCTTAAAGATCTCTCTCATTTTTGAAACAGGATTTCCATAGCTTTAGTGATCATTCTCTTTTTGTAGCCAAGCTTGAGTAAAGTGGCCAAGACTGAATTCAGTATTCTAGGGAAGATAACACAAATGCTGTATAACAGCATTAGTTTTTCTTTACCAATATTATAGACAACTACTTCACATCTATTAGGTCTGCATTCGTTTTTCTGTAGCCACATGGATGCTTCAAAATCAAGCTGTTATCAAATAAGACAAGTAAGTCTTTCTTTTCCTTCGGACTTTACCAGATAATGCTTCAACATTTCCTCCATTTGTGCATCACTAGGAAATTTATTTATTCTGCTCATGTTTTGATGCATGCAAAATATTAAACAAAGCAGCAAACACAACCAAAAATATCTTTGCTCTCTTTAAACCTTAAATTAAGATTTCAGTAATATCAGACAAGTAAATAAAGCATCTAATGAGAGGAAAATATGATAACAAATGGATTTGCTTGATTTAATTTTTTTAATGTCCAAAGTGGTCATGAGTAGTATCAGATTTAGGAATCCAATATAGATTAGTGATAGGACTAGAGGGAATGGCCTGAAGTTGTGCCAGAGGAGGTTTAGGTTGGCTATTAGGAAGAATTTCTTCTCTGAAAGAGTAGTCATGTGTCCTTCTCATGGATCATTGAGTCCTCCTTCTGGCTTAGCATAAGACCACCCAAAATTCAAACCATGTCCAAATGTTTCTTAAACTCTGGCAGCTTGAGGCCATGACCACTGCCCTGGGGTGCCTGTTCCATGCCCATCATCCTCTGCTGAGGATGCTGAGGATTACTTTTCCTAATGTCCACCTTGACTCTCCCATAATATCACTCTGTTATGTTTCCTTGCATCCTGTCACTGTCACCAGAGAAGAGTTCAGTCCCTCCTCCTCTGCTCCTCCTCCAGCATGTTGTGAAAATGATCAACCACAAAGACCTCCATGGAAGGAAGACTTGAGCGAGAGTGGGTAATTGTCCCAGCTGATTGGCTAAATTGGACCCCCAAATCTCCTCACTGTAATAACTTAGTACTTAGATTTAACCTTGTCTACTACACTGTGTTAATGTAGTCTTACAGCTTTTGTACCCATTCCCACACATTTATGGAAATGCTTCCAACAACTCCTGATTTCCAGAAGTGCTTTCTTTAGATTTTCTCTTTATTTGTGTGGATTCCATTCCATTTTCAAGACTGAAAGCATTAATATAAAGAAGTTGGCAAGCATAACACCTTTTTGTTTGGAAAGGCAATGGAAGTTTACTATGTTATTTTACCAGGGATAGGGGATGATTAGCACTAATTACAGCTTGAAACATCAAGAGAAATCAGAGTTAAAATGCAAGATATCCATTAAAAATAACTATTGCAATGATAACACTATTTGCTTCAAAATAAAACAAAAACAGGCTATTTACAGAACTATTTATGTATTTACCTATTTACGTATTTATCTATTTATTTACTGTCATTTTGTATACTTGCACTTCATAGAAACAAATTTATATTTGATACTGTTCTGTCAGCTGGGGCTCAAGTGACCAAAAACTGCAGAAAGAATTGGACAGCACCACGGAGACAGCAGAGATAAACACAGAAATGCTATACAGTGTGATTATACATATTTATCTATGTAGGAAGGAGAAAAACTAATTTTCCTAATGATTACTGGGGAGATAGTCAGACATATACCTCCCCTCTAGACGCACACAATAATTGACCTATAAGCTGCCTCACCTAAGCTTATTATTCCTGCATGTGATATCAGCAGTATCTTGCTAAACTGAAGAATATTTACCTGCAGAGTAAGTAATAGAGGAGCAGACTCTAGCCTTTAAAACAGCAGTGGTGTCCCTGCTCACAGCATGGTGGTCTGAGCTGCTACAGGCATGCAATAGAAAGAGATAATTTTCAAATTCAAAACTGCTACAGATTTGCAGTAACAGCATATGGGAGTTTGCATTTGTCTTCTGAGTATGTTCTGGCTATACACCCAAAAAGTATATGAACAACAGCTATCAAGGACAGGTATTTGAACTTTATTAAGGAAGACAGAGTTATTAAACTGGAAGTGCCCTAATGTACTACAGTTTCAGCTGTGCCTCTCTGCGGAATGAGAACAACCGTCTCACAAAGGGAGGTGACTAGTTATTTCTGATTCAGAAGGGCATTTCTATTTAAAGCTCATATAGTTACAAACCAGTGCTTCAAAAGTATGCATAAGATTTTTGTAATACAATATCAGCTTTTTTAAAACACTATGATCAAATTAGTTATCTACATCTCTTTGATAGCCAGTGACAAAACTCTCCCTTTCCTCTTCACTATCTTCAGTATAATTTTCATTAAAAAAAAGCTCTAAAAATCCAAACTTTAAACCACCTTTATGTTCTCCCCTACTTCATCCTCCCTATTAATATTCTATTTTCTTCCTTCATATCTTCTGTAATAGAAAATTTACTACTGAGGTTTTTGTTGTTGTTGTTGTTATTATTTGATTATCGTCCTTTTTTTTTTTTTTTTTAATCAGTGACTTTCAGGTGCTAGAACCCTGAAGCAGTACTTCTGGCTCCTGGGGCAAACAGATGTTTTTGGAAGCAAGGCCTTGAGTAATTCTAAGAAAACATTCCCGCAGGTGAAACTGAAAAGTGTCTCTTGTGTTAGAAAAAGAGTATCTGTAACAGTGGCTCTCAACCTCGGAGAACTGGAGTGCTACTTCATCACTGAGTACAGCCAGATGCTAATTATCCTTCTGCAATATTATACTGTTGCATCATTTTAAGGTCACTATCAGAAACTATTGTATAATGATTTAATATGCTGTTAGGTACAGGGTGAAAAATCCACAGGGGGGAAGAATAATAATACAGTGTTTTTATCCAAAGTATTAAGTACTTACTCAGCAAGTGCAGTAAGATTACATTTTGCATTTTGAATTTCCAAGTCCTTCACTGTCTTTTCTTTGGAGCCTTCTTCTAACTACTTTTAAGTTTTTGTAAAGTTTATGTAGACTTGCATTTATTTTGGAATAGTTTTATTTTTATCCTGATGTCTTTTCTCATGCTGTATCAGATAAATGCATGCCTTCTTTCTTTCCTGAGGCGTTAAGGAAGTGTCACTAAGTATGACCACTTGCATGGCCACAACATCATGTTATGCTGAGTAGGTCCACTTCTCCACAATATCACTGAATCATAGAATCATAGAATGGCTTGGGTTGAAAAGGACCTCAAAGATCATTGAGTTTCAACCCCCATGCCAAGTGCAGGGTCGCCAACCACTAGACCATGCTGCCCAGAGCCACGTCCAGTCTGGCCTTGAATGCCTCCAGGGATGGGGCATCCATAACCTCCCTGGGCAACCTGTTCCAGTGCGTCATCACCCTCTGTGTGAAAAACTTCCTTCTAATATCTAACCTAAATCTCCCCTGTCTCAGCTTAAAACCATTCCCCCTTGTCCTATCGCTATCCACCCTCACAAACAATCGATCCCCCTCCTGTTTATACGCTCCCTTCAAGTATTGGAAGCAATGAGGACTCCCCGGAGCCTTCTCTTCTCCAAACTAAACAAGCCCAGTTCCTTCAACCCTTCCTCATAGGAGAGGTGCTCCAGCCCTCTGATCATCTTGGTCGCCCTCCTCTGCACTCGTTCCAAGAGCTCCACGTCCTTCTTGTGCTGGGGGCCCCAGGCCTGGACACAGCACTCCAGATGGGGCCTCACAAGAGCCGAGTAGAGGGGGACCACCACCTCCCTCTCCCTGCTGACCACTTCTCTTTTAATGCAGCCCAGAACATAGTTGGCCCTCCGGGCTGCCAGTGCACACTGCTGGCTCATGTCCAGCTTCTTGTCCACGAGGACCCCCAAGTCCCTCTCCGCAGGGCTGCTTTCAAGTACTTCTTCCTCCAGGTTGTATAAATACCTGGGATTGCCCTGGCCCAAGTGCAGCACCCTGCACTTGGCCTTGTTGAACCTCATTAGGTTCTCGTGGGCCCACTTGTCCAGCCTGTCCAGGTCTCTCTGGATGGCTTCCCTTCTTTCCAGTGTATCGACTGCACTGCTCAGCTCTCTGCCAATTTCAATTAAATTTGACAGAAAAACATAAATTCATAAAAATGCTTAGGTTGGAAGGCACCTCAAAGATCAGATTCTTCCAAACACCTTGCTGGTTCCAAACACCCTAACCCTACCCATCCATCAGACCAGGCTTCTCAGGTCCACAACAATCTGGCTCTGAATGCCTCTAGGGATGAGGCATGCACAACTTCTCTGGGCAACCTGTTTCAGCGCCTCAACACCCTCTGAGTAAACTATTTCTTCCTCATCTAACCTAAATTTCCTCTCTTTTGGTTTAAAGCCACTCTCCCTTGTTTTATCATTATTAAACCATGTAAAAAATCAGTTCCCCTCCTGCTTATAAGCTCCATGCAAGTACTAGAAGGCTGCAATGAGGTCTCTCTGAAGCCTTCTCTTCTCCAAGCTAAACAAGCTGAAATCACTCAATCTTTCTTCACAGGAGAGATGCTCCAGCCCTTTTGTCATCTTTGTGGCCCTTCCCTGGACCCATGCCAAAAGCCCTGGATCTCAGAGTGCTAATTCGGATCCTACAAATATCACAAGGAAAGACAGTAAGCATAAAACATTATTTGTTCTTATTAGTTACTAAGAAAAGGATACTGTGATAAAAAATCTTTTCATTTCTGGGACATAACCTTTACTTATAGCAGCTCATAGCATTCCTTAGTATGGAAGGGAGATGTAGTAGATTGGACAAGAACAACTGTGGAGGTTTTGAGATTGATGTTGAATCGCTGCTGTACCCATATACAGGTTTTTAAATGGTTAGTGTATTGCAATTTTTAGCATAAAACAGAGGAAAACAAGGAGTTATTATCCTAGGGTGAGATCTCAGCTAATGAGCCATGGGAAAAATCATGAGTAATTGGACTAATGTGATTATTCTGTATCTGAGCTAAAGCTGGTAGAAAACTGAATTTTTGGACATAATGGATGTGATCACTACAATATCAGGCATTTTTGTGATACATTCCACTGTTTTGAATATGCATCCCCAGAGAAATGATTTCTGAGGTCATGTGGGATCACTGTAATAACATTTATTGAAAAATACAAACTATAGAAATCAGCTAAATCAGTACCCATTTAAATTAAATGATTTATTGTGGGTAAGAGAAACAAGCAGAAACTTTCAGCTTTTCACTTAGAAGTTCTTATGAAGGAACATATGTAACAAGCAAGAAGAGTTACAGGTATGCGCACAACTACAGAGCTACGATGTCTTTGGCATCACTGAGGTGTGGTGGGATGGCTCTCACGGCTGAAATGTAGGAATAGACAGGTATCAACTCATTAGATAAGACAGGCAAGGGAGAAGGGGTTCTTGCCTTCTACGTCAATGACCGTAGAGCTCCATCTGGGGACGGATGAAGAGCTGACAGAGAGATTATGGGTTAAGGTTAAAGGGAAGGCAGGAGAAGGAGACATCATAGTGGGGTTCTGCCACAGGCCACCCAAATAGGAAGACCAAGTGGATGAGGCCCTCTATAAACAAATAGGAGCAGCTTCACATTCACAAAACATGGTTCTCATGGGGGATTTCAATCATCCTGGTATCTGCTGGAAGGACAACACAGCGGAGCACCAGCAATCAAAGAGGTTCCTCGAATGTGCTGATGATAATTTTCCAAGTGTTACAGGAATTCCTGAGAAAAGGTGCTATGCTGAACCTTGCCCTCACCAATGAGGAGGGGCTGTTGAATAACATGAAGCTCAAGGGCAGCCTTCGCTGCAGTGACCGCAACATGTTGGAATTCAAGGTGCTTAGGGCATCAAAGATGGTGCGCAGCAAACTTGCTTTTCTGGACTTCAGGAGAGTGGACTTCAATTTCTTCAGGGAACTGTTTGACAGGGTGACATTGGACAAAGCCCTGGAGGGAAGGGGGGCCCAAGAAAGCTGGTTGGTATTCAAGGACCATCTCCTCCAATTCCAGAAGCAGTGCATCCCAATAAAGAGGAAAGCACACAAGGATGCCAGGAGTCCTATGTGGATCAACAAGGAGCTCCCGGACTTACTTAGGCGTAAAAAGAAAGTCTAAAGGGAGTGGAAGCAGGAATGGGTTATCTGGGAGGACTACAAAGAAGTTCTCCTAACAGCTGGGGATCAAATTAGGAAAGTTAAACTCAGATAGAATTAAATCTAGCCAGGGACATAAAGGGGAACAAGAGGAAATTCTACAGGTGTACTAGTGATAAAAGAAAGGCCAGAGAAGATGTGGGCCCTCTCCAGAAGGAAACTGGAGACTTTGTCACAAGGGATACAGAGAAAGCTGAGGTGCTCAATGACTTCTTTGCCTCAGTCTTCAACAGCATGGGCTCTAGCTGCACCACTCAAGCTGCAGAAAGCAAAGGTAAGAACCTGGAGAAGATAGATCTGCCCTCTGTAAGTGAAGGTTAGGTTTGAGACCATCTAAAGAACCTGAAGGTGCACAAGTCCATGGGTCCTGATAAGATCCATCCATGGGTTCTGAAGGAAATGGCAGATGAAGCTGCCAAGCTGCTATCCATCATATTTGAAAGGTCATGGAAATCTGCTGAAGTTCCCACTGACTGGAAAAGGGGAAACATTATGACCATTTTCAAGAAGGAAAAAGAGAAGATCCAGGGAACTACAGGCCACTCAGTCTCATCTCTGTGCCTGGCAAGATCATGGAGCAGATGCTCCTGAAGGCCCTACTAAGGCACATGGCAAATAAAGATGAGGTGATGGGTGGTAACCAACATGGCTTCACGAAGGACAAATGGAGTCTGACAAACTATGGGGCCTTTTATGACGGAGATGCATCATCAGTGGATAAAGTAAGAGCAATTGATGTAATCCATCTGGACTTGTGCAAAGCATTTGACACTGTCTCCCTCAACATCCTGGTCACAAAATTGGAGAAGAATGTATTTGATGGATGGACCACTCGCTGGATAAGGAATTGGCTGGATGGTCTCACTCACAGAGTTGTGATCAGTGAGGCAGTGTCCAAGTGGAGACCAGTGATGAGTCCACCAGTGCTATTTATCATCTTTGTGGGTGACATGGACAGTGGAATTGAGTGCACCCTCAGCAAATTTGCAGGAGACACAAAGCTGAGTGGCGCAGTTGACATGCCACAGGTAAGGGATGCCATCCAGAGGGACCTGGACAGGCTTGAGAGGGGGTCCATGCCAACCTCATGAAGCTCAACAAGGCCAAGTGCAAGGTCCTGCACCTGGGTAGGGGCAATCCTAGATAGAGGTTGGGCAGAGGATTGCTTGAAAGCAGCCCTGAGAAGAAAGATTTGGGGGTGTCGGTTGATGAAAGATTCAACATGAGTGGCAAAGTACTCTTGCAGCCCAGAAGGCCAGCTGTATCCTGGATTGCATCTAGAGATGTGTGACCAGGAAGAATGGATAAGGCACACCAGGTAGGTGGAAAACAACCTTGCTCACCAATAAGAAACTGGATTTCATACATCTAGCAAATTTCCTTTTATTAGCAAACTTCTGTTCACTGTGACGATATTTAAATCAGGAATCATTTCAGTTAACTCAAAGTGTTGGCTTAGCTGTAGGTAATAGGCTATCTCTCCTTTGTAATAAATGCAGTGAGTACTGGGTGCCTCTGGAGTTAAGATTCATCTAAGCTGTTTTGGAGCCCAGTGCGTGACCATTTGAGACACCTCTATGATAATGTAAACAGTCTTACACTTTGATAACCACTGGAAATGCAGATCAAAGTTAGATAACTATCTTATGCCAAATTATACCTTAACCTTTTCCTGTTTGCCTAACTAGATCAAGCTCTTTGAATCTAGCAATAAAAGCAGGGTTTTTTTGTTGTTGTTGTTTTTGTTTTTTTCACTCAGCTTTATGGTTCTTTTCTGCTCTATTTCCAATTTGCAGATCTCTTTAATGGTCTGCTATACCCACGTTAAATAAAGTATTGCAATTGGCTTTCCTCAGTTTTCCCTTTGTATATTCAGTGTTCATAGCATTCCTCTTGACTGTGATGAAGCTGTTTTCACTATCACTCATTCTCAAAGCTGTTTCCCTGCTTTCTAGGTATAGCTTATGTTCTTGATTTCTAGAAACATAGCTTTATATCTGTAATGTGCATTTATACATATATATGTATATATTTTTGTGTATGCACTGTTCACTTCCAAATGTCCCGTTTGTGAGAAAACATTAAGAAAACAGGACAGGGACAATATTCCACTCAGAAGCACAATTTCTTTGAGGAATTTCTCGATTAGATTTCACTGTGGGACCTTGCATACTTTGAAGTTAGCATGTTGACTTCGTAGTGTTCTCATTTCTCTAACAAAAATGTTCCTGATATCAAATTGAATCTCCAGAAATTTAAACATTAAATCATCAGAACTGGTATCATAATTCTTTGGTTGTACTTTACAAAAAGATATTAAATTTCTGTAGACAATGTCTACTTATATAAAGCAATTTTTTTCTGATACTAGTTATATTACCTTCCTTTAATTCTGTGTTAATTAAGTCTCGTATTAGCCATTTTATTGTTTGCCTTAGGTTAACTTTAAACTGACAAAAGGACATTTATCAGGGTCATCCCATTTTCCTTTCTAAATGTTTCTGTACCTTAATTTTTTTCCAGATCTTTGTAGACTTTTCTATGTCATAAGAGTCACTGTTATCTGTTAGATTTCAGAGAAAACTTCACCAAGCAATGTTGAAACTCTTGAATGTGATTACTGGGATTTTGGGGGTCTCCTCTTCTACTTTATCTATAACTACTATTGAAATGTAAAGTATTTCACTTTTATCACCTAATGACCCAAAACCAAATTCTGTCTTTTCCCCACCTGTAAGGCAGAAATTATTACCAATTTTTATTATATTCATAATCAGGAATTTAACTTGTTTTCAGGAAATTATTCAGCCTCTCAATGATAAACATCGCTGTTAAGATCTCTTTAGCTCATAACTAATTTTGAAAACTCTTATTATCATTGGACTACTAAGACTTTACCAATTTTAATTATATAGCAGCTAGGACTTTTATATTTTTATACAATACCAAAAATTAAAAATTACTGAAGTACTATAGTTTTCCCATTTCCAGAATTGTATCTAGTAGAAACTATTTCATTCATCCAAGCAGACAGATAAAATTCTTCTTGTTGTTCTAAAGTAATTTTTTAAATGTAATACTAAGACATCTTCTAACGTTGTTTGTCTAGAGACTAAATAATCAACTGACATGGTTTAACTTTATTAATGTGATGTTTAAAAAGATAAGCAACCTGCATTGTATTGTGGTTTGTTGACAATGGTAGACCTTGATTTTTTTTCTGTACATATTATTATAATTTGATTCATAATTGTTAGTCAATTAGAATAAGGTTTTTTTTCATTTATTTATTCTTTTTTTTTAAAGTTTGGTGTCATTCTCTTTTCTCCCTTGTCCACTGTTTGGTTCTTAAAAATGTTATAGCCACTCATTTTAAAATTCTAGTCATGCCACACTTCCCATGAGGTTTCAGTAATACCAAGTAGGTCAAATTTATGCTCATAAATGAGCAATTCCAATTCCCTGTGTTTATTATCCAGGCTTGAAGCAGTGGTGTACAGGCAATTAAATAATTTCTTCTCCTCATGTCCTTCGGTGTCTTGATTAATTTGGTTCTCAACATTCTGATTTTGTTCTAAGTACGTTTGTTCCTGTTCTTTACTTACTTCTATTTCTCTTTTTTTCTTTTTTTATTAGTTCAACACCTGTCTTACTACAATTATTTATAATTATTTCTCTGCACTAATTAGTTTTTAATCAGAATGTACTAATTGACCAAAACTAAAACTTTACATAAGGATATACAAGGTTCAATTAAAATCTCACCTAAAAAGATTTAATTCCCCAAATAATTCTATTCAGAATCACAAGTCTGCAGTAGCCACTAGCCAGGATGTACAGTCAGCTTTCACAATTTCCCAGGACTATGTTCTCATCTTCAAGACACTTATGTTTTAAAGTAATCAACTTACTATCTTATTATGGATGTTACAGTGGGTATGTCTGCTTGCATATATGTTTAGTTGTGGATCCATAATTTAATTTAAATCACAATTTAAGACTGGGTTTGAATGTAGTAGTTCTTTTTGGTAAAATAAATATATTTGAACTAATAGAATTTTGGCAGGTCTTTTTGATCAACCTTATTCATAATCTTACCCTCATTTAAAGTCAGATGTACACAAATACACATACTTATGAAACTTTCACAGAATTGCAGGGGTAGGAAAGGACTTCTGGAGATCATCTAGTCCAACCCTTCTGTTAAAAAGTGCTTCCTAGAGTAGGTTGCACAAGAAAGCATCCAGATGGATCTTGAATATCTCCAGAAAATGAGACTCCACAGCCTCTTTGGGCAGCCTGTTCCAGTGCTCTATTGCTCTCCCAGTAAAGAAGTTCTCTCATGTTTTTATGGAACTAGCTGTATTCCAGTTTCTGTCTATTCATGCTACTGAAAAGGATCTGATCCCATCCACTTGATTTCTGTGCTTCAGATATTTATAAATGATGATGAGATCTCCTCTCAGACTTCTTTTTTCCAGACTGAAGAGTACCAGGTCTCTCAACCTTTCCTCATAAGGGAGATGCTCCAGGCCCTTAACCATCTTTGTGGCCCACCAGTCAGCTAGTTCTCAATCCACCTCACTGTCCACTCACGCATCCCAAACTTTCTGAGTTTCATAACAAGGATGTTGTGGGAGATGGCGTCAAATGCCTTGCTGAAGTCAAGGTACAAAACAGCTACTGTACTCCCCCCATCCACCCAGCCAGTGACGACATCAGAAATCTACAATGTTGATCTAGCATGATTTCCCCTTGGTGAATCTACGCTGACTACTCCTGACAACCTACTTTTCCCCCAACTGCTTGGAAGAGGATATCCAGAACCAATAGTTTCATCACCTTACCAGGGATGGAGGTGAGGGTGATTGGCCTGCAGTTTCCTGACTCCTCTTTCTTCCCTTTTTTGAAGACTGGAGTGGCATTGGCTGTCCTCCAGTGCATCCTGTCATAGGCATTTGACCTGAGTCATAGAAATCCTCACAATCATTTCAATCTGGGGGACAAAAGGATTGAGCATAGTCCTTCCATAAAGTACTTGGGGGTACAGGTGGATGACAACCTGGACATGAGCCAACTATGTGCACTCGCAGCCCAGAAAGCCAACCATATCCTGGGCTGCATCAAAAGAAGTATGGTCAGCAAGTTGAGGAGGTTAGACCTCACATGGAGTGTTGCATTCAGATGTGGAGTCCTCAGTGAAGGAGACATGGACCTGTTGGAATGTGTCCAGAGGAGGGCCACAAAAATGATCCAAGGGATGGAACACTTCACCTACAAGGACAGACTGAGAGAGCTCAGGCTGTTTGGCCTGGAGAAGAGAAGGCTCTGGGAAGACTGCGTAACAGCCTTTCAGTGTCTAAAGAGGGGCTATAAGAAAGAAGGGGACAGAGTCTTTACCAAAGTCTGTTGTGATATGACAAGGGAGATCATTTCAGAGTAAAAGGGGGAAGGTTTAGATTGGACATAAGGAAAAAGTTTTTTACAATAAGGGTAACTGGAATAGGTTGCCCAAAGAAGTGGTGGATGCCCACCCCTGGAAACATTCAAGATCAAACTGAACAGGGCTGTTAGCAACCTGATCTATCTGTAGTTGTCCCTGATCATTTCAGGGGAGTTGGACTAGATGACCTTTAAAATTCCCTTTCAACTCGAACAATTCTATGATTGTATGATACTATGATTTATGTGTGTTGAATCTGCCTAGATGACCAGAACCTTCTTGACCAAGGGGAATTCTTCCTTTCTCCAGACTCTTCCTCTTATCTTCAAGGTCTGGGATTCCTGAGGGCCAATCTTAGCACTAAGAGTTGTCCGAGTCCCTTTGGATGGGGTCTCTTTAGTTATTAAAATTGTTATCATCTCAGAAGGTCTATATTTAAAATGCTTCTCACTTCCAGAGACTGTTTTTTTCTTTTCTTTTCTTTTCTTTTCTTTTCTTTTCTTTTCTTTTCTTTTCTTTTCTTTTCTTTTCTTTTCTTTTCTTTTCTTTTCTTTTCTTTTCTTTTTTTTCTTTTTTTTTTAAAGTATTCTTCTTTTCTAAGACAGAAACAATTTCCAAGAAAATTAGATGGGCAATTCTCTGTTCTCTGGCCTTCTTTTAAGGTCCCTGAGTACGTTGTGTGACATTCCATCAGCATTTCATTTTGGGAGAATTTATATAATCAGAAGCAGCTGACAGACCTTTACATGCTAAACTCAGAATTTTCAGCAGCTTTTATCCATGTCTCCAGTGCCTTGGTCAGGGAAGATTTCAGGCCGTCCTCCTCTTTGAATTTCAGAATACTGTTGTTATACTCCACAGTAAAAAGTATCTCACAATACTGGTTTCTCTCATTCAAACAGATACCTCATTTTACTGAAGACTGAGTGAAGCCATTATCCATAACTGCACACATTATATATTTCAAGTATATTTTGTCTGTATTGTTGCCCTCATTTCCATACTGAAGATCTGTCCAAACCAGAAAATGACAACTATGCAGAATACTTGCTTACCCCTAGATCTCTGAGAGTACATCTGCTCACCACCTCCAATCAAAGGGAATTCAGTGTTGTTTATGCTGTTTATTAGTTGCCAGCTTCCCACTCCAGTGCTTCTCTCATCCTCTGTATTCTTAATGGAAAATTTTCCTTTCTAGAAAAAAGTCTTTACTTCATTTGCCCAAGTGTTTTTACACTTTCTACTTATTCATAAAATTAGAGAGATCTGATGCTTTTTTTTTTCCTTCCAGTGTAAAATCTCTTGTTATTGAATGCATTTAAAAAACATAATTTCTTTATGCTTTTAAGAAGAAAATTAATACATGGCTCCACCATGTTTCCAAGTCAAAACTAGTATTTCAGCACAAGGTAATACAGTACTGTGCATGATGCTGACCTGAGGAAAAAAAAAAAAGTAATTAATCCTTTGCAAAATCTTATATTTCATTACTCATAAATTCCCTTTGCAACTGGTTTATTCAGTAACACTCAGTCTTTGTCTCTTTCCCTCTATTAACAGCAGATAATTAATTCTGAAAAGGTTTCAAACATATGGACTGATCGGATAATGCATTTCAAGGTGCATCAGTGAACAAATAAAAGATAATTCCTTACAAGCACGAGAAATCAGTCCAATAGCTACAGAGTAATGTACCTTTTAATTATCCTGCCTATTTCTGATTTTGTTTATCATGTTTATACTGATAACTTTTAAACCTTGCCAGAAATTATTTCATTAGTAAAGCTGAATATTAGTTTTTCATTGAAAAAAGAACATCATTTTGAAACCTTTAAAACCTTTAAAATAAAAGTGTTACAGCATGATTTATCAGATGTGATTTTCTTTCTTTGACATTATTTGACAAAGTATTTACTTGGGGAAATATAGAGAGACTTATAAATATAGACTGGTACATAAAACTTCACATGGAAATATTTGTCTTCATCCAAATCTTACTTGTTCATATAAGTCAAAATAAGTATTTTTATTTGTTTTAATGTTTTCCTAGTAATTCTTGTGACATTGCAACTCTGAAAATCTAATTGACATAGGAAATTTGAACGTCAAAATACATTCCAACTTTAATATCTGTTGAACTACTGAGAGCCAGTAGTACAGAATGAATTAAAAGGTTCTTCTTGTGTAGATAAAGGTGCATGTCATGAAAGAACACGTCTAATTTCTTCATTTATACTGAAATTTCTATCTTATTTATCTAAAATGCATGTTTATTTATATCCAAATCTGTGTCATTATATAAATTCATTCACTAGCACGAGACAATCAAAACATTTCCACAAAAATACTATAGAGAGAATGAATTTAAATGAAGAAAGTTGGACTAAAACCCTCAGTCCAAGGACGCTGAAGTGTTGTTAGCCTCATATTAACTATTAAAGCAGTGAGAGATGAAATACTTTTATCCTTGTTACAAAGAAAGGTGTAGCAGAGCAGTGATTTGAGGGAGTTCCATACAAGTGGTCTAACTGTCTTTCACTATCAAAACAAAATTTTCCAAATTCAGTTTACAAGAGCAGTTTATAAGTGGTGACATTTAGAGCATTCTAGACATTCTAGAAATGAACTGTGACAGGTTTAGTAGTACATTTTTCAAATCCTTCCCAAACTTTGGATATTCCTCTAAAACTTTGCAATAGCTGTCTGATCTGCGTCAGCCTAAAAATAATAATCAGAAATAAGAAAACATTTCAGTTTGATATGTCATATTACCAAGCCTTTTTAAGCGCAATATTTCACTTTGATACCATCTAAAGAGAAACTGTGTTCTGAGTTAAGACAACATCTCACCACTGTCCATTGTTTGAAGTCATGGTAACATCTCTCAAACAAAGCCTAAATCTGGAAGGCTTTGAAAACAGTCTAGCTGCACTAAAGCAGCAATATATGTTCCTTGAATTACTTCTGCTTTGTAAACTACATATTTGCAGGAAAAGAAATGCAGTTGGAATGAAGCTGGTTAAAGAAATTTGTTCTACTCTGAAAGAGATGCTGCTACAGTAAAGAACACAAAGCACTTGTGTGAGGGAAGGAAGAGAGAAAGGCTTTTCCTCACGTACTAAAAACATTCAAAGCCTTGTGTATGTTTGGCATCATCCAAATGTAATTTGAGAAGCTCACTTCTAATCTAGTTTAAGCTCTGATGATAACAGCTTCAATTTATAAAATCAGAGCTATTGCTGAGTGACTTTGCCTTCCCCTACATCAAAGGTAATTATTATTTTTATAGTTCAATTAGCAAACATTACATTTCTGTTTTTCTTGCAAAGATGGCGCCACCTAATTTAACAATAACAAACTTATCCCTGATGTCCTCTCAGGGACATGATGTTATTATAATAGACTGTTCTGGACCTATTGATTCTTGGGAGCAACTTTCATTCCAATTTACATCTTTCAACCCTTTTCTTTAAACTTACGCTAATAGGGCAATTTGCCAGTTGTAGATCATAGCTTGCATTTTTCTTAAAGAAATCTATACAGCATTTTGCACTAGAAAGGCTTTTTTAATACCTATTTTGTTTTACTGGCTAGAGAGAGCAAAGATATGTCCTTTTTTCTTTTTTTTTTTTTTTTTTGCATAAAGATCCAAGCAA
The DNA here is from genome assembly GCF_002078875.1 of Numida meleagris. Taxonomy (NCBI): domain Eukaryota; kingdom Metazoa; phylum Chordata; class Aves; order Galliformes; family Numididae; genus Numida; species Numida meleagris. The sequence goes on along the minus strand of NC_034438.1, from coordinate 5,975,894 downwards.
GAGAGTTTTCCTGTTGCATAACAACTATTTTCCAAAAAAACACATATTTTTCATTAAAAAATCCTTTTTACATTGGACAGAGTGAAGGAACAAAAGATCAAAACCTAAAGTATGTGAGATTATAATAATCTATAGTCGCCGTAGGTACTTGGGATCATGTTTTGCATTTTCCAGTCTCCACTAAATGGTTGGAAATCCTGAGGAATGTTGACAGACAGGTTCTAGGTTGTTGCAAAGACTATTCTTTCATTTTCTTCTTAACAATTCAGCCACAGCTTCTCCCATACGTCCTCTGTTACGATACCTGTCAGATCTTGTGCTGTTGTCTTGGACACCTCCATCACATCACTTCTGCCTTAACCTTTAGGTTCTAGCTGAATGTGCTTGAGTAAGACTTTGTCACGTTTCACTAAAGTGGGTTTGCATTGATTATGCACAATTATCTCCTTGCATCATGGCTATTCACCTCTGCACACTAGCCCCTACCAGAGTGATTTATTACCAGCTGAATTGTTCATAGCAGAAACCTGTTTATCACTGTCACATGTGCAAGAACCAGATATGAATATCTACATGATCAGTGTGCCTTTGTGCATGTGTGTGCACATGTGCATGTATAAGGGTATTTAACCTGGAGTTAGATGAAGGTACATAGGCTTATGGATGTTCCTGATTAACTCTGTAATGTCCATTTTCAAAACTTTACCAACGATCACTACTTTCCTGTTTAATGCCATTTCTAATGCAAAAAATGGTGTTTGCAGAAATCTCTGTAGATCCCAAAGTAACTCTATTGATCTCTTTCAACCTCCATCTATATAAGGTCATTGAAGATGTTCTTAAGGAAGCAAGACAATTAATCAGAACTTGAGTTAATTAAAGATCCACAATGACACCAGAAACCTTCAGAGATGATGGAACGACCCCGGAAAATAGGGGCATTCAGAGTTTCAGAAGACATGTTTTCTCTACATTCTTCTAGAGCTTCTCTGTGTTACAGATAGGATAACTATGATTTTCCTATTTAATGAAACACTAAAGAAGAAAACAATGAGGTAAATGTTTTTGAGAGGATTTATATTGCATTTGGTAATATGTATACTGTTACAGAATTAAAACAAAAGATTCCATCATTGTTGCTGCCTCCCTTCACCTGAAGCTACACAGGGTAAATGGGAGAAAACTGTGCAATGCATTTTAATAGGATTAGACAACTCAAAAGATAGTTTAACTTTTAACAGAAAATGAATTTTTACTGTTATGTGCATTTTATTGCTCTTTAGTTAGAAAAAAAAAGAGATTGAAAATGTAATATTGATATATTTCATATCAACTTTGCAAATAAAGATAAAACATAAAGCATTAAAGGGACTGCTGTCCTCTCATTTCACTTGCCAGATCTTATAATGAAATTTCCTAAAAAGAGCAACTAAATGATAACTTACTACAGAAGAAGGAGCCTCACTGTAATGTTCCTTACCTTCACTTTCTTTCTCTTCACAGCACTCTACCATTCCACTTAAAATCTTGTGCGTAGTTGTATGTAGTACTTAGTTACTTACTTTCTGATGTGACAGCTGCCAGCGATTCTCCACTGAGTAGCACAACATCAAAGCATACATCGTACAACTGATACTATGCTCTGATCTGAAACCCAGCTGAGTGGGGTAAGACAAAACGAGATTAGAGAGTGACATGCCATCTTGCCCTGAGAAATGTTCCTGGAAGAATAGTTTTGGTATATGATGATGGAGTGTGTACAGTTTATACATATATATTGGGGTAAGATTTTATGGCAGAGAGTGAAACTCCTGCTTGCCTTTCCAATGGCAAAAAATGCAGCCTTTCTTTTGTTGTGAAATGCAGATGATGAACAGAATCAGAGAATCACAAAATCACTAAGATTGGAAAAGACCTCTAAGATCATCTATTTCAACCATCTACCTACCAGCGATATTTCCTCAATAAACAATATCCCCCAGGACAACATCTAAACATTTCTTGAACACCTCCACTGATGGCGACTCAACCGTCTCCCTGGGCAGCCCATTCCAGTGCCCGTCCACTTTTCTGAGAATAATTTTTTCCTAACATCCAAACTGAATTGCCCCTGGCACAACTTGAGACCATTTCTTCCAGTCCTGTAGTTAACTTTGTGAGAGAAGAGGCTGAAACCCACCTTGCCACAACCTCTTTTCAGGTAGTTGTAGAGAATGATAAGGTCTCCCCTGAGCCTCCTCTACTCCAGACCAGCTCTTTCAGTCACTCCTCGTAATTGTGCTCCAGACCCTTCACAGCTTCGTTGCCCTTCTCTGGACATGCTCCAGGGCCTTGATATCATTCTCATAGTAAGGAGCCCAAAACTGAACTCAGTACTCAAGGTGCAGACTCACCAGTGGTGAGTACAGAGGGACAATTACTTCCCTACTCCTACTGGCAACACTATTTCTGATACAAGCCAGGATGCCACTGGCCTTCTTGGCCACCTGGGCACAGTGGTTGTTCATGCTTAGCCAAGCACTGACCAACACCCCCAGGTCTGTTTCTTCCACACAGTCTTCCAGCCACTCTGCCCCAAGTCTGTAGCACTGCCCAAAGTTTTGTGACCAAAGTGCAGGAGCTATCATTTGGTCTTGTTGAATTTCATCTCACTGGCATTGGTTCAGCGATCCAGCTTGTCCAGATCCCCCTGTAGGGCCCTCCTGCCCTCAGGCAGTCTGACACTTCTACCCGACTTGGTGTCGGTGCAAACTTACTGAGGGCACACTCAATCCTCTTGTCCACGTCATCAATAGAGACTGAACAGGTCTAGATTCAAACTTTCTTGAAGTCTGTAAATCGACTGGACACATTATAACATTAATTTATTTGATAAATTTGTCTCCATGGTGTCCATGGTGCACTTGACAATGCCTTACAGTAAATAAACACATTAAATTTATTGTTGCTTGAACCATACAGGCAGTTCAGCCCAGTGGCCCAGAAGTATTGAATCCTCTGAAATCAGACATAAATACAGAGGATTATTCTTTCCAAATTTGGAATAAATGCAGTACATCCATTTTGTAAAGGAAAGTAATTTAATTTTAACTGATTTAAGTGTACAGATTACCAGACTATATTGCCAAACTATTATAGATACAGAGGTGATTCCAGAAGTGACTAAAACTTGAACATAGTTCCATACAAACATGCAGAAGAACAACTTTACAATAAGGATGACAGAGAACTGGAACAGGCTGCCCAGAGAGGTTGTGGAGTCTCCTTATATGGAAGTATTCAAGACTCATCTGGACCTGTGAGACCTATTGTAGGGAACCTGCTTTTGCAGAGGTGTTCGACTCTTGAACAGAGTTGTTCCATGATCTCTTGAAGTCTTCCAACTCCCGCAATTCTGTGATTCTGTGATGAAATTAATTGAAATAATAGCATTAAGTTTTCTGGAACTTGACCGAATAATTCAGGACCGACATGTAAGAACTTCTAAGAAAGGTCTGCACTTCATATCTAGCATGGTAATATCCCAGACAATTTGAAAGCCAAATAACATTCCTTTATTCATTACATTTTGTTTACAGGTCTATGCAGCTCTCATGTGCTGAGCAATCAGTTCTTTGGATAACAACACAGGAATAAAGGTATTTGAAGACATCCAAAAGGAGATTCTGACTGGTCATCGTTAAATATCTAAGTTGAGCAGTTAGAATCTTTTCCTGGAGGCCTTCTAACTCACATGGAATGACTGCAAATTAGGCACAAATTAGATGCCTAATTTATGCAGAGTACGTTCCAACACAGGCTATTACAGACAAATGAATGGAATTTGCTGAGGCAATGTGTACAGACCGGAACACAAAAGGTTCCATCTAAATATGAGGAAGCTCGACTTTATTGTGTGAGAGGCTGAGCTCTGGCACAGGTTGCCCAGAGAGGTTGAGTAGTCTCCTTCATAGGAGGTCATCAAAAGCTGCAAGGGCATGGTCCTGGGCAACCTGCTCTAGGTTTTCCTGCTTGAGCACAGTGCTGAACCAAAAGATCTCTTAACTCATTCTGTGATTCTATGATTCTGTGTGAATTCTCACAGCATTATCCTTTTTACCTGAACTGCTTATTTGGAATTTGTTTGGTCTTGGCTGGATCATACTGTTTGCAGTTCCAACAGTCGTGCTTTCACTTAAGCATTAATATTAAATGGCTAAGAACTGATGATTTATTGCATAATTCTGAAATAATTAATTTTTCTTCAGTGAGCTTTTTTTCCTTTAATTTTCAGAAGCATTCAAAGATGGAAATAAGCATTTCCCATGCTACAGAGAGGGATATATCAAAATAAACAAGCCATAAAAAAAATACTCTGAAGCATTTTTTTTTTTCAAAGAAAGAAAGAAACTAAAAAATAACCCTCTTATTTCATTATATCCCTGATTGAATTTTACAAACTCATTTGGTGGCAAAATAAAATATTCTTTGGGTAACACTCAAATCCAGATTCAGAATTGTAATTCTTAATTTCTACTTTATAGGTATCTACACAAGTCATGGTTACTTGAGAACACTTTTAAAACCTAGCCACTGAGTCCAGTCCCAAAGACATAATATAACCTACAAAGATATGGGTACATCCTATCCAGTGACATGTCTGAATAGCAAGTTCATTGAGCAACCAATTGGCTGTGTAGACTGCGTAGTCCATAAGAAAGGCATCTAATGCTGTAATTCTAGACTATCTGCAACATCAATTCTCTGTTAGAAGATAAGACAGGCCTTTTTGGAGATCCATTTTTTTTTTCTATATTAGCAGAAAGCATCACATCACTAGGCATCTACAGTGGCTGAAATATATTTCCATGCCTAAATGTCCAGTAAAATACTAAGAACTTGAAGAGAGGACTGTATGGTAGCTGCTGAATCATGGCCTGAACCACTGATTGAGCACCTGGGGAAAGGACCTGATCAGCCCTGGGAGCACAGGTGAAGCCAATTCACCTAGAAGGGGGTAGCCTGGATCCACCTCTCTTAGAACCCATTTAAGGGCTGACTGCCCCTGTGGAAGGATCTCTTTCTGGAGATTCCTCATTGGTGGAGTTTTCCCTTGTGAGCCTAGATCTTTGGAGATGGGTGAGAAGTATTTTCTTCCCTCCCTTTTAATACATTTACATTGTGCAGTCCTTGTGTCATTACACCTCTTGTGTCACTTTTACAGAGCATTGAACTTTCTGATTGCTATACAGGACTATCTTGATTCTCACAGATGGCTGAATCCAAGGGTTTACTTGAGTTTCCTCATTGTCTTTCAGGCCATGAGGTGTTAGACCGAAAGCTGAAGTTTTCTCAACCTGTCTTTTAAGAAGTGTTGACAGTTTCCAAACAGATCTGCAGTACAAACCGTGATTTTCATGGAAACTCTTTATAGGTGAATAGTAATTCCACGAGAGAAGAGACTGTCTTTTCTGAGACTAACTTTTACATTGTACAGCTCGTTTTCTGGTTCTGTTCTATGACTGGGACAGGAAGAATGTGTTGGAGGACAAATACTAAACAATACTAAATTAAATATTATTACTTAATAACTTGTGGATATATCCTGACATAGAATGGGGATATTGACTATATTTCCTCTGAAAAAGTAGATACATTTTCTGGGAGTGGATGGATGATTTTTCCTTGGTGCATTCCTTCATTTTGTCTTTTTTTTCCTCCCTTGTAGCAAAGGTGTATATGTGAATTCTCTGCTATATCAGGGGAATGACAGGAAGTTAGCTGCATATATCAACAGCTAAATTATTGAAGTTCTCTAATTTAAAATGTTATTATATGGACTCTGGACACAGACAGAAAGAAAAAGCTCTGGTGATGCACTGTGGATATGGAGTTTTATAGCATCAGCAGATAGAGGGAGTGATACAAGGAGGCCATTACTTAAACTGGGAAGGGCAATCTTTTGCCAGTAATAGCTGTTGCTCAGGAAACAGAGACCACCTGCCTTGAATCTATGATAAAAAATTTGTTGTATTCCAATATTTGGAGGTAGTGGATTGTAAAACGTCAGCAAATCAAATTATTAACATTTTATTATTAGCTGGGTATATTTAGGATGTTGTAGCTGTCTAAAGATGGCAAAGTATGCACAAAATGTAAAGAAGAATTAATGATGGGAGAATAAGAGAGTGAAAACAAGATAACAATTGCCAGTAAGAATTTGGAGTAGAGGGGAATTCCTTATTTATTTGCTTTTACCCACGATTTGTGAGGCATCCTACAAAAAATGTGTAATAAATTGTGCAAGAAAACACATAGAACAATTAACAGCCAAGTTAAATATAATTTGAAGATTTTTATATGTTTGTTCATGGTTGTTTTCCAACTATCCACAGAGAAATATTTTCATTATTTGAGCAGAACTGATTATTGATCTGCTCCAGAATCAATCAAAAGTCAACAGAAAGATAAAGCTAAATTTTTCTATGTCTAGCGGGAAGCAGAAATTTTCTCTCTTTTTGTGTGGAGACTATATTACCAAAACATTTTCATGCATTAATTGATTTGGCAAAAAAGCTTAGCTTGCTGTAAGTAGAAATTTAAAAGACATTTGCTGGTACAAAATACCTTGAATCAAGGTATTCATAACCTTAATCTTACTTGTTTTCCTGTGTTTTTTTTTCTTAAAAATGCTATATGATCTGCTATAATTCAAATGAAGTTTAGCTTTTACATGACATTTTTTCTTTTGAGCAACTTAAGGAAATGTGTTGCATTTTCAAAACATGTCTAATTTTTCCTCTTCAGGTGACAAAATGTAATTGTTTAATTCCTTTTAACATTATTGTTTATAAGCATCTGTACAAATTCCAAATTTTAGATATGAATGGACACAACTTCACAGATATTCTCAAAGAAATATGCCATGATTGAAGAATTAATGTTGACACAGTTTTTTTGAGCAGGAAAATATCAGTGTAAAGCTGAGGAAAAAGAATAATGCACAAATTATATTTCTAATAAGTGAAAAGATAAGAAACAAAACACAGATCTAACTATTAAACTTTCTTCTATATTACTAAGTTTTAGAGTAACCATGATCCAGAGGATGTTCACCTGAGAAAAGAGAGAAAATGAATGTTATTTAATTTGAAAGGGGTGAAGTTATTCTGTATTTTATAGAGTGAATAAATAAATTAGCAGTAGATGTCAGTTTTTTCTAAGGATTGCTTACTTGATCACTTCTACACATGTAGTGAATTTGGGACCACAACAGAACTAAAAGACAATGGAAAAAAGGCTGTTCAGCATAAAAGCACAAGCTTAATTCATCCTAGTATAAATTATTTCCGTGAGTTGTATTCTGGGAGTCCTTAGATTAGTATTTTCTAAAACAAAGAAAAAGCTAGTCCAGTACTTGTGCAAAAAGTTTAGATATTAGTTACTGCACTTCAGCTTAGCATCTCTAATTTCAGCAAGAGGTACCCAGTGTAAAGGAAAGCATGCTCACTTATTTGTGTGTAAGTAAAATTAACTAAGAAGTGGTGAGGTATATTTCCCAGTTAAACAAAGAAGTGATGTCGTAGGTGAACATGATAACACACATTGCAAATAAGCTACTTAATTCTTCAGGTGGGCATGTCAGACATGACTGTGCATTCTTCCTATTTGTCTTACTGTTCCTAAAACAAACAAAAAAACATTCTAGGGGAAGTTTATGAACTTCCAATTCATTTTTATTTCATCTACAGGTAGTCTTTCCCTTTCTCTTTTCTTTCACTCTTTTTTTTTTTTCTTTTTATTATTTCAATCACTCCAAAAGTGATGTCTCCCATAGTTTTCCATGGAAACTAAAACAAAGATTACAATAACACTATTTAATAGATAAAATTCTCAGCTACAAAACACTATTTTTCAACATGGTTACCACCATTAGCTACACATTTTGCCAGTGATGAAGAAGAGCCTGCACGGAACAATCTGTACCAGTGGAGGTGACTCACTGCTGCAGTGCACCACCTCTCTGTGCTCACAACCACTGTTTGGTCTCCATAAATGTTCAGCAAGTGTTGATGGTTGTCAGTGGGTGTCCTTTTGTCTGCATGGAGGAATTCAGTGACATGCCCCTGCTTCATATCCACTTCCATGTCAGACACCATTTTGTCAGACTGTCCATCTGTTTCAGTCTGTCACACAGTAACAAAATGTAACTGGATATTGGAAGGAAGGTTCAACCTCTGCTATCATACCACCAACATCCTCCTCTGATGTCATGAACCAACATAAATGAAAAAGGAGGCATTACTTTTGGAGCAGCCCTCATAAAATATACACTAATTTATAAGAATAAAAACATTTTAATTTTTATTATTTTTCTTCAAGCATTAAAAAAGGAACAAAACCATAAAACAAGTGCGATATTTGGCCTTGTTTTTGTCAAACTAACACATCAGTCTGGTTCAGTGGCAGCAGTTGCAGTTCTCAGTGAGCTCTCAAGGTGTTCATTAGAGATTTTTGATGAAATTCCACTCTTCCTGTGTTTCATCCTTGACAAATGTTCACAACTGTGCAACCTGCAAAAAAGTGATGAACTGAATAAGGATGATTGTGAAGCAAAGGATATTTTTCTCTGGTAAGAGAGGCCTTATGAATGTCTAGTGAAGAGACATACTCAGACTTTTGAGTTGAATATCCAATTGCAACTCTATACATTCCAATTGAAAGTTTGGAGGTAATCTATTTATGAGAACTTAAAACGATGCTGCAAGCATAAATTGATGATTTTTTTTAACGATCTTCAAACCTGTTCTCAAACTGCTTTATCAAAGCGGAAAGCATAGCTGCGTATTCTTCGCTGTTCAGAGCACTGCATTCAGCCAGTGTTTCAAAATGCATATAATTATTTGTCATCACTTGAGTCAGCGCTGCACAGCACTCGCCTCCCTGCACCCTGCTTTCAGTTAACACAGCGTTAATAGTGCTCTGATGATTTGGTTGTTGCTGAGCGATGGGTGTGAGCCCTGGGCCACTCCCCAGAAAGTGCTGGGCAGGGGTGGGCTACGTTGCCACATATGGCCCTCGGGCCATGGGTTAGACATGCTAGGCTATGCATTTCTGCAGAAAATAATAAAACCCACCGGATAACAATCTACAGATATGATAGAACAGGTTCTTCATTCAGTTCCATGGAGAACAAGAGAAAGATTAAGGCCTGTGACTAGAGGTGTTCCTCAGGGGTAGGTACTGAGACAGGTCTTGTTCAGTACCTTCATCAGTGATTTGTCTGAAGGGAGTTTGCAGATGATACAAAGCTGGGAGGAGTGGCTGATGCACCAGAACACTGTGCTGCTGTTCAGCAAGACCTGGACAGACCGGAGCATTGGGCAAGGAGGAGTATGATGAATTTAAACAAAAGATAGTGTCGGATCCTGCATCTAGAGAGGAATAACTGCACATCCTTGAAACATAAGCATGCACTTATGCCATAAGCATACACTGTATCTAATGAATGCAAACGTTTGCCCGTTGTGGCTTGACCTCAGCCACTTGTTCCCACTCTCCACAGTGGGACAGGGGAGAAAACTGGAAAGGTAGAAATGAGAAAACTTCTGGGTTGATATAAAGACAGTTCAATAGATAACGCAAAAACTCTGAATGCAAGCAAAGCAAAACTAGGAATTCATTCAGTATTTCCCATTGACAGGCAGATGTTCAAGCACTTGCAGTAAAGCATGGCTTTTCCTGTGCAATGATTTATTGGGAAGACAAATACTCTCACTTCAAATGTTCTCCAGCTCTGCTTCCTTCTTCAGCTTTTATTGCTGAGCCATGCAGTATGAAATATCCCTTTGGTCAGCCTGGGTCATCTGTCTTGGTTCCTCCCCCTCCCAATGCTTTGTAAACCCCCAGCAACTTGCTGGCAGAGTGGTACAAGAAGTAAAAAACTTCTTGGCTGTGTAAGCATTGCTCTGCAAAAACTAAAACAACTGTGTATTATCAATAGTCTTCATCATAAATCCAAAGCAAAGTTCTAGACCAGGTAAAAAACAAACAAAACCCTCTATCTCAGACAAAACCAGAATATTTCCAAACTTTTTTTTAGAACACAAACTGAAAATTTTACTAAACTTCCTTTTACATATCTGACTAGTAAAGGCAGGAAAATAAGTCAGAATAAATCAGAAATGTCTATCAAATCATAAATAAAATATCATTTTTTAGGAGTGACACCAACTGTGTAGTCTCCAGCTGAGGAATGCATACTCTTGGGTGATTTTTTTGTTTTGTTTAAATTTAGTAGTTACGGAGTTGAATTCCAGAGTAATTGATTAAACCTTAAAGAAACTGTTGAAGGAGATACTGATGCTTTTTTTTCTTTTTTTTTTTTTTTAAGTAAACAATTTGAAGGGAAGATTGAGCAGAAGAAGATTTAAAAGACAATATCCTTAATGATAACAAGAACAAAAACAATAACAGAGACTAAAAAGAGAACAATGCAGTTAGTTGGTAAGGTTCTATTTGAATAACAGCTTAGACATTGAGTGAAAGTGTATATCAGTTCTTATCGGCTCTCCCTTTCACTCTTGTTTAAGTTTAATGGGAGCTAACATGGCAAAGTTTTGACATGGAAAGAATAGTTCCTGTGGCCTCTATTTGTCCTTAGAAACATTTAGCATTGCAAGACCGATCCTTTCATCCCTTTCCCCTTTGTTTGTTTAAGAGAGTTTCATTGGATTTCTTGCATATCATGTCGCTTGGGTGTACAAAATATTGGCAAAGCTTTATAATAAGTAGCAAATCATTATTACGTGCTTTGGTGTTCACTGTAATACAATTAATCATCATAAATTTGGTTTGGTATATTCAAGTGGATTTAATAGCTAATTTCAAAGACAGCTTTATTCACAGAACTATCCAATTTATTATTATACTCTCACCTTTAAGGGTACAGAAGATACATTGTTCAAGAGCTACACCAAGTCCCCATTATTAGATACTTGATGGGTTCAGGTCTCAGGCTGTGGGGAATGCCTGGCCCTGTTGCTGCTACAGGAGGGGAGCAGGGTTACCACCTGTGCATGCTGTGAGCAGGTGCATGATCTGCTCAGCCTGCTGGCAGAGCTAAGGGAGGGAGTAGAAAGGTTGAGGAGCATCCAGGATTGTGAGAGGGAGATGGACTGGTGGAGTTGCACTCTGCCATCCCTACAGGAATGGCACAGGGGAGACATTCATCAAGCAGCGAGGGATCATCTACCTTCTCACAGTCAGATGGGAGGGGATGACCTCCGAAACAGTGAGAGATGGAAACAAGTCCTTGTTTGGGGCAGCAAGCAGACTGCCTCTCAGCCTGTCCCACGTTCCCAGGTGGCCTTACATAATAGGTATGAGGCTGGGGAGCTGGAGGGACAGGGGGATGTGGATGTGGGTGAAGGTCCATCCATGCAGGAGAGGTTGCCTGGGGCTAGTCAGACTGCTCCCCGTATCACTACAGCATCAATCAGGAAAAAAAGAAGGGCTGTTATCATATGGGACTCCCTTCTGAGGGGAACCAAGGGCCTGATATGCTGCTTGGATCCGTCCCACAGGGAATTGTGTTGCCTGCCCGGAGCCCGGGTGAGAGATGTTTCTGGGATCATCACTTGCCTGGTTAAGCCCTCTGATTATTACTAGTTTTCCACATTGGAAATGAAGAGGTAGGCAAAAGAAGTTCTTGGGTGATCAAAAGGGACTTTAGGGCTCTGGGAAGACTGCTGAAGAGATTGGGAGCACAAGTAGTGTTCTCCTCTGTCACACAAAAGGAGGAGGGCGGACATGCTGAATGAATGGCTTTGGGAATGGTGTTGCACTGAGGGCTTTAGGTACTATGGCTTGGGACCCAGCCTTGAGAAAGGGGCAATGCTGACAGTGGATGGGAGGTGACTGACTAGAAGGGCCACAAATATTCTAGGGAGCAAGCTGGCTGGGCTGGTTAGCAGGGCTTCAAGCTAGATATGATGGGGGAAGGGTGTGTACTGGGTGACAGAGAAGAGCATGGGAACGCTGTCACCTTGGGAGGCGGCAGGGGAAAACCCCAGACTCATCCTGGAGATATTAGGGAGGGCTCCTCCCAGAAGGTCACGATGCCAATAGTCAAGCTGAAGTGTCTCTATACCAATGCATGCAGCATGGTAAATAAACAGGAGTTAGAAACCGTAGCACAATTGGGAAAGCATGACCTAATTGTTATCATGGAAACATGATGGGACAAATCTCACAATTGGAATACTCTGATTGAGAGCTACAGGCTTTTCAGAAGGGACAGACAATGTAGGAGGGGTGGGGGAGTTGCCCTCTATGTTACGAAGCGGATAGATTGCGAAGAGCTGTGTCTGAGAAACAGCCACAATCAAGTTGAGAGCTTGTGCATTAAAATCAAGGATCAGTCCAGCAAAGGGCATCTTGTGGTTGGAATCTGCTACAGGCCACCTGATCAGGGGGACCCTGTTGACGAGGCCTTCTTGCTTCAGCTGCAGGAAGTGTCATGCTCGCAGGCTCTTGACCTTATGGGTGATTTCAACCAGCCAGAAATCTGCTGGGATAGCAGCACTGTGGGTGGCAGACAATTCAGGAGACTCCTGGAATCTGTTGAGGATAACTTCCTGGTCCAGGTATTAGATGGACTGACCCGAGGGGAAGGCCTACAGGACCTGGTGCTCACCAGTGAGGAGGAGAGCATTAGAGAGGTTAAGACTGGAGGGAGTCTGGGCTGTAGTGATCATGCCCTGGTGGAGTTTGTGATCTTGAAGAATGCAGGCTTGGAAAAAAGCAGAGTCAGGACCCTGAACTTCAGGAGAGCAAAATTCTGGCTGCTCAAGGAATTGCTGGATGGGATCCCCTGGGAAACTGTCCTTACGGGCATAGGTACAGAACAGAGCTGGCAGCTCTTTAAGGGCACCCTTCTGAGAGTGCAACAGCTCTCCATCCCCCCACAGAAGAAGTTGAGCAGGGGGGGCAGGTGACCGACGTGGCTGAGCAAGGACCTGCAGCTTAAGCTGAGGGAAAAGAGGGAAAGGTACAGGAAGTGGAAGCAGGGTTGTGTAGCCTGGGAGGAATACAGGGCTGTTGTCCATGTGTGCAGAGATAGAATTAGGAAAGCCAAGGCACAGATGGAGCTGAACTTGGCTAGGGATGTGAAAGATAACAAGAAGGTGTACTACAGGTACATAGGCATGAGGAGACAGGCCAAGGACAGTGCTCCCCCTCTGATAAAAGGTAATGGAGAGCTGGCTTCCTCAGACACAGAAAAAACTGAGGTGCTCAGTAAGTGCTTTGCCTCAGTCTTCACTGGTGGTCAGGCTCCCCATGTCTGCCAGGACCCCGATCCTCGAGGTGAGGGTGATAGAGTGCGGATTCCATCCCACTGTAACAGTGGAAAAAGTCCAAGACTTCTGCATGCAATTGAATGTATATAAGTCTATGGGTCCGGATGATATGCATCGTAGGGTTCTGAGAGAGATGGCTAATGTGGTTGCCAAGCCGCTCTCCATCATATTTGAAAAATCATGGCTGTCTGCTGAAGCCCCCAGTAACAGGAGATAGGGAAACTTTACTCCCATTTTTAAGAAAGGTAGAAAGGAGGACCCAGGGAACAACAGGCCGGTGAGCCTCACCTCTGTGCCTGGGAAGATCATGGAGCAGATCCTCCTAGAAGCTGTGTTAAGGCATATATGAGACAAAGAGGTGATACAAGATAGCCAGCATGGCTTCACCAAAGGCAGATCTTGCCTGACCAATATGGTAGCCTTCTATGATGGAGTGATGGCATCGGTGGGCAGGGGAAGGGCAACGGATGTCATCTTCCTGGATTTCTGCAAAGCCTTTGACATGGTCCCTCACCACATCCTTCTCTCTAAATTGGAGAGGTATGGATTTGAAGGATGGACTTTTTGGTGCATTAAGAATTGGTTGGCAGGATGTAGTCAAAGTGTTGTGATCAATGGGTCTTTGTCAGAGTGGAGGCCAGTCAAAAGCGATGTCCTTCAGGGGTTGGTCTTGGGACTGGTGCTCTTCAACATCTTCATCAGTGACCCAGATGATGGCATCAAGTGCACCCTCAGCAAGTTTGCAGACGACACGAAGCTGAGCGGTGCAGTCGATACAGCAGGGGTAAGGGAAGCCATCCAGAGGGACCTGGACAGGCTGGAGAATTGGGCCCATGAGCACCTAATGAGGCCAAATGCTAGGCGCTCAAACACCTGATAACAGACATCTGATTCAATAGATCCAATTCTTAGTTGTATGACTATGAGTCAGTAATCTTTCCTCATAAATAGCAAACAGCCTAAGAACCCCTCTGAGAGTTTTTCTTGCAAGCAGCTGGCTGCACACCAGAATCTCCCTTTGAGCAGGGCCACCTCCTGAGGTTACTGTTCTTGAGACAGTTTCACCCACGACGAGGTGATGCCTTGCCGACAGATCCTCAGTAAATGATTTATTGTTTTTAAACTGTACTAGCTTTGCAAAGATTTGATCTTAGCGAGGATTTGATTCATTGTGCACCACCCACCCTCTGTGTTGCAAATAGTCAAGGATATCCAGCCATTTCAAACTGTTATGTCACTGTCTTCATTGTTCAAATTGTTCAATGTATCTATTTTATATCAATAAATATATTTCTGCCTTGCTCTTATGAGTGAAGTGTGCAGTGCTTTAGTCTCCTTCCATTATACAGCTAAAGAGTAAGTAGTGAAACTATTTAATTTACTTACTTAGAGCTCCACTCTAGAGCTTTTTTTCATAGGGAAAAAAAAATGTAAGAGATATTCTGACCATCTCAGTCAGATTTGGTTTAAGGGCTTACCAAAAGGCCATTCTTCTTCTCTATGCTTGTTTTTTACTGAAGTCTCATTGGTAATGCACAGAGAAATTAAGAGTAAGAAGTCTTCACTGCTAACTCTGTACTGTCTTCAGGGAGGGAAAGTACAGCAAGTATTCCTATACAAGTCAAGGAAATTGTTATAAATTGTAGAGCTGTGGGAGAAATCACATTGTTAGAGCTGTCAAAATTTAGTCATGCACTAGCTGTAGATGGGACTGTATGATTTCAGTTATTCAGGTATAGCAGTTAGGCTTTTAGCTGGAATTCCAGATGTACCCACTCCAGATGAATCCAGGGGTCCATGTTGGGATCAGTGTTCCTTAACATCTTTGTGAATGACACAGACAGTGGAATTGAGTGTGCCCCTAATTTTGTGACTGAAAATAAGTTGAATAATGCAGTTGATATGACAGAAGGAAAGGATGCCATTCAAAGAGACCTCTGCAGGCTCAAAAAGTGGGCCCACATGAACCTAATAAAGTTCAACAAGGCCAGTGGAAAGGTGTTGTACTTCATATGGGGCAATCACAGATGTGTGTACAGACTGGAAGACAAACTCCTTGTGAGCAGCCCTGCCAGGTGGATGAAAGAAGGGGAGGTTTAGATTAGATGTTAGAGGAAAATTTTTTCACTCAGGGTGGTGAAGTGCTGGAACAGAGTAATTATGGATGCTTAATTCCTGAAGGCATTGAAAGCCAGGCTGGATTGGGCCATGGGCAGCCTGACCAAGAGGGTAGAAACTTTCCCTACAGCAGGGGGTTGGAACTAGATGGTTTTCATGTCCCTTCCAACCTAAGCCATTCTATGATTCTTTGATTCCTTCATGCAATTACTCATAGATGCAACGAAAAGTCATTGGCAAAGGTATTTTATTTATTTTTGGTTGTGTTTCTAGAAGATCTGCACCAGAGATGGAGACCTCAATGTGCCCCTCTGGTTCCTTTACAAAATTAATATTCACTATTTCACAATATCTTCTAGCAACGAAGCTAACAACAACATCAACTTTATTGACAAACTGTAGGACTTTCACATTTCTGAGATACTTATTTTAATTTTATTTAAAGGAAGAGAATTATGATTCAACTCAAAAAAAAAATCCAAATCCTTAACAAACCAGGCTAGGGAATGGGGGATGATTGTTTGAGGGAGGTAGGATGATACTGCTAGGAAGAATCATGAGGTTTTTTTGAGGGAATATGTTGATGGACTGGTTTCTATAGTCATTTATTTTTTTAGTCTCTGCCTTGGAAAAGAGACTGAAAAATACCTATCTTCTTTCCATTCCCCACATATTCTATAGTTTTAGTTGTAGTTCTCTGTGTTATATATATAAGTGCAATAATACATATACAGGCTTTCAGATGTGTAAGAATGATATAATAGTCCTTGCTTATATTCTCTTCATCAAATGTTTGAAAACAAAAAGTTTACAGAGGTTGGCTATCAGTGTAATGGTGGAAAAGACACTATCAGTAAAGATAACCTGCTTAGAAAAACAAAGCAAAACAGAACAGCCAGCCAATCAATTAATCAGTTAATAAGCAACTCTGGGGGGAAAAGGCCAGGATTATTCCTCAAGGTTAGTATCTTTCATACTAATTATTTATCTCTTTGTGTAATATAGCCAGGAAGTTAAGTCCTTAACTTTTGGGGATCCTTCTGACAGAAAATGTCACATGCTTTGCTGACCAAGTAGCCCTTAGCTACTTAGGCAAATTCTCCAGAGCTAACTGGTCCCATGTGAATCACAGAAAAGCAGAGGAGAGTCATAATAATCTAGAAATACTGAAAGGATGAAAAAATGTTGGAAGATAAATTTTAGTATTGCTGAATTGAAAGAGTTTACTTTGTCTTGTTGATATTCTGAAATCTAATTCTGATTCTATGTTGTTTTGTTATTAATACAGCTATGTTTAAACCTTTTCAGCATCTCACTGGGTTTGTAAACTGAATGGCCTATGAGAACATTCTTTTTCATCTGAATGTTGTTGGTGCTACAGTATGCTCATGACAAACAGGATTGATACTTCCTTAATTTCACAATTTAAAAGTTATGTATTGATCATAAGATTGTAACTTGTTTTACATTTCATAAGTAGGACCCTGATATTTTGTGAAATATTTACCCAAAACAGGTGGGATAAAATGACCCTTGGAAGGCACAGCCCTCTTTTCATTGACTTTAACTGCCTAGTACATGTTGTATCTCTCCCAGAAAGGAAATATACAGTTAGGAAAATGTTGAATCTTGAGCCATGCTGATAGTTTACAGCAAAACTGGGAACTATGGCCAAATATTACATTGCTCAACTTAGGATGTAGTGAATGAATCCTGTACCTATGCTTACTTTTTTTTTTTATTTTAATGTGACTGATTTCTGAATCTGCCCCCAAAAGTCCAGTAGACAAGAAGTAAAAAGTGCTCAGGTAAACACAAATCTGACTTCTGATCTTTAAATTTAGAAACTTTTCAGGTTTACCTGCCACAGGCATGAACTTCTTGTTCTTGGAAACACATATATCTTTCCATGACTGATCTGATAGGAACAAGTATTTTCATGAATGCGCACTAACTATTTCTATGTTTGCAAGATGTGGGTTAAATCTGGGAGATTCATTAAGATTCAAGCAGCTTCCACTAGGTTATTGATTATCATAAGAAAAGTCATTAACATTATTGAATCCTCTTTGTTATGACAGTAATCAGCAGCTCCTTCCTGGATTACTGGGAGCATTTTTGAAAGGTTTATGGCTTACTCCTGATGTAGATAAATGTTTTTAGAACCCATGGTTTTGCCTTTCATTAATAAAAAGGTGATTGAACAAAGACTGCATTCATCATTCTGTTTATCGCCCTGAAACAACAAGTGTAATTTATAAACCAATAATACTTTTTTGTTGTGTTATACACATGTTCTAAAAGAATGGATCAAATTAATGCAGGCCAGAAAACAACACCATCACCAGACTAATACATACAAACCCTTAAGGGATTTGAAAGAATCCAACCAGCATGGTGACTTTGATAAGTGCTTTGTTTTCCTCCTATTCCACTTCCCACATTTCTTTTTAAATAAAATAACAGATCTCTTCTAACATTACAGCAATTTCTTTAATATTAACATATGCAGTGAATGCTTATGTCTAACCAATATTTTCAGTAGTAACATAGGAGAGTGTATGCTTATTAGAGAGTCACTCTAAAGAGGTATACAGTTGTGTAACTTGACTGGATGTGGAGAGATATTGTCAAAGGTTTACGGGCGCTCAGCCCGGTTCTGTGACGAAGGGGACGGGGGATCCATGGGTCCACGCCCTGGGAAAAGGGAAAAGGGGAAAAGGGGAAGGAGATGGCCCTGAGAGCAAAGAACAGCAGCAACAATCTGAGGAGAAACAAACTAATTTACTAAATAAGATATCGGAATGCAAAACAACACACTATAATACAATATAATTACAATTTAAGCTGATAAATCCAATACAGAGAGAGAGAATGTCCCAAAATCAAGGTAGGCCTTACTCTACTACCGATGATAAGACGGCTGGAGAGCGAGGTGCTGCCAAGACGAGAGATGGGCGGAAAAAGGGACGAGGTCTCGTGATCTGCAAGTTTTTATACTGCGAGCTTTTATCTTTTCCCTCCGGCTGGAAAATGGTAACAGAGGAGCAAAGTACCATGGGGACTGTAGTAGTCCTTCTCTTCTGAGAACCAGGTACATTCACTACATGATGTTATGATGTGGAGTACCAATAACCGAAAATCGTAAAACCATGACAGATATTTAGAATAAAACCCAACTCCTCCTCTGCAGTGCCTTCAGAGACACCACTATGTATATCCCACAGATAGGTACAGGGGTTTTGTTTTCTACTTAACATCCTTAAGAATTCCCAAGCTAGAAATGTCACCTGTGTCCTACATTTTGCTAAAAGGGATAATGGTTCCCAGTGAATCTCACACCTCTTCCTCAGTTGATGTCTATTCTCAATAAGCTAACTTGCAACTAAAGCATGATGTTCACTGAGGAGGACTGTCAAGACTCTAAAGAGAAGAGATTTGAGAGATTCCAAATCCTGGAGTCTACTAGAGCAGTCCAGGATCACATCAATCCTCTAGCCCAGCAGATGTAGTTCAGGGCTTTTTTTCCTTGCAGCAAGAATTAATCTGCTTGTGTAAAAATTCTTTGGCCTTTAAAGACTAACCATCCCATTGCATGCAATTCTCAGTTTAATTTCTCTCCCTTTTGAGAAACTAGGTTCTATTCCACTACAGAATTTTTTTAATTTCTGTCTGTAGTTGACTTTTGTTATGTTTTGATTGGTAAGAATGAAAGGCCCCTGAATAACATACACTCTTGGGTGATTTCAGAAAAAGATGATGTCCTTCTTTCTTCCTTTTGACAAAACAGTTAAACTGATCAGCTTATCTCTCAGACTGTAATGCTTATTTTCAGTCCTTAGATGCAGCCTCACATTTCCTTTTTGTTACAGATGGTAAACTTTATATTTTACCCACAATATCATATGGGATGGATACATCCACCTACTTCATTCCAAATACAGAACAGAAATATATATAGTATATTTCTACTTCTTCTATGTCCCTGTTTATGTTTTTACCATCTGCAGCTAGCAGATGTTCTTTTTTGTTCATATTATGCTTTAAAATACTTTCTTTCATAATCTTCATTAGTCAACAGGATTATTATTTTTTTTAAACAGTAATCCACATTTTTACCATAAATTTCCCTGTTATCATAATTTTATTATCAAAACTTAAAAAAACAACAAAAAAAAACCCCTCAGTCTTTCACTTTTCAATTTGAATTGAATGATTTATCCATGATAATACATCACAGGTTTCAGACGCAGATACTCAAGGAGATACGAGTGGCTGCAGAAAGGGATCTGGAGTTGACAATAGGCTCAACATGAGTCAGCAGACTGCCTGGCAGACAAGAGGGTAAACTTCATTTTGAGATGTGTTAAACACAGCATATCCAGATGGTCAGAATAAGTGATTCTCCTGCATTGCTGTGGCCTCACTCAGAATATTGTGTACTGTGGTTCTCTCCACAGTATTAAAAGGATATTGAAGTATTTGAAAGCACACAGAGAAGGACAACAAAACTGGTAAAAGGGCTGGAGGATGTGTTGTCTTCATGAGGAGAGGCTGAGAACACTTGGGTTTTCTAGTGTGGAAGAAAGAATGATGAGGGGCAGTCTTGCTTTCTACAACTCCAGGAGGAGGGGAAATTAAGAGAAAAATGCCAGTCTCTTCTCCTGGTAACCAGTAGCAGGATATGAGGGAAAAGAACAAGAATGGACTACGGGAGGTTAAGACCACACATTAAGAAAAAATTCTTTATGATGAGCATGGGCAAAGACTAGAATAGGCTTCCCATTGTGGTGGTTGATGTACCATGACTGTCAGTATTTATGAGGCATTTAGTTAATGCTATTTGGTTGATACCCACACTTTAACTTCTAGGTAGCCTAGAAGTGTTCAGGCAGGTGGACTTTATCGTTGTAGGTCCCTTCCAATGGAACTATTCTATTCTATTCTATTTGATTCTAAGTCATTTTCAAATTTCTGTAGCATGGAAATTTTTGTCAGTAAATATTTGAAAAAGCATGTGTTTGCCTGATCTCAGTGGTTTAAATATAGCTAGAAAGATAATACAAAACTTTTGTGCTTAGGAAATTGCTAACGTTCACATCAGCTGTTTATGTTTCATGATCTATTGCGTTAAAGCCCTGTGCTATATTAATAAATCTAAAATACTTTCTGCTATATTTTAAAATGGCTTTGGTTTGAGTTTTTAATCACCCTTTATTTCAGGAGTTTAAGTAAGACAACTACAGTAACCATGAGTTTTCTAAAATTTAGGTGCAAATTAAATACCTCTAGTTGGTATCTTAAATGCCTTCTCCAGACATTTCCATTAATGGATGCGCAGCTAAAGAATGTGTTCCTTGCATGACTGTTTGTGAAGGGATTTGTCATAATAAGAAGCCTACAGGCTGGCTTTAATATTTAAGTATTTGCAACTTGATTGTCATAGTATCATTTTCCCTCATTGATGTTGCTTTAAAACCCACTTGATAATCCCTGCAAATCTATTAATTGCGAATGCTATCCTGTATAATGAGATTACCCTAAGAAGTGTTTTGAAAGAATAAGAGGCAGCAAAAGAGCTTTCAAAAACATGTCTCAGAAGCTTATGCCAGACCTGTGTTGGTAAATTTAAGATTTCCC
Source organism: Numida meleagris (assembly GCF_002078875.1). Taxonomy (NCBI): domain Eukaryota; kingdom Metazoa; phylum Chordata; class Aves; order Galliformes; family Numididae; genus Numida; species Numida meleagris. The sequence continues at coordinate 5,954,796 of NC_034438.1, read as the reverse complement.
CGATTCAAGATAATAGAGACAGTTTTGACTAACATAGGATAGACCTTAATTAAACTAAATTTGCAACATCAGTATCTTCCTCTTTCAAGATGAATTAAAGATGTAAGATATACCCATCTACTGAGATTTAATTACAAAGTTTATCCACTGGCTAAAATGAAGATCCTGCTTACTCTTCTGTTAGGAAGAAATGAAGTTTTCCAGATCCAGGATGAAACAGATGAAAATACAGACATTCTTTAAATGGTATATGTAGACTATGTAGTGCAAATAATTGGTCATTTAATATTTGGATTGCTTTTGAGGTCAAATGAAAACTCATCCTTGCCAAAGTAATATGAGGAATTAATGATATTATTTGCACTCATTTGGTTAAAATTTATGGTATCTCATCTAACCAAGCTGCAGTTCTAGTTAATGGAGAGAAACAGACATGAGTAAAGAAGGATTCATTCCGTGATTAGAGAGAGATATTTGGGAAAAGTTGTCCTGTGCACTTCCCTCTCTCTCATCATTGTTCATTATCAAACTCAGACAGCTAGCTTGGACTAGCTCCTTACATTTAGATGGCTACAAAACGAATAGTTCAATCCCACCTCAAATAATTATGACTTTCTTAATAACATATAACACAATTTCCTTCCTCAATTGAAGCACATATGCCTAGGAATCTTAAATAATTACATTGTGAAACTCCTTGCTTCAGGATGCAGCAGTTATTGCAATTTAATATGTATTACAAAAAATGATTGGATATGGTCATGGAAGAGAAATTCATTGAAATCTTTTAGATGCAAAGACACAAGCTCTAGGGAAGAAAGCTTTTTGCGCTGAAAATAATTGCATGCTATAACAATATTCTGCACAGTAACAGAATATGTTTATTTTATATTTGAGTCTTTCAAAGGATTTAACTATAGCACGTGTATGCGATGAGATACTAAACTAAGTGATCTCTTGGTCTGATCCAATATAGTTATTTGCATATTCTAGATCAGGTAAGGTGAAAGTAACTAACTCAGAACTAGTATTCATAGGCCAGTGAATTTTACAAACGTTTGAGATAATAAAGACTGATTCAAAATGTGTTTCGTTTTCCACACAAATTTTAAAGGACATCGTATCTTCATATCCTTTGGGATGGTGATAGGCAAAAGTAATAGAATTGGATCAAGATGAAAATTTGCTCAAGTATAGCTGTTAATCAAGTAAGAAAATAATAAGATCCTGATATAACTATTTGAAAGCAAAGAATTTTTTTTTCAAAATTTTACACACAGCAAACAAACAAAAAAGACAAGTTTTGCAATTCACTTTCATTCCATTATAGAGGAAAAACAAAACTCTTGTGTAACTGGAAATATGTAACAATCAAACAGAAATAAGAGGAAAAGTATTATCCAATAATCCAGGACTAATTAAAGTTATATAAATGAGACACTGAGCTTTTAGACCATTTTTTCTTGCCATCATCTGTCAGTTGCATAAACTACTGTCTACTGTTCTACAGCATCTAAGCAGATTAGACTTTGGCAAAGCTTATATGGTGGCTAGATTTGTCATCTACTATGTGAGAGATGCAGATTCAAATCTTACTCCAAAGAAGGCAGATCAAGACTCATTTCTATACATGTAGGCTTTTCTTCTCCAGAAGTTTCTGTAGACTTTTCTTCTTGACAAAACCTGGTAAAACTGAGATATTCTGCAGTTTTTAGAATGCCCATTGCAAAAAAAGTTTTGCTGCAGGGAAAAGATATTTTCTAATATAAGGAGCATACTTCAAAATTAGAATACCTACTGAGAAGTATAGAATTATTTCTGAATTTGAAATATGTTACAAAAACTGCAAGGACAGTCCATTAACAAAACTAAAATTTGCAAATTTAAACTGCTGCAGCACATATAAATGTCCACATTTGAAAAATTTAAAACCACAGTGATGGGGACTCCAATTTACTCTGTGGTATGCACTGAAAACTCTGGTTCATTCCTAACAAATATATTGATATGGAAAAGGATATTGTTTTCCCTAATTGATTTCTATTACAGAAGCCTATAGCAGACTGAAACTCCAGGAACATTTGTGTTCCTATCTGAATACCCAAACTGAATGTGATAGTCCATCCATCAAATCCATCAAATCCATTTTTCTCCAATTTGGTGACCAGGATGTTAGGCTGGACAGTGTCAAATGCTTTGCACAAATCCAGGTAGATTTTTGAATCTCTGAATTTTCTTTAAAACAATGATCCAGGCATTCTTCTCCACTGGGTCACAAAAGCATTCTATGATTCTATAAGCGACATTTTTGTAAGTAGGTGTGTAGTCAAAAAATCTCTTACATGTTGCATATAAAAATATTCAAGTCTGGTTAGCTGGTTGAATTAATGTTTTATAGTATACATATGAACTCATTACACATTTTTTACAATCTTCCAAGCATATTTTCACATATATTTTATCAATTTGTCAATAATAGTATACGTGAATAAGGAGATTAATTGTGGACAAACTATGGAGTAATTTGCTTTCTTTTCTTCTAGTAAGTTAGTGAGAACACAGTTTACTCCATATTTTTGCTGGGACTGCATCAGTAAGTAAATGACATATTGACATGATCTGATTTGTCAGTTCAGTAATGCACTTAAGCACACATTTTGATCTTAAAAACATTCGAGTACATTCGTTATTTAGCACATATTTACAGTCCTTTGACATTCAGGCATTTTAGGCCTACTGTGAAATAAAGTATGTACATAAATAGAAAAAAAATCAAAAGAGAGAGTACTTCCTTCTGTCCTTTGCTTAGCAGGCAAAGTGAGAAATTATTTCCCAAGATTATAGAAAAGGTTTTGTTTCAAAGGGACCTGAAAGAATATACAGTTCCAACTTCTCTACCACAGGCAGTGATACCTCCAACTAGACCAAAACCCCATCCAATCTGACCCTGAACACTTCCAAGGATGGGGCGTCCACAACTCTGGACAACATGTGCCTGTGCTTCACAACTCTCATCCTGAAAATTTTCTTCTCTATATCTAATCTAAACCTACCCTCTTTTATTTCACAACTTTTACTCCTTGTTCTATCACTGTACTCCCCAGATAAAGAATTTATCTCCATCTTTACTGTACGGCCCCTTTGAATATTGGAAGGCCATATAAGACCTCCAAGGAACTTTATCTTCTGAAGGCTAAATAACTCCAACTTACTTAAACTTTCTTCACTGGAGAAGTGCTTCAGTCCTCTGACAATTTTTGTGGCTGTCTTCTGGATCTGCTCTAACAAGCCTATGTCTTTCTTATGATGGAAGCCACGGAGCTGACCATAATACTCCATATGGGATCTTATAAGAGGGGGGTAGAAGGGAGAATCACCTCACTTGACTTGCTGGCCATGCTTCTTTTCATGCAGCCCAGGACATGGTGGACTTTCTGTGCTGAAGGTTGGCTAGTGTCAAGCTTTTCATCCAACAGAACCCCCTAAATCCTTCTCTGCAAGGCTTTCCATTCTCTTATCGCCCAGCCTGTATTAAGCTTGGGATTGCCTCATCCCAAATGCAAGATGCTTCTCTTGGCCTTGTTGAACAGCATGTTGTTTGCTGGAGCTCAACTCTTAAACCTGCAAGGTTTGTCTGGATGGATCCCTTCTCTCCAGTGTGCCAACTGCATCAGTTCGGTGTCCTCCAGCAACTTGATGAGGGTGCACTCAATTCCACTGTTCATATCACCAGAAAATATATGAAATAGCACGAGTACTCTGATGAACACCACTTATCACCAGTCTTCATGTGGACATTGAACTGCTGACTGTAAAAGTCTGAGTGTGATAATCCAGACAATTCCTTATCCAGTGAATGGTAAATCCAATAATTTTCCTTTTGTATGCTTATAAATTCTATTTGCAGCTTCTATTGCTGTATTTAAGATATTGTCCTGCTTCAGTGAGGTATTTTCTTGGTATGTGATTAACAGTTTTGCTAATTTTCAGGTCACTGTGAACATAATCCAGTGTTATTTAAATCAGTTCATTTGGAAATAGACTCTCCTTGTGCAATTTAAAGTAATTCCTTTTGTTTACAAACACTTAAATTTCAAGTATTGCCAGTGAATTACTGCATCTTATCTCTGTTACCTAATTTGTGACAAAAGGATATTTATAAAACTGCAGTCCCTACAGCACAAAAACTGTGAGTTTGTTAATTTTGATGAGATTGAAATTAGAAAAATGTCTATTCTTTTGAAACTTTATGCAACCATTTGATCTACTGGGTGAATTACAGTAAGGGCTGAAAATTCTCTGAACTCTCAAGTGATTAAAACATGTAGATTCAGAAGCAGAAAGCTTTCACTTGCATAAATTTTATGCTTAAAAATATATACATATATAGTTAAATGAATAAAAGAAAAAAAGTAGTGGCTTTTTTCCAATGAGGGCTATTAATATTTTACATCTCACTGAAGAGCTGCTTCCTTTTCTCTTTCTTCTTGACACCAGAGAGGCTATTATCTCTTTATTTTTATGTCTTCCTTCTCCTCACCCCTACCGTGCCCCACAACCCAAATAATAGCAACAACAACTTCAATCTGCCTCTTCTTAGTTGGGACATCGTACTCGCTATCTTTCCACTTTATTAACTTAAACATTAGCTTTTTGAAGCGAGTAAAATTATAAATGACATGTAATCCTGTGCTGGGTGGCAGAGGGCTGCTTTCTGAAGCCATGATTGACTGAGGTGAACAGAGAAAGGGAAAAATTTGTTCTGAGGGTTGCAGAGTGCCAAGTGATATGTCGTGGCCTCTGGCAACAAGAGCAGCATTGTATTTATAATCAGTGCAACATGCTGAGAGGGCAAATTAAGCTGCGGGAAGCCCAGCTGTGGCAGTGACATAAGAGGCCATACTTTACTCCATATCCTTCGCAGATGTTAACTTGCATTGGAGCCTCAGCTCCGGGAAAATATTCTGGGTCTCACAAAAAGCAGGCTCTGCTCACAGATGAGGAATCACACTTTCTTAGCTTGTGTGGCGTGGATCCTTGTATTTCACCATGCTATTTAGTTCAATAAATCCAAATAGCTCTCTACGCTTATGAAAACTGTTCCAAAAGAGGTTGACAGACCTCACTGTAAATTAGGCTCTCTGCTCTAGATGGGCTGGAGTTATAAAACGAGGGCTAGTGCAAGGTCAGACCCAATAAAGCAAATGTCAAAATTATGTCAGCAGGAAAATATGGAAGTGACGCATCTTTAGGACTTCAGAAATAAATATCTGCTGGTGATGCACTGCAGGGTCGGTGCCTGGATCACGCAGCCTTTGAAAAAAGGAATACAGACTTTCTGCACAAGTCCAGCTGTTGCAGTTGTCATTTGTATACGAAACAGACTGGTTTGGATCCACAGTCTGCCAGCTTGTGATGTTTCTAATACACAGGTCTGCAATGTAGCATGAATTTCCAACCCTTTGCCATCGGTTGCTTTTTATTCTCCATATAAATTATTGAGAGAAAGGAAAATGCTAGTGGTACCCAAAGCTGTGCAAGTATCTGAGAAAACTGAGGCACAGACTAGGACTCTCAATGAAGCTTAAGAGAACAAAGTGTAGAAAGCTCATGTTTACTCAAACTTAGAATCTTGTACATCAGTGGTAGATGTGTGTGAAATGACCTTAAAGTTCTTTGAAAATCCTGCACCTCAAAGAGACTACTCAGCTCAACTGAAGTACACTCAGGTTGGTTAATTTTACATCAGTGAAAAGAGATCAAAGTCTTCTTAACTGAGATTAAAAATCTTGAATCTTGAGATGTCATGTCCAAACTGCATCTAATATTGACTCTCCATGGAGTTTCTGAGTTGAATGCACAGTTAAAAAAATATCAATGACTTCTCCAATTACTTTTGAAAAGGAAAACAAAGAGAGGAGTGGGTAGCACAGAACAAATACATATTCAAAAATGCTAAATGGGAAGAAATGCTTTAGCTGATACAATATATCCAAACAACTAAAAGTGAAAGAAAACCTTTTTCTAACTCACCTTCCTTTAAAAGTCTTTTTTCTTTTTTTTTTTTTTGAGTTTATTATGAGAATTCTTTTGCTTATACAGAATGAATGTACTGCAGACATTAATTTAACCATTGTAGGAAAAAGGGTTTTCCTGTACTAAAGCATAGCCTCAAGTTTTAGCTTCTAAGAGTTTATAATGTAATCTGGGTATTTTGAATGCATCTTAGACCAGGTTTGATAGTAACTAGAAAATACAGCTTTTCTCTTAGTAAAGTTCTATAAATAGTGATAACAAATCAGCAGAAAATTTGTCCAAGTTTTTTTTTTTTTAATTACATTAAGTATCATCTTTAACTAAGACATACAAAAATATATTCTCATACTTTCAAATTTCAAAATATAAAACTTTCAAAAGCAATTTCAAATGCAAATTTCTGAGTTTATTTCAAGCTCTACATAGACTTTAGACTTGAGCCATTTGACTCCTATGATTGTAATTAAAAGTTGGTACAGTAAAATGTAACCTCAAACTAAATATTTGTTAATGTGTTTGGGATTAACATAAAATCCTGAAATAATCATTTTCATGATTACGTTCTTGTGGCTATAAAAATCTCATATTTTATGGCCTTTTAAGATTCCTCAATTTTAGGTAAATTCCAGTCAGTTTATTGCCATTAATTTGCTGTAAATAAGATTTTCAGGTTCAAAAGACTATGTACAGTTTTGAGGCCACAGGTGTTGGTATCATATTTAAATCTTGTTCATTCTTTCCTTTTGTGCTATTATTTACCTCCCAGAGCCCTCCAGGACACATTCTTACAACTGAAACTCTGACACGAACCTACATTAAGCAAGGCTCATTGTTGAAGCTGTCAGAGAGGATTTTCTTACAGCATCCATCATGCAACACCCTGGCTACACCAAATTCTAATTACACAGTTTCTAATCTATCTACTGCCTTTGTGCTATCCAGGATCAAAATGCATACAGAAGTTTAATCATATTTGAATTCACAATAACTTAGGGAAGGCAATGTTGTCTTGCACATCAAATAGTTCAAAGAACAGAAAGATCTTATTTTGTCACAGACATCAATTAACTTATACAGATGACATTTAGCTATCATCTAAAGTAATTATATGTCTTCCATTAGCATATCATTTTAGATATTCATCTCCATAATGCTTCCAAGATGCTCCAAGAAACTATGGCCTATATTTATTCTACCTAATTGCATGAATTTTGTTGAGAGGCCTAAAAGAAAAGTCCAGCCACCATGAGATCCATTCTCAGTACAAAACAGGAAATGGTTTATCTAGACCATTATTTAGGTCACAGATGACACATCTAAGAAAATTGTTGCAAGGCTCAGAATGCAACCAAAAAGCACACCTGCTACTCTGGTTCTCTCTGCTCAACATGTTCTATTATCGTTGTGTTTGAATTTTAAGTTTTGGATTACTCACAATCTGAAATTTCACATTCTAAGCTGTAATGAGAATTTTTCAATATGATACTACCTGCTTTCAGAGATCCCTTAGTATCTTAAAACATTTTTCCATAAGTAAAACCAAATGAACAATATTAGTACACTTTTTCTTTTCTTTAGAATAAATTCAGTAAATATAACCATGTTAAAAATTTAATATGAAATGTAGGGAATGACGTTGTAAAATCTGCAAGAAAAAATATACTAAAAATAAAAAAAGCATAATCATTACCATACTAAAGATTCTGTGGGAAGGTGTTTCTTGATGGAAATGTGCTTTTGATCAATATTATTTATTTTTAAAGAATTCCCTGATTGGAACAACTGAAAAGAACCAGTCATCTTACACCAACACTTCCATTTCAAAATGTTCTTTGAGAAAATACGCATTTTTTAAACGCAACACAAATTGTTGCATAAAAATTGACGTATATTGCTATTGGATTGCTTATTTTTAAGATGTTCTTGGCATTTTCCCTTTGACAATTCCAGTCTGAAGCATTCAGTGATTAGTCATTCAGTGATAATGTTTACCTTGTGCAGTCATTCTGAAGAGAGACTAATTCTTCATTGTTAACAGTTCTGCATAAAAGAAAAAAAAAAGGCTTATTTTTTTTTAACGGTGTTCAAAGAATTAGTTGAAACAGGAGGCTAAAATGTCTACAGCACAATGGAGTCTCTCTTATGTATTAATGTAAACTACTGAGACCTGAAGTACAGGCATATCATCATCTGATGATACCATGCATGCCAGTCATTCAAACTGTGGGAATCTATCTCTGTTAGTTAATCAAAACAGTTGTGATTCACAAATGATATAAAGTCCAACATTTCTGATGTTACATACATGTTCACAGGACATCTTAAGATTATTGTTTGTTAATGTCATTATTGATGGGCAATCAGAGCAACTCCTGGAGCACTGTATGTTAAATCAGTTTGTGATTCATTTTTCCATCAAAAATATATAAGAACCTTTATTATCTGTTGGAGTGTATCAAAAATGGTGAAATCATTTTGAACCATTAATTCAGTGGTTGGCAGATTTCAATATCTTTGAGGATCTCCATAAGTTATTGATAATCCTGCATTCTTTTTTTTCTTAATGCACTTTTATCCTTTTAAGTACACTATTGGAGACTTAATTTTCAGTTCACTCACAAAACAGTGGAGATGATAAACTACGTCAGCCTCCATACTTCTGGCTATGGATAGTGTCATGATTTTTTAGAAAGGCCAGAGTTAATCTGGGGAATTAATGCTGCAGGAACTAATGATTATAAAAAGCATTCTTTAGTTCAAAATACAAAAGAAAGTTCTGAGGAGATTTGTACCACAAAGAGGGCATGTTAGGCTCAGAAAGTTCCTGTGTACACAGACAGGTAATGTCTGGGAGAACATGTCAGGAAAATGTTCGTCCTAGCCTTATTTGCTTCTCCAGGCATCTGCAGTGGGCCAGCACATGAAGAAGGATAGCAGGCTAAATAGATATTGGTGTTATGCACTCTGACTTCTCTTCTGTTCATTCTTCTGCCCACTGCTTGAAGGGATCAGAGATCAGACATTTGCTCATTCACACATTGGCCTCTCTTCTGTGACTGCCCACAGAGGTCTCAATTAATTGCAATTTCAGTGATAACTTGAGTGATGGCCTCCCTGATGGCTGAATTCTATGCTGATCAAAGTCATCATTGCTCCATTAACTACCACACAGCAATGCCAATTTATACCAGGAGTGAATAAAGCCCCAAGTTATTGAAACATGACTGTAATCACTACATTCATTTAAAATAGGGTAGCAGGAGGCCACTAAGATCAGAGAACAACATTTGTTATCAGTTGTTGTGTGGGAAAAGGTTCACCCTGCACCCTTGAGCAGAAATGGCATTCTTTTCAGTTTATTCAAACAATGTAGATGCATCAATGACAACAAGAAAAAAGTTTGATGAAGAATAAACATATTCCTACAAAGTTTTGTATTAAGTAAACAAATAAACTATTCTTAAATAAAAACAACAGAGACCATTTTTTTGAATATTCCATCATAGATGAAACTGACCACATTTGACAAAGGCAAATGGGTATCTAATTAGCTGAAATTCTTTACACTCAGTTTTTGCAATATTTCCTGATACTCCTTTCTTAATCTCTTTTTTGAAGTGTGTTTTCTCTTTTCAGTAAGAAATAAATAGTACAAATAGAAAGGATTTTTTTTTTCTTGCTTGAAAAATAATGCTGAAGGAATTGTTTTGCAGTTGAAAATTAATGTAACCCATTATGTCCAGGAAATTTCTTCAATATATTACTTGCCAAGCCTTTGGTCTTTGCGAAGAAAATAATTTTAATTTATCTCATTTTTCACAACTGAGCCAATGATTGTTTAACCTAAAGTGCCATTGTGACTAAGTAGAGAAATATCAAGGTTCTTGGTCATTTTATTGGAGCTCAGCTATTAAGTCCACTAGGTTAGCACTGAGAATCACAGAAATGGCCACTTCAGATAGAAAAAATCCTAGAAAATGTAACAGAGGATAAAAACATTTTATTTGGTTGTTTTTTTTTGTATGTTTTGCTATAGAACATTAATTATAAAATTATATTTTCATTATAAAACTAAGAAAGGTGGTTAAAAAAGCTATAAGAGCTTATAATTTTCAATTAAGTGTTATAAATGTTTGAATTTCTTACTTGTTTATGTATTTGTTAGCTCTTGTAGGACACTATTATTATTGCTTTATTGTTATACCCTTGTCATGAAGGTCTTACAATCCCTGAGTGAAAATGTGGCCCTGATGTTAACTCTGGAGACTGTAAAGTATTGTTGATTTAATGTACATGGTTAGTATTTTCAAATTTCCCTTGAGGATTTAGATAAATGCCTTCTACTAAGTTATGTGGCTCAGGTCCTACTGTAGGCACTTATGCTTGTGTTCAATGTTATGTGCTCTTAGCCGTCCTGCTGAAATCAATAGCTGAGAGCTATAACTCAAGCCAATTGACAATTCTGACCTGAAATTTTTGTCAATACTCTGAAATTCACCCATGGAAATTTACCTCTTCTGCCAAGGTAGTTATGAAAAAGATTCAACTTTCTGTCTGTTGTATTAAGATAAAAATTCAGTGATTCACATTATAGGAGTGACATTGTAGATTCCCAAATCAGAGGCAGATTTCCTCTAGAACTGTCTTTTACTGAGCTAGCTAAAAGTTACCTCTATAAAGGAAACAGCACCATATAATTTCTTTCAAAAACATTGGAACTGTCAAAATGTAACACTGTAGTAATTTCTAAGCTACAAGAGACATGTTTTTATTGTAGTTTTAGATGCTTGTTTAAAATTCAAACTAATAAGAATGGAGCAATCTCAACAAAAAAATCTTGATTCAGAAATTAAACATTTTCAAATGATCCAGTTAAATATTTTTGACTTTAAAAGCAGTGAATATATATAACAAGCTTAATGAGTTCCACTTTTTTCTTACAACTCAATATGGCAAAGCTTTGGGAAGAAAAGGCTATTTCTTGCCTAACTTTATCTGGTAGATGTGAGAGTTTTAAGGCTCCAAATGTTGTCTGTCTTTGCTACCCACCCATATAACAGAGAAAGAGGCTTCTGGTAAGGAAGCCTTCACAACATGTTGTTCAACTACTATAAATAGCATGGGAAAAATTAAAAAGAGATCTAATTACCCCTGCAAACAGATTTGTTATAACCACTATCTTAACAATGTTAATATCACCGAGATATTAAACAAAAAAACAACTTCAAGAAAGCCTGAAAAAGTCATATTTAGATTTTCAGAAGGAGTTTGGGAGTCTGGGAAATTATTATTAAAGTACAATTTAGTTTTAGGATCAAAATACCTTGCTAATCCACATAACAGTACCAAAATGAAAGAGACCATCCGGGCTTTCTTTAGACACTGTTGGCTAAACGCCTCATGTATAATCGAGAGGAAAAAAAAAAGAGAGAAAGAATAGGTCACAACCTTGTTATACATTTTTTATTATTAGCTGGAATGAACCTTTGTTGTTGACAGTCAAAGAAAAACACTAAGAAGAGATGTAATAAATTGAGGTGGAGAAAAAGAATATGTTTTGTCCCTGTCTTACTGGAAAGAAATAGGCAAATTTTAATGAGTAGATAAATGAAATATGAGCATGGGAAAAGCAAGAATATCTGAGAGAGAGAGAGAAGAAGAAAACTTTGGATACTGAATTTCAAGGCTGAGAAGAAATTAACAGCCTTTCAGACTAGAAGCTATCATGAAATTTGATCTTTAACCACACTAAATCTTAGGGGTGTGATTCTACAATAAGAGCAAGAAAATGCAAATGAATTTAAATCAAAGGGAAATCTTTGATTATACAATACATTAGTCAGATCCACACTTAGATTATACTGATCAGTTCTGGTCATCACATTACAACATAAAATATTGAAACACTTGACAAGGTAAAGAGACAGGAGATGAGTTTGATCTTAGGCTCTGATTATATTGTATTAATGACTTCCTATCATATTACTGGCTTTCTTAGCAGGGAAACTGCATTTGCTAATTGAGTAAGAATGCAGACAAAAGAAGGAGAATTTTGAATTATTTTTTTAAATTATTGACTTTTATGGTTCCTTTCTGTAAGCTGTGTATTTCATCCTTATTAAAAGAATAGGTCATTGTTGCAACAGTATGTTTCAGTTGGGGTAGTGTGATTCATTAATAAACCTAAATAGGAGCAGAGCCTCACATACTCAAGATAGGCAGTTGACATATATCACACTGCATCCCAGGAAGAAGTCAGGTGCAAACAAAACTTAAAGGTGAAGGCAGCATACCAAGAATATCAGTTCATTTCCTAATAGTGTTTTAGTGAGTGACTTTGTTACTAAAATCTAGGTAAGTCAAACCGTGAAATGTGTAGTGGCTAAATTCTTACCCATTTCTTCCATATTATTATCAGATAGGAAGAGAAAAATAATGTATCATGGGGACAGTGTAAGGCATACCTAGGTTAAAGGTGGCTGAAAGCATCACTAATAACATAAGAATTTTTACTGATGAGAGAATAAGCAGGCAGCATGGAGCAGTCTTGTATTAGCAGAAGGATTTGCTATGTCCATCTTTGAGAACCAAAATTGTAATTATATATCCTGTGTTCTCCTCCCCAGGGAAGTTCTCTGTAAGAAAAGTTTTCTTAAGGTTAAACTAACAAGTGGATACTTATGGCCTTTGGCTTCTCTGCTTTTCCTGTGGACAATCTGCTGCTCTTTTTTTTAATACTTTCAAGCTCACCAGAAGATCACTGTATCATTAATACTCATATATGCACAGACATAGTCATGCCAGTAAGAGAAATAAATAGGAAAAAGTAGATGAGCTTGCTTATTTATTTCACTCAGCTGGTGGTGAGATGCTGCAACATGCTGCCCAGAGAAGCTGTGGATGCTTCAACCTTGGAAGTGACAAAGGGCAGCTTGGATTGGACCCTGGACAACCTGATCGATTGCCCATTACAGTGTTTACCAACTCTGCTCATGGCAGGGAGTTGAAACTAGATGATTCCTGAGGCCCCTGTCAACCCAAACCATTCTATGTTTCCATGATACTGAGAGCAGTCAGTGAGTTAATTAACCACTAATGAAAATCACCCTAATCTATAAGCACGAGAGATTGATCCCTTACAACTGAAAGAATACTCTAGTTACCAAATGGTGACAGTGCATGAGCACAAATTTATCAAGGAGTTGAGTACTCTAGCCCGTATTTTCACTCTCTGTATGGGAACACACAGTTTCAAGTGACAACAAAATGCTTATATGTGTTGAATCTCCATCAAACTTGCGGCCACATAAGAACCCAGAAATAGATACATTAGGTCCTTGGCTCATTCTAGCTAAATGTAGTAGTACTCTTTATGTTCATTTTATTATTATTATGTACATTATAGCCCTGGCTGCTGTCACTGCTTGTTTGCTTGTTTGTTTTCTCTTCACTTGCCTGAGCACAGTGGAGTTTTGCAATAACATCTGAAAAATATTCTGTTTCGGAAATGTCATATTTCATATATTATTTCTCATGGTGTTACACTTGGAGATTCCTTTTCAGTAGGGCAATCATCATTCATTGTCTTACTATGGAAAGAAGGGAGAACAAAAGCCACAAAAAGCAAAGAAAAAACAGACAATGAGAAGTTACAGTGGATGTTTAAAATCCTTTTCAAGTGAATAATTCTTCCACGTTTAATTTATAGGCATCTCTGTGTTTTGAACTGTATAGGAATGGACTGCAATAGCCTTATTTAAATTCACAGGAAAGTGTGTTTAGGGGGAAGAAGGTGTAAACTTAAATTTGCTAAACTTTGGATCACAGCAGCTTCTCACCCAACAGTACACCCAACAAGGATCAATCTTGTCTCCAATCTTAACTTATTCGTCAGTGAGATAAGATGTACAAGCACAAGAGTAGTAAGTTCCAGGAAAGAAGAGGTAACTTACTGCATCCTTGGAGTGGTAGGCAATAGTGAACATGCCTATCCAGCTATCAGTTATTTCTGTAGTTTGTTCTTAAGGTAGTATTGCTGCAGTCGGCCCCTTGTAGTAGAGACTTATAGGAGGTCTCTGAAATTATGAGCCAGCCCATGGAACATCATGCTTTGTCTGTGAGCTGCCTCCTGCTCCTTACTTTCTTTCCCACCGCTAGCATTTGACTCATGTGCATAGATGCTGTAAGGCATAACTGAACACAATACAATCCAATAAAACAACAAAACAAACCAAAGACTACAACACTGTGTGAATAAATATTCCATGGAACTCGTGCCAAGGTTACATGTTTAACAGTTTTCCACTTTATTGTCAATCATTTGAATCCCTCAGAGTGAGGGCAGACATTTTTATAGCACTTTCTGTTTAGCAGTGGACATTTGAAGTGGCATAGCAGAAAGGAAGGTGAGATTTTAGCTATAAATTGTGTTTTGCAATGCGAAAGCTGCATAATAATGAATGATATAAGTTTTTTCGATTTCCATTTTTCTTCTTTACCCAAGAAAGGACCAAATCATTCTGAAAACACATTAGAAGTCAATGACAAAGTAATAGAAAATGCTGACATTTGGAAATATCTTTCTGAGAAAGTTCTCTAAGTGCTAGTTTTCAGAATCTATTCCACCCATGTAGATAAACCTGGAGGCAAGGAGCACAGGTGATGTCCTTCATACTGACTGAAAAATCGAATTTCATTAATATGAAAAGGGCAGTGGCTGGGTACTTTTTTCATCACCAGAATATTTTTTTTTCAGATTGTTATTTAATATTATAATTGATAATAGCTATCAGTCATATCATCATATTTATTCAATGCCTTCTCACCAAAATCACTTCCCTAATCACAGGAATGCAGCCTTGATTTTTATCTGTGACCTGCAATGTTGCACAGCAAACACGGAGACAAATCCTATGAATACTAAAGCATTTTGTGCAATTCTACACTTCCAAGAAAAATCTTCAGTTTCAGGCTTTGGCACAAAGAAGTGGAATAACAGTATCCAAATTGGAATATTTCAGAAACCTAATGACAGTAATGGTGCATCTTCCATTTTAAAAAGTTCTAATTAATACACAACTTTTTGACTTAAACTTTACCTTCTTCATATGAGCCATCTAGCTGAATCAGTCAGCTGTGTCCTGTCAAAATCTTGGAAGGTGGGATAGTCTTCTAGGACTTGCATAGTCCCAGCTTGAGGTCTTCATACCGTATGCTTTATATGAACATACACTTGCACTCACATATGTGCGTATTTATATTTATATATGCAAAGATTTATATTGATTATAAGTGTATTTGTCTGAAGTATTTAGGGAAGTACTTAAGAAGATTGCTTCACACTAAATTTAGTGCTTCACACTCAATTTGCTTCATGACTAAATTTGGGAAACCTGAACCTTGTACCAAGTTTCCAATCTGATGAAAAATCAATTTCATCTATCTGGTGAAATCAATAAATAATGGGGAAAAAAAAGACAAGACAAGAAAAATATGTATTTGTAATTACAGATATCCCTTTGTTAGATGTAAGTATCTAACTGGATATAAGTGGCTGAAATATTAAGCATAAGTAGCTGAAGTGAATGTGTAGCATTTTAGAACTTCTATTTTATAGTGAAGACTTTTTGCAGAGATTGCCTTCATCAGAGCTATTGCTATTGCTCAAGAAAGAGTATGTGCTTTATGACAGAAAAAATCCAACAATGATCTTGATTCTGAGTTTTGTTTCCACTGAACTGTGAATTTGAGGTTGAGTGTAAGTTTTACACTGACTTAACTGTTGCTGTCACATGAACTTCTCATTTTGTTGAAATATTAGAACATAGGGAAAGACAATGAGAACACATCTGTGCTGAAGGAAGAAGGTGATTTTTGTATTGAACGTTTGCTTTCTTTGAGAGAAAAAAAATCTCAAAAACAAACCATAAACACAGGTAAAAATATCTAATTTATAATAAATAAATAATTTATACATTTTCTATGTATATTCAATTTTCTATGTTTATTTTATATACAGATATGGATAGCCAAAAACACATCTTAAACAGAGAGGTGAAAAAAAGAAGTGACCAGTTCAAAGCTAGTCGTTTTTTTTTAGGTGCTAAGAATGCTTTTGTTTTTTAACTAGTCCTTCACCCAAAGGAAGAGTAGGGGGGAGTGGAGAGTGCCGAGCGTGAAACCAGGGACAGAATGGTAATCGGTATATTTCTACTGAAACTGGAACAACACCCTGCCTGAGAAATCCTTTATGAGGCTACATAGGTGGGCTGCCTGAATCTTTACAGTAAGCTTCTCTACTCCCAGAATAACAAAAGTTCAAAATCATAGAATCAAGGGATCACAGAATTATTAACATTGGAAAAAAAAATGCTAGGAACATGTTGTTCAACCATCAGCCTGTCACTACCATGCCCTCCAAACCATGTCTTTCAACGCCACACCTAATCTTTTCTTGAAATCTCGAAGGACAGTAAATCCACCACTTTTCCAGGCAGACTGCTACAATTCCTTACCTCTCTTTCAGATATGTTTTTCCTAATATCCAAACTGAACCTGCCCTAGTGCAACCTGAGGCCATTTCTTCTCATCCTATCACTAGTTACATGGGAGAAGAGGTTAAACCCCACCTCGATACGCACTCCTTTCAGGCAGTTGTAGAGAGTAATAAGTTCTCCCCTAAGCCTCCTCTTCTCCAGACTAAACAATTCCAGTTCCCTCAACTGCTCCTCATAAGACTTGTGCTCCAAACTCCTTACTGGCTTTGTTGCTCTTCTCTGGACACACTCCAGGGTGAAAAAATATAGTACTCCTGCACTACTAAAGTGAGCACATCCAAGACTGCACTTTAGCATCAAAGCTACCAGGAATGGAGCAAGGATTTTGTGGAAGGCTCCCTAATCCTTCAAGGCAGGATGTCATGTTGACATTACTTACTGAGGGAAAGAACATTTCCTGACAAGTTTCATGAAAAATTTGAGAGGTAGAAAGACATACTCTGCAGTCCTTTCTAAAGGTCCTATTTGCTAATTGGAACCAAATGTTATGATTTGTTGGTGAACAGTTTACCAGCAGATGATTTCCAACCAAACAACTACACAGAAAAAAAATGCAGCAAATGAGACAGTTACAAAGGGGTGGTAGAGAAAGGGAAAAAATAAGAAGAAGAAAGCACAGTTCACAAGGGGCACTGAGAACAGGACATATTGTTCTGCTGATTGTTCCTTTAAGCATGGATAATCATGTACAATGATGTACTCACTTTAAGAGGATTCTCCATGTGGAAAATGTTCTTGAAAGGTTTAAACACCGTGAATGATCCAATACTCATCATAGTACCATGGGAACATGGGCAACTTAGAAAGAAGCTATTTAAAAATGGAAAGCAAGAGGGAGACACTAAAGGAGAAGAGAGCTTTGCAATTTGATGCAGGCAAGATTAATTATATTCTGACTAGGCACAAACAGCCTTGACTGATGAAGCAAAGGTTAAATTGTCTTTGGACAGAGGAAAGCATCTTTCAGGATGTTCTCTTTCAGGGAATAAAAGTCTTGCTAAGCTAATGATTGTAAATGTAGGAAAGGAAAACTCCCTTCTACCAAAATATTTGATGCTATGTAGATGTGGCTCTGGGGAGGAGATGAAAATGATTTCCAGTATGTACAAATCATAATGCTCCCTGAATATGACAAATTAAATATTTTTTCTATCCCCTATTTTGACACCCTCTATTCTTTTCCTCTCCATGTTTTGACCCTCTCTTTTTCTTGCTTTCTTTATATGTACGTAGAATCACAGAATCATAGAATGGCCTGGGTTGAAAAGGACCTCAAAGATCATCTAGTTTCAAACCCCCTGCTGAGTGCAGGGTTGGCAACCACTAGACCAGGCTGCCCAGAGCCACATCCAGCCTGGCCTTGAATACCTCCAGGGATGAGGTATCCACAACCTCCTTGGGAAACCTGCTCCAGTTTGTCACCACCCTCTGAGTGAAAAACTTCCTCCTAATATCTAACCTACATCTCCTCTGTCTTAGTTTAAAACCATTAAACATACATATATATATATATATATATATATATATATATATAATTTGTTCCCTTTTTTGTTTCTTTCTTCCTCTACATTAAATCAGCTTGGGCAGAGTAATGTGTGACAGGAGCAATCCAATATTTTAGAAGTCAGAGCCAGTGAGAAGAGGTGCACTATGAAGTGAATGCACGAACAGCCCATGCCAAGGATGCTCAACTGGCACTAGGAAGACAGTTTTTTTTATGACCACTTACACTTGAGGGATTGATCTCCTGTCCCATGAAGATAAATGGGAATTAGTTTAAGAGATAGCCAAGGAGCTGTAAATATGTAAGAAATTAGCTGGAAAGATGAATAGTATTTATGATCTAGACTATTATTATAGTATAAAACCAACTTTTCATTAGTTTGAAATTGCTGTATTCTATTTCAAATTGTTGGTGATGCAAACACAAAGGTTTTGTATATAGGAAAGAATCAGGATATTACTGAAAAAAAAACCAAACAACAAGAGTTGGAGGAATTAAGTAAGAAATACTGTAGGAAATGTACAGTATCTTGTACTGAGGCACAGATTATGTTGTATGTTCAATTACGTTGTATGTTCCAAGTTCTCAAACTTGGGATTACTCAAGAGGGAAGTAACAACAGGTGTGAATGATGTGTATTAGCCTGTCAGAAGTTGCTGATCATCACTGTGACGTATCTATCATGATAGTAATAAATAATAATAATAATCAAAGGAAATATGACTCCTTTTTTTGCAATTCAGTGACCTCAAACAGAGATCTCCACTGTAGTTTGGAAAAAACAAAATGTTAAGAAAAATCAGATTAGATAATACTAAAAGAATGATTTAGGAATAGAAATAAGGGAGTAAACTTGTGGATCTTGTTTAACCTGTGGAAAAACAAGAAAAATAAAAATCTGAGTAACAGTATATTCTTCCTCTGTAAGTACATTGAGAGAGATGAGGATATTGGGGCTGTTAAGATGTTATGCAAACCAGAGTCAATGTTGGTGCAAGAAAATGATAATATTCATTTATTCATAAACAATGAGGGTGAAGATTATCTTTCCAGAAGGAGAAAAAAGATTTCCCCAGCATGAAGGACTGCAGAGACAGGATTATGAACCTGAAGCCTCCTGCTCAGCACAGTGATAAATGACCTCTCAGGATCTGTCCCTTGCCTGTTCGCTTTGCTCTTTCACTCTTTTGTTGCTGCTGTACCCTCACAGAAAAGAAACCAGACAATAACACATTACCGTGTTATCATATGGCTAGTGCTGCTTCTTGAAGCTGTGTGTACAGGCTCACAGATGAAAATTCAACTCAAGATGGCTCATTGTAACTGCTTGTCTACATTCTCCTGGCAATATTACTGCACCTGCAGACAAGTTCTACAAATTCAATTTGCAGTTGTTACATGTTGCATATAAACAGCCGGAGTCCTTTCTTCCACTCCGAAGCAATGAAGCCACAAGAAAATTACATTTGGTTTGAATCATTGTCACCAGTTAGCAGGAGAAAAAAACATTGTGAAATGGAAAAGCTGAGATGCAAACCTGAGATGCACTCAGAAGTTAAAGAATTTGTAGGATAGGAAAAAAAAAAAAGGTATAAAGAATATTTCCTATCAAACTGAAACAAGGCAAAACAAAACAAAACAATGAACAAATTGAATCTTTATGCCTTACTTCAGGGAATAGTCCTGTAATTTCAGAACAGGAAGCCTGCGATCTCTTCTGATAGAAGATGGCTCATGAAGAACTTGGTGCAGTAATACAGTCAGTCTGCTTTTCAGACTACTATAAATACAAGCCCAGACCCAGGCAACACAAGTCCTGCAAAGACAAACAGGGACTCTTATTAAGTTCTGCTGAAAGGGTGTAGATGAGTTAAATTTCTGCTAGTGGGCCTTAGACTGGATGAAATGTGGACTGCACATACAAACCTTATTTTAGATCAGATCTAGGATCTTCTACAGGTGAAACAGAATCAGCCAAAACTTTAAATCGGCCACATACCTACCTGAATTAAAAAAAAATAAAATAAAATGATTGTGTGTCCTTATCTGCCTGATATTGAACTTGCTGCATAAAGCAGGATGTATAGGCATTAAAGATGGTGGAACCATTAGTCTCAAAAAAGAAAACTTTTGGAGGTAACAAGAAGTGACAACTTTTCCATGTTCACTTTTTATCTAATGTACGCACACAGACTGAGATTCAAAGCTCAGCCAAAAGGAACACAAATGTACGCTATCCATTCTGAAGAATTCTTTCAACAAGTCGGTATCTAGTATCTAGAAGGAGAGTATCTGTTCCTTTAGGTGTGTCTAGGCAAGAATGTTTTCTAACACAGTAAGGCAGGCACGTCCAACCCATGGCCCGTGGGCCACGTGCAGCCCAGCAAAGTTAGCACTGCAGCATGGCCCCTGCCCCACTCTCCATGTCCTCCGTTACCATTTCAGCTCTGTGCCACCAAGCAGCTGGGGCCCGAGGAACACACCCACCACTCAGCAGCAGCCAAATGTCAGTGTGCCATTAATGCTGTCTGAGCTGAAACCTGGGCATGGGGAGGGGGCAGCGCAGTGCTTGCTCAAGTTATAGCAAATATTTTTAAGCGTTTTCATCTTTTGGGTTAAAGACAGTCATGTGAACAGCAAAAAAAAATACGCAGCCTTGCTTTCCATTTTGATGAAGGAATTTGAGAACAGTTTTCAAGATTGCAAAAAAAAAAAAAATTTTTTTTTGGTATATTTTCTACTCCATTTTCAGTTTACATAAATAGCTTACTTGGGAATATTCAAGTGGAGTGTATAGAGCTGTAATCAGACATTTAACACTAAAATTTGTCTGTGCCTCTTTACTTTTATAAGCTCTATCTTACCAGAGAAAAACATTCCTCACTTCACAATCACACCTTATTCATGTCATCACTTTTCATTTGTGAACTACTATTTTCAAGGCTGAAGTACCAGAGGAATAAAATTTCATCAAAAATCTCTGACAAACACCTTGAGAGCTCACTAAGAATTTGAACCATTTCCCTTGAACCAGACTGATGCATTAGTTTCACAAAACCAGTGTCAAATATCCCACTAGTTCTATGTTGTTTGTTTTAAATTAGAGATTAAAGTAAGTTTTGTTACTTATATACATGAAACGTACATTTTGTGAGGGACGCTCTGAAAGTAATGCCTGCTATTTTGTTATATTCGTCCACAATGTCAGAGGCAGATGGTGGTGGTATGGCAGTAGAGACTGGACCTTCCCACCAATTTTTCATCACATTTTGTTATTGTGCAGGAGATGGCAGCAGAGGGGCAGTCTGACAAAATTGCATCTGACATGGAAGTGTGGATGAAGCAAAGGTGTGCCATTGAGTTCCACCATGCAAAAAAAAATAACACCTACTGACATTCATCGGCACTTGTGAACATTTATGGTGACAGGGAGTGGATTTGAGCTCTGTGAGGTGGTGGGCTACCTCCCCTGGTACAGATGTTTGTGAGCACGGCACACAGCTCTTGTTCATTGCTGAAAAATAGTATTTTGTAGCTGTAAATCTGCTCTATCAAGCAGTGTTTTTGTGCTCTTTGTATCTGTTGTAGTTCCATGGAAACATAGGAGGCATAACTTTTGGATTGACCTTTGTGTATGCGGTACAAGACAATTCCTGTTCACTCAGTGCATCCAGGCAAGTGATAGGAACCAAGTCTGGTGTTTTGTACTAACTGAAAAGGGAAGACAGATTGTGGGGATGTAGATTTGAGCAAAGTCGACTGATTTCTGGATCTGGATGATAAGAACAAAAAAAAAAAAGTGAAATAAGTAAACAAAATGCTGAGGCACAGATGGGACAAAACAAAATGGAGACAATGCCAAGAAATAAATCTTTCTGTCACACAGACTATCAAACTAAAGGCCTACTTTCAGTAAGATCAGCCTGGACTTTGCATCTGAGAAGATGTGAGCCAGGGAGCCTAAATGGGGAAGGCGCACAAACTGCATAGCTCTGCAAACCTACTGGGGTATGCAGCAGAATGAGGAGCAAGAGTAATGAAGAGGGAGAGGTAGAAAGGGGAAGAAAGGGCCAGTTTTGTGTAAAACAAGGCAGTCAGTATGCTTGTCTGGATGAGACTTGCACTTGATTAGCACAATCTGTCCTATTTTCTTTTATTTTTCTCATAACACCTTTTCTCAATACTCTGCTTAGTTTTGCACTCTCTCCCATGTACTCACGTGCTGAAGGGCCATGTGACAGCTCCAGGAGAGAAGATGTGCATGTGTGCGAGTGAATTTAGTGCCAACTCCTGGAGCCAGGCCAGCAGTGTAGGCCTGTGGGCTACGGTGGTGGCGTATGGAGCCAGTGGAGCCCTAGTAGCAGCTGCTGGAGCCAGTGGAGCCTCCTCTTCCCAGCCCTGGGGCAGGAGCAGTGTGTGCTACGAAACCCACTGCCAGGGGACCGGAGGGAGTGAGGTGATTGAGGGCTCCACAGCAGTGGTTGGAGCGGGGCTGCAGGTCTCAGCATGGTGCCTGGTGCAGGCTGCCAAGACCTGAGTTATCTGCATCTTCTCCAGGCTGGGGTGTGGGGTGTGTGTTTATTCACCAGCAAACTTCCAGCTGGTCCAGCCAGTGAGTAAGTGACCCGTGAGGTGGTTCGGGGGCCTGGGATCTGGATATGGACACTGGGCAGAGAGGCTGTGCTGTACGTGTGCTAGTGAGCATGGAGAGTGCTGTGTGTGCCTGCACAAATGACATTCTGTCTCCAGCACTGGCGAAGAGGATGGGGACTCGACCATCAGTGTCTGTGTTTACATGAGTCCTGTGTGTGAGTACTGCTGAAAGCGGCCCTTGGCTGGCAGCCAAGGTGTAACTGGCCATGTCGATGACCTGTCTGTCTGTGTGTGTCTCTGTAACTATGGGATCATGCTCTGCTTTGCCATTGGCTAAATCTGCAGAGGGGAAAGCAGCAGCCATGTCCCCCAGCCTGGAAGAGACTTTGAGTCCCAGGCACTGTGCTGGGCCCGAGAGTCCAGGCAGGAACCAGGGTGGGCAGACTTGCCTTCTGCACCTTGTTTAACAGCCAAATCAATTACAGGGTAAATGAACTGATCTACCCTGCATTTAAGAAAACAAACATGAATGCATCAAAAAGACAGTTCAGAAGGAGTTTAACTCTTTTTTTTTTTTTTTTTTTTTTTTTTTTTTTTTTTTTTTAGTGCTATATGGTTTATAAGCCCCCAGATTCCAGAAATAAGCTGATGCTGGAAAATTTTATTTATTTATTTATTTATTTAAATCTTAGAAACATAAATCTGATATGGGAACAAAATTCAGCTCCAGACCCCTTACACTTCAACCCCCTTCTCAGAAGTATGAGAAAACCCACCCTACTTCATAAAGATGTTGTGAAGAGAAGTATATAAATTATTGAGACATGTTCTGATACAGAGAGGTCATATATGTATGTGTGTCTGCATCAGAGGTAGCTAGCTAGAATTGATTGCTACATGAATAAACATTTACAGCTTCAGGCCCTGCAACAGCAATGTCCCTTCTCTCATCTCATCTCTGAGTTTCTGAACGGCCATGTCCTGCATGACTCTTTGCAGGCAGTGTATTGGAAAGGGCAAATTCTTGCTATTCTTGTGTGCTGTACACTAAGCCCTTTCTGCCCCCATTACTGCTTGATCTTTTACAAGGTTATCCTACTATGAATTACAGGATGTAATTAAGAAAATGGTTTTAATCCTTCTCATTGCAAATGTACAATCTATTTATACAAGGAGCAGCTAGATGATATTGTGAATATTATGCAGTCTATAAGTGAGGGTGACCAAACCAAATTCTCTGGATAGAATAAATCCTCCTTACCCTCATCCTTCAAGCTTCAAACCAAAGTTTGATCCAAACATCCTTTTCTCTAATTTAGAGAAACCTTCATTCATTTTCAAATTTCATTTTCTTGTGAAAATGCTGTGAAATAGATTGTTCTTACAGCATTTCCAAGCGTGACCTGAAGTAGAAAGTACCAGAAATACAATAACAAAACCTAATCTTGCGCTGATCTCTGAGTAACTAAGAGGTGTGTGAAATTCAGGTGAAAATTCTGAGTGAACAGGGAAATGAAAAGGGTAATTTCAGTCAAGTCAAAAGGGGTAACTTCAGAGGCCTGGACAAAATGTAACATGAGTAGATTACTCCAGAAAACAGAAATCGTAGGATCATAGAATCATAGTATCACCAAGGTTGGAAAAGACCTCCAAGATCATACAGACCAACTGTCTGCCTACCACCAATATTTCCCCACTAAACCATGTCCTTCAGTACCACATCTAAACGTTTCTTAAACATCTCCAGGGATGATGACTCAACCACCTCCCTGGGCCTGACCACTCTTTTGGAGAATAAATTATTTTCCTAATATCCAATCTGAACCTCTCCTGACTTCCTCCTCCTCCTCCTGAACCTTATCCTTGTCCATTTATGCAAAGTGACAGTGAGCTAATCTGATTTGAAATACTTTAAGTAGAGTTACTAGTTGTGCCTAGATTGCTGAGCAGGCACGATGCTCCATAACAACTTGACCCTGAATCCATAGTGCACAACATATCACAGAGTATAGTCAATCTATTCCTATCCTGTGTTGTTGTTTTTTGTTTCCCCTCCACACCCCCCCAAGAAAATAAGGCACTTGTGGGGATGACTCATACTCAAGGCTTTTCCTGGCAAACATTCAGTAAATGGTCAAAGTCAACACAATTATTTATTCATCGTCCAGTTTATATAAACGTTGCAGTAACATTTTAGCATAATCTTTCAAAGCCTTGCAGTAGCATTAGGAAGCCTAATTCCCAAGCTACACATTTGGGAATTTCCCACTGTATGAAAGACTTATTCCCCCAGAACTTCCATTTGACATAGAAAAGAGTAATGCTAAACTGAAAGGAACGCAGGGGAAAGCAATTTCAAATACTAGCCTTTATATCTTGCTCAGACCATCAAACCATTTTACACCCTATTTGCACCTATTGACTATGCTGTTCTTTGCTACAGACGCCACTCTGCAATGATGAGAGCTGAGACTGCCCATGTTTTCAGCAGTGATGTTCCTCAGACTGGGCTGCAGTGATCCCATCTCTGATACAGACTGGCATGCAGAGTGATGTCTAAAACACGTTACTGTGCTACATATTCCCTCAGATCAAAGAAAATTTCTCCAGACTTTCTGGGACCCTCTGAGACCACTACATGACAAAATCACAGATCAGTGGGATTTCTGAAACTGCAGGTTTGTGGAGCTATAAAATGTTGTGCTCCTTCTCAAGACATGACAGAGAATATCTGTGTGCAACACTGACTGGGGAAAATATGGTAATGGTGAATACTGAATGCCTGCTGGAGCAGGAAAGGGTGATGCAGTGTTATATGCATACCTTAATCCTGAAGGAATTTGTTCTGGGATAAGTCTGGGGAGACACTATTGATTCTCACTTAGTTATTCTGGATACGCAGCCATGTAACAGGGAGCACAAATTGGCCTGACGTATAATCTGCTTTGGGATGAAAGGCACTATTTAAATGGAAGATGTTATTATTATTTTCCTTCTGGATCTAGTAAAATGCTTAGCTTTCATCTTCAACCAAAAGAGGAGAGTGGAAAATTTGAGAATTTTATTTAAAAAAATCACCATCACACACACACACACAAAAAAAAAAAACAAAGCAGACAAACAAAAAAAATCCAATGCAAGATGCAGGCATGCCATTCAAAATAAAAAAGGAAAGACAAACAAACAACAGCAAAAAAACCCAAAATGAAACAAAACAACAGCAACAACAACAACAAAAAAAAAAACATAAAAACCCACACCACAAAACAGCTAGAAACCAAGCAAAACTAAAGTAGATTTGACCTCAAAGAGCTGAAATTGAGTTAAAGTTTACTACTGAAGTCAGGTTTCCCTTGGGGGGTAGGCTGCCATTTAAGCTCTTTCTTCTCCTTTACTTGTACAGTATAATTCCCTTAATACAGTGCTATAGGTCAGGTAAGAGCTCCACTGTAGCCAAGCTTCAATTTCCATTTACTAGGAGGAAAAACTTCCCCTGTATAAAACAGCTTAGTATGATTTTGTGGAAGAATTGGCTCCTAAATACTAACTTGCAGAAGAATAAAGTAACCGGTATCCCAGTAGTCTGAAGTGAGAGCTACTTCTTCAGGGCACTACCCCTTGATGGATTATCCTCCTGAGTCTGCTACTGCCGCACTGTGTGCCTCTTTGTCACTATGTTATGCTTTAAAAAGGTTCTCTCCATGTATCCAGTTAATTTTTGGAAAGTGACTATTATTCTTATTTTCTTTTCAGCTTTTCTTGAATTACTTTTTCACTCTCCTTCCCACTCTTCCATTTACCTACAGTCATGCACACAACAGCTCTTCGGATGAAAATCTGCACGGACTGATGACTGATTGGACTGTGCTGGGGGAATAATTAAATATCTTTTAGACCTGACACCGATAATGAAAGGAGCAAACTGACACTAAGCATACAAACAAATGAAAGAAAGATACGCTGGAAAGCTCCACATATATGCATTACCCACTTTCTCTCAGTAATGGTTCTTGTCAGTGCTACTAGTAACAGCGGGTAATAAGGAAGCTTCAGACAGAAGAGTGATTTTTAAGTTGATAGAGCCCCTTTAAAGACACACAGGGAGACTACATACCCCACTGTGTTGACATCAAGTGTCATTTTTCCTTGCCTTCCTTTCCCTGAAAACTGGTTTGCTGCTGCCACAACAATGGAGTAGAATCTCTGTTAGTGAAGGGAACTAACTTCATTCTCTGCTGTGGCTTCTCGAGGCTGGAGGAGTGTGATCTGTTATCAGGGAGAAGACAGCTGAGCCAGAGGCAGTTTTTGTATTATTTGGGGATGCTGGAAGGTTTTTGATATGAAGTCAACACCTCTGAATTCAGTGTATCCTGGGAAAATCTTGAGACCAAATTTAAAAGGTATGTTTATAATGACACTTCGCTATGTTTCAGCGCTTGTTGGAAAAGCAATGTGAAATCATCTGGCCTTTATCTATCTCCCTGAAAACTTCAGAGCATCTCATTTGGCTTCATTTGTGTTGACACTTCTCTTCTGTAAAATGTAAAATGCTATGGATTTGTTAAAATAAGAAAATCTTATTTGTTTATTACTTTTAAAAATTAAAAAGACAGGGCTTGCCTTTCTGAGCCAGTTTTACTACTGCAGTGTTTCTAGCTCTCTCTTATTCTTACTGTCTAGGGCCACAAAGTTGATCAAAGGGCTGGAGCAACTTTCCAGTGAAGAAAGGTTGAGGGAGTTGAGCTTGTTTAGATTGGAGAAGAAAGGTTGAGGGAGTTGAGCTTGTTTAGATTGGAGAAGAGAAGGCTCAAGGGAGACCACACTGCATCCTTGCAGTACTTGAAGGGAGCTTACAAGCAGGAGGGGAACTGACTTTTTACATGGCCTGATAGTAGTAGGACAAGAGGGAATGGCTTTAAACTTTAAAAGAGGGGAGATTTAGGCTAGATGTTAGGAAAAAGGGTGATGAGGCACTGGAATAGGTTGCCCAGAGAAGATGTGGATGTTCCACCCCTAGAGGCATTCAAGGCCAGGCTGGATGGGATCCTGGGCAGCCTAATCTAATGGCTAGCAACCCTGCCCATGTCAGGTGGGTTGAAACTAGATGATCCTTAAGGTCTTTAAGATCCTCTCCAACCTAAGCCATTCTATGCTTCTATTATTCTATGATCTATTACTTCTTTGGTTAGGGCGAAATCTTATTTCAACCTGGGATCAGAAATCCTGCAATTTGGAAAGGAGGATGAAGAAATTCCAAAGTTTTGCACTAAGGAAACAAGAAGGTTTAAATCACTTGTTCTCACAGCATTTCAATGCAGGACCTGTCTGTAAAATCTGCAGAAACTAAAAATTCTCAGGATGCCATTTATCTGGAAACCAGGCGGTTTTCAAAATCCTGACCGTGCTTGTTTTCAGCATGTTTGTCTGTGTAATGGGACAACTGAATCAGAGAACTCATGAGCACAAACAGCTGTGAGGAGGTGATGGTTTTTGAGCTATCCAGAGGTGATGAACACCTTCCTGAGGCACTGTGTGATGGTTTTGTGATTTTCGGTTACTGGTATTCCACATCATAACATCATGTAGTGTATGTACCTGGTTCTCAGAAGAGAAGGACTACTACAGTCCCCATGGTACTTTGCTCCTCTGTTACCATTTCCAGGCAGAGGGAAAAGATAAAAGCTTGCAGATCATGAGACCTCGTCCCTTTTTTCATTGTCTCTCGTCCTGGCAGCACCTCGCTCCTCAGCCGTCTTATCGTCGGTAGTAGAGTAAGGCCTACCTTGATTTTGGGACATTCTCTCTCTCTGTATTGGATTTATCAGCTTAAATTGTAATTATATTGTATTATAGTGTGTTGTTTTGCATTCCAGTATCTTATTTAGTAAATTAGTTTGTTTCTCCTCAGATTGTTGCCGCTGTTCTTTGCTCTCAGGGCCATCTCCTTACTCTTTTCCCCTTTTCCCTTTTCCTGGGGCGTGGGCCCGTGGGTCCCCCGTCCCATTCGTCATGGAACTGGGCTGAACGCCCGTAAACCGTTGACACACTGGAACCATTTCTCATCCATCCGAGGTATACAGTAGCTGAAATCACACATATATCTCTCCTTTTAGTGTGCTCTCTATCTTGACTATCTGTGAGGATTAAAAACAGGCAAACAAACAATTCAAACCTCTCTATCCAGTACAAAAAAAACCCTGGGATAATCAAAGTGTACTGCCAGTAGAAACTTCAAAGTCAAATAAAGTTAAAAGGCTGTACTTGCTGAGATAATTCATCAGAACAGCATGTACATGAGGGCCCCATAATGTATGTTCAAGTATTTAGCCAAAGTTCAGTGCTTAGGTTAGTGCCATGTTTGGCCTTACCTGTGAAGTGCAGGTTAAAAAAGCAGCCAGAATAACTGGCGATTCAGTATATGCTTAATTGGGCAGAAGCAGACAACCCTTAAAAGTAAGTCTGCAGAGGTTATCACTGAACTATATAGAAATTTATGCAGGGAACGTTATAATTATAAGGCCAGAAATTCTGAAATATCTACTACTTCATTTCCTATACTGGATTTAAATATATATATATATATATATTTCAGTATTTACTGTTTTGATCTGTTTGAAGTCAATGTCCACAAACTGTTATGGCAAACAAATTCAGTGAAACTCACCAAACTTATCTTTTGGGGATTTAGGGTAGAGGTGCTTTTTGCTCATTGGTTCTTCCCAAGCTGACACCAGTTATCACAGAGGGAGCACAAGGATTCAAAATACAGACCAGAGAGTAGTTTCTCTCACAGGGCAGACTCTGGGACTTGATAACACAAGTTGCGGATAGTGGAAGCTTTTCATGCAAAAGCATTCAGGGAAAGTTACTGGTGAAAAAAAAGAAAAATCAGTGAACACTATGAAATATGGTGATAACATATCTGGCAGTACAATTCCCTGAGCTGTCACTTATTAGAATCTGGGAGGCTATGTGGAAGAAGCATCAGTCACTACCTGACTTGTTACATTTTTTCTTGGATATCCTTTATTGACCTCAGTCATGGACAGAACTTTAATCTGACCCTGTAAATCAATTCTTCTGCAGTTGTATCACCAAGTGATATGAAAGAGGGAGAAAGAAAGAGGGAGGACTCCAATTATGTCTTAAACCTGAATTAGAAAATTAACTTTGATTTTCTGAGCTGCAACCATGTTCCAGAGCCAGGGACCACTCTTCATTTCTCATGACTCATGTTAACAAGCTGATGGAGTCAATACAATTGCACTCTTGACCAATTTGTCTCTGTCAGACGAGAAATGGTCAAATGAGAAAGGGACTTTGATGTTTAAAAAGGTTCTCAAACGTTTCAGGTGTCCTTCTTCACTGTGGTGATTTATTATTTCCCAATGATCTAAATGGAATTTCAGGGTTTTCGTTAATTCTTTATTTATGTTTTTGCCTTCCTTTGATCATGGAACTCAAAATAAAGGGAGTAACCCTAGGCAGCACCAAAAGAGTCAGGCTCTTTTCTTTGGTATCTCTGACCCCTATCCATTCAGCTTTAGCTGTGTGGATTTGTGTTTGAAAGAAAAACAGCAAACAACAGCTTCTTGACTGCTGTTTGCATGAGCACAAGATATTCTATGTTGCTTTTCTAAGAAGGCTTTGTTTTACACAGGATTTTAATACAAACGTCCAACAAGGTCAAAAATAGTGACCCTTTGAAATGAAAAGATTAACATTTTTATAGATAGGAGAGGAAACTCAGCAACTTGCAGTGGAGCATAAGAATTCTACCTTGTTTTTTCTCTTTCTTTTTTTTCTTTCTTTGCAACAAATAAGGCTTGTAGTTTGCAAAGAGGAGACTGCCCCATTACAAAAAATGTCTTATACAGTATTTTCCAATTTAAAGCTCCATACAAGTAGCAGTCATGATCATCCATGAAAAGTCTGACTCACTAGTTTTTCAATTTAGTTTGCTAATAGCCAGCCTTTCATACAAGCATCAAGCACAATAGCAAAAATACTTAAATCAATAGGATGATGCAGCAATGCCTCACAGAGATGATATTTTTGAAATAAATATATACCATTCAGCCTGGCCTGCTTGACATCAAATTTATGTACTCAATAAAAAAGCATAATTAATGGTCCCAAACTGTATTTTCTTTCACCTATTTCACATCTCAAGAAGACCATTTGGGGAAAAAAAAAAAAAAAAAGTGTGTGTGTGTGTGAGAGGTAAAAAATAGGAGAAAATGTTCCATTCATAAATGAAATGAACCCATTAAAAATAACTCTCTCCCCAGCTTCCTATGAATGTCTCCTGGGGACTGGTGTGTATTTTATTAAGAAACAGAAGTGTGGTACGTGCTTGCATTTCACAATGTCTGTAGCTGAGTGATTTATCTTCTTCCTTTCCTCCCGCTGACTCCCTCAGTATTCACAGATTTTGAGGGAAGGAAGGAAGGAAAGATCTAGTAGCCTTGATTTCCTACTGAGGTTGACACATCTGTACAAGGGCCCACCTATCTATCTACCCCTTTGCCAACCATGTGGACCTACAACCTAATTTAGTTGTCTACTTTGATCTAAAATTATTTAAAGACTTCTAAAAACAAAGCTGGTTGCCCAGTGTGATTTTCAGAAGGAAAATGTGTTGTGTATGGGATTCCTTTCTGAGTCTAAAGCAGTTTTACGCTTAATTGACTTATAGCTTTTGCGGCTCTCCCTGGCTGGTGGAGAGGTGACTGAAGAGAGGAGGTGTATTAACACTCCGTGTCTTCAGGCACAACTAAGAGTCTTAGTTGTGTCATCCTCCTTTTTAAGCAAAAGAATGAGACCAGACTTAATGTCATTGACTGACTAGCAGGATGGGATTAAACTAAACTATTGCTCCTCTAAAACACTTAATGTCCTTTCTTACAGATGTTTAACCATCCTTGAGCAAAGCCAACTGAAGAACAGTATTGTCAATTCTTGACTACACCAAGTCATTGTAGGTTTCACAGGAGCTGTCACATGCCTGTAGTGTTTCTTTAGGCCAGTCATGGTCCTATGAGTTAGAGGGCAAGGGAGCAGGCTCATTCTCTCTTCTTTCTACTCTACTACTGTGGCAGAAGAGTAGGGTCAATGGAGACAGAGTGAAAATGATGAGGTTCATATATCATCCTGGTGAGGCTTGTCCTTGCTGTCTGTGACACTTTTCTTGCTTTTTCTAGCACTGTTTCTCATATATATATATATATATATATATACACACATATATATATTCTCATATGCAAATACATATGACAATTTGCATATTCTCATATGCAAATACATATTTACTATACCCACATACTATTTCCTACGTTAAATTCAAACAAAGCTCTTTCAGATCATAGGTTGACTCATGTCCTGACCAGACACAGGCAAATTTTGTAGTGGAAAATTATCTCTAGGTTGGGTATTTACAATTAATATTCACAAACTGGTGAAGCAGTAGAGAGCTGGCTTAGGAACAGTTAGGTTATTATGTAAGATTATTTCATCAGCATCCTTTAGAAATTACAAGAATCAAAGGAAATTAGATGAATGTATGGACAGTGGTCTAGAACTGTCAAGAGCACCAAAGCCAATGGTCTCGAGCTCTATACTAGAAAATAACTGGTGTTCCTGATATTAAAAAAGAAAATAATAAAAAAAGAGTAGTTTATTGCATTATTTTGCAATTCTGGTCACAACTCTTATTCCTACTTCTCATTGGAAGCCTTTCTGGGAAAGGGATTTGACAGGTTGATTCTCCTGCATTTAAGATGGGAGCCTAAGATTTTAATGCATATGTTAGATACTGTTTTGGGCCCCAGGGGCTTAGATTTTAACTGTGTGCTATCATCCTATAACACATATTTGTCGCAGGTGGAAATCCAAGCCACCCTAGAGGGTAATGCACTCATGAAGCATCCAAGATGTGGAACAGATAGCAAGAGAAAATAGGAAATACAAGGGACATGAAGAAGATATTGTCAAACGCAGCTACTTCTAGAGTAATGCTAAGCAACTATTTCACAGCTAGAAGCTATACAGCAGTTAATAATAGTACTTTAAGTTCCTTATTTCTGTTCTGAAATGCAATTGATGAAAGATAACAAATTGTCTTATGTTACACATACAGTAAACATCTGCTTTATTCATGGAAAACTGAGGCATTGAAACATTCGTTGGTTAATAATGAAGAAACAGATAACATCTAAGAGGCTTCACTCTAAGATCTTTTCATAAGGCATGGAGCTAAAAGGCATCTTTTGGTCAGAAATCAAATCGTAGTAAGATAAATCTGAGTTCTGATTAACATTTCATTCATACTAAAAACAAACAGAAAAAAAAACCAACATTGTTTCTGGAAGCTTATGTCTGAAGAAAAAGGGAAAAGATAGAAATTTAAAAAGGCCTTCAGTATTTGATCCTATGTTTTATCATTAAGCAGGTGCAGATTTTATTATTTCATTTCATTTCATTTCATTTTACTTCATTTCATTTCATTTCATTTCATTTCATTTCATTTTATTCTTTTCTGCAACATTATACTAATATCTGGTTGATACCAAACACAGCAGCTCATTCACTATCCTGAATATCTTCTGAGCTAAACTCCACCCATAAATAGGGCTGTACCAGCTCATAAATCTCTATGGCTGGGTGCCCCAAAATGCATGTAGAATCCACAACTGGGTTTAGACATAATAAATAATGAAAAATGAGGTGTGGTAGTTGCCATATTTTGTAATGAATTGTAGCTGGGGAAAGAAGACAATGGGAACTATCCCCAAACTTGTAAGACTAGATAGACCTATTTACAAAAGGGCTTATTTATGGTGGAGTGAAATAGTCTCTGCAGAAATTTACTTGTCATGTAGTGACTTAAAAACAAACACAGGAACTACTATTAAAAAGAAAATAATAGTACATGCAAACGTGGCACAGCTCTGTGTCTTTTGCAAAGTGTATAATTAAATTAGAGCTTGCCTAATATATTAAATATTTTCTTTTATCAGGACTGAAAATTCTTCTAGAACAATATCAGATCTCATTAAATTTTGGCTTTGTGGGGAAAATATTTTTGCCACCATACAAAATAATTTCAAAGAATTGTAAATCTTGACTTTATTTCCTTTTATTTCCCACCCCTGCCCCCCAGGTTTTGTATTACTTCTCTTACGTAACATCTTAACAATAGATTGTGAACTTAGTATGACAATAATTTTTTTTTCAAATTATGTTGTTTGTTTATTTATTTATTTTTCTGTTTTTGACCCCAGAATCTTCATCCTTCAGAGCATTTTGCAGTCTTATGGCTCTACTTCAGATCCAGTACTGAACAATAAGCATACAGCTAAATGAATAATCCAGAATAACATAATATCTGCCATACAGTGGCTGCTAGTTTCAACTAGATCTAGTAGGCATTTCCAGCAAAGGTTTAAAATCACAATATGAAAGTCATTAAAATGCCATCAGTTACAGTCACTAAACCATAGTATCTGATGTACCGCACTATTTTTCTATGCCATATCTTTCATATTGTGCTGTGGCAAGTGTTGACTTTTTAATTGCTGCTGCAGTATGTCATCTAATTGGGCAATATTGCAGTAAGGAAGATGCTCTCCCTGAATCCAGCTGGCAGTTAATTTACACCCAAAACAGAAACAGCTGAAGTCCATGTTCCTTAAAGTCTAGAAAGAATGGCAGAAATAGTCTCTATAGACAAACTTGGATGTTCTAAGCTTTTGTTTAAAAGCTAGTCTCAAAGTTCTTTTTGAAATAAACAGTTGGGATTCATTCCTACCTTTAAGAAGAAAGAAGATTTTATAGGTCACAGATTAATGTTTGCATTAAAATATGTAATTGTACCTCTCATCCTTTACTGTAATTTGTTATCCTCCATTAATATATATTATATAGTCATATATTACTTATATTCCAAAAGTCAGTTTAGCTGCTGAAATTTGAAAGGCAGTGCTACGTATTTAATTTCCAGTCAGCTAATCAAGAAAACCCCTGAACTCAATCCTTCTGAATTCTGAAATGCAAAATTACAAATATATCATACAGATATTATGGCCACAAACTGAAGCACAGTAAGTTCCACATAAATGTGCATAAGAACTTCTTCACAGTGAGGGTGACAGAGCATTGGAACAGGCTGCCCAGGGAGACTGTGGAGTTTCCTTCTCTGGAGATGTTCAAGATCTGCCTGGACACCTACCTGTGCAACCTGGTCTAGGGAGCCTGCATTGGCAGGGGGGGTTGGACTTGATGACCTCTAGACGTCCCTTCCAACCCCTACAATTCTGTGATCCTGTGATTATGTGATTCAGATGTGCAAACATTTCAGCAGAGGAAGGCATGTAGTTTTTGAATTACAGACAGCCCTGTTTGAAAGTTCTGAGTATAATAGAAAATCATTAATGTTCTGGGGTTTGAGTAGCAAAGGATTACAACAATTACAGCACTTGCTGAAGAAACAGAAATTCAAGGTTCAAGTATGCATCTTTACTATCCCTTGTTCATCAGGGAAGGTTTGAGGGTGTTAATCAAAATTAACCTCAACATGATCTTCATGGAAGTGGTTTTGAAGACCTTTGTGAAAATATTGACTTATAAATTAGGTGGTCTTTGTTCAGCTTCGCTTGCAAAAGAAACCAAATGAATTCACTTGCGGCCACTTAGAGGAATTTTCACCCAGAAGGTAGTTCATGGAGTTCAAACATATCCTTCTCTAGAAAAACTTGACCGAGATTTCAGAGATTGCCATATAATTTTGAATCATAAAGTTATAGAATCATAGAATCATCAAGGTTGGAAAAGACTTGAACTGATGTGAATTTGATAAGTATGTTATCTTGGCTAGGCACTAAGTTTTCTTGTCCAAGAATCATTGAATTTGGTTTGGAAAGGATCTTCGCAGGAAATCTAGTCCAACCTGATGTTTGAGGCAGGTGCAGGCTGTTCTACGTATGTATTGGTATGTTTTGAACATTTAAGATTCCACAAATTCCTATTGCAGTGACTGGCTGCTCTTAAGACAACAGTTACTTTCCTTATATCTAATTCAAAATTCAAACATTACAGTTTATATTTGTTTTGTTTTGTACCCCAGTAAAACCACCATAACAGTTCTGAGCTTTCTTTTCTCCACTTCATGCGTTATGTTCTACGCTCCTAGAGCTGCTTGTATGGATTCCAGTTCATGAGTAACTTTGTCACTTTGGGGTAACAGTTCTAGTGGCATTAGTCTCAGGTTTTGTCTCCAAGTAACAGCTGTAATATCCAGCTGCTACCTGGAAATTATATGGCTTATCCCTTTGATTCTAGTGATGCGGTCAATTCTCCATCCATTTTATGTGCCAATTATCCAGTCCATATTGCACTAACATGGCATAAAGTTAACATCAGGCTAAAAAATTTCCACTTCTTTTTCTACTCATCCTGTCACGGAAGGCATCAAAAAAAATAAGAAAAATCTCTGTTTCTTTTTGTGGCTACTTTTTTGCTGTCCTAGTACCAGCAGGGACTACTGAATGTGATGGCAAGATAGGCAGAGCTGTGGTTTGGGCAACTAAGAGCTCAGCCCCATAGTACTCACCCTGAAATGACAGAGCTGGACCAGAAAGGATAACCAGGCTGAAGTGATCATCCACTGTTCACCAGACAGGACCCTAGTGGTGTCACAGATCCAAGGGAAATAAGTCAGCAGGTTGTCCTGTGATTGCCAGGCAAGTTCAGAATTATGAGATGTGCCTGATATCAAACAGGAAAGTCAGGTTTGTGGATTGACATCTGGGCAAGGGACTGTATTAATGGAGTGATCAAGCAGGGATGGGCATGGCATGGGCATGTCTGCAGTACAGTTCAGACACCTCAGATCAGGGTAAAGAGCCTTGGTGTAAAAGCAGCTCCCAGGAGCAGGGAGCTCTCACTAAGGCTTCAACCAGTCTGAACTGAAATGAGACAATGGGACACCTAAGCCATATCAAAGAATTGACTTTGAGCGTGGACAGAGAAAACAAGGTGGTAGAATACACTCTGGGCAACAAGACTATTGAATGTAATGAATTTTGAGACAGCAAACTTGGTGGAAATGCAAACAATTGCCCAGAGATGTCATTGAAACTCCCAAGTCTGTGTCTGATGTCTGATTTCCAGGAAGCAATTTTGAAACCCCAGAGTCTTTGGGGGAGTTTATCTGAGAAATACATCTTTTATAATTTCTTTCATGTTTGTCAAGTATCTTACCTGTGGCTATGCTTCAGGGGTGTTTTAATTAGCAAGACAGGTTTTTGCTATGATTTTCTTTTCTCTGTGATTTTCTTTTTGCCTGTGACTACAGACAATTTAGCATTAACAAATTATGAGAGAATATCCTGAATTTACATAAACACTTGGAAACTGTAGACTCCTTTATTCTTACTCTTTCATTCTAAAGTACAGTTTGGGAATCTGAATTAAAGTTTTTCACCACTTAATTGTCTGTCTAGTATGTCACGGTGACAAATGTAGAACATCTTGGAATCCAAGTAATTTGCATGTTGTAATGGGATATCAATGATAAGGAAGTCTTTGCAGGAGCTTTCAGAGCAGCTGAAATTCTGAACATTAGTGGCTAAGCAGCATATACAGTCTCAAACAAGAATTATAACACTGATGTTAAAAATACAGGGTTGTAGAATAAAACCAAACTTGAACTAGTTGAAAGGTTCTGTTGTACCTGGTGTGGTACAGAATCTAAGCTATTTTAGTGTGAATCCTTAAGCCCTGTTATAATGGCATAACAAGACAATCAATCTAATCTTTAGTACAATCAACTTAGATATTAAAGGTCTAGTTTATAAATCCCTTGCATTTACTCTTGCAGAGTTGTACAAAATTAGATGCATGCTCTTGTCGGTTTCTGAAGATAGTCTTTAAATTCATGGGTCTTCAAAGCAACATCCTCCTGTAGTATGTGAAACATTCAGCTCAGTTTGTCTGTTTATCTAGACAGTTGAGACAGCATACAGAAACAGCAGAAACTGAGATGAAGAGAAGAGGAGAATATGTGGAACGAAAGGGAAGCATGGGACTTTCTCCCAAAGTCTTTTTACTACCATTAGAGAAAAAATACAAATTGTTTTCCCCCTTTTACTCCTTTTGCGAGGACCCTGGCGCTGAATGGTGCAGTCAGACAATTATATTAATAAATATCTACCAAGTAAATAAATAAATTAATTAATAAATAAAACCTCCCAATTCTCAGGATATTACATAAGTCTTGAGAACTGCTAGAAAACCTTTGCATAATGCAACTGTGAAACTCGCTCAGAATTTGAACAGAAGCCACAGCAGTTCTGGGCTCTTTCAAGAACTCTAGAACTGTTCTCCACAGGTTTTACTAAACTAGAAGATGTGAGTCACATAAAGTGATCTTAGAAATATAAAATTCAGTATAGTCAGTATATAATTTCAACATTAGGAAGAACACTGTTTTGGATACTACATTGTCTACAGTCACTGTTCTTGTGTTCGGTCCAATAGGCACAAAAAGGAAAGCAACAAGAAAGAATAATAAAAATTAAGGTATTTATGAATGTATTCTACCAAGTTTAAACTCACTTTTTCAAGTTCTGTTTCCAAAACTTATGGTTAAAATGTGACTCATATAGCAAACTTTAAAATCATACCCAATGACACATAGCTTCATACGTTCAGGTCATGCTTCATCTTAAGCCTTGTGTTACCAGCTACCATTTCTCAGTTTCCATATTATTTGAGAAAATTTACATTATTTGGAAACAGGCAAAAATGAGAATTCTCTGGTCTTTTTTTATTTGAGTTTTTATGTATAAGTGTGTTGAGACCTAGTTTAGCTCTTCAGCAGAGTTGAAAGGTCCAGCAGATTTAAAGAACTCAGGTATTCAAAATGTTTTAAATTTTTTTTTTTAAAATTGCCATATTAATTATACCATCTTAGTACCCAATCAGAATGAAGATATAGGACTAGAAAAAAAGAAAAAAAAAAAAAGAATTACTGTGAATTTTCATATGCCTTTCCTTAGCAGTCAACTCTTTTTTTTTTTTTTTTTGTTCTGACTGTAAACAAATACCCTCTCACAAGAGGCCATTTCTAACCACAGGCAAGCCCTTTTTCTTTTCAGTGTGATATGGGGATAATTACAAGCTTGATATATTGTGTTGCTGTTGCTGTTTCCTAAAATGACTGAATTTTTTTTCAAGCTATCCTCCATTCTTGTAGACATACACTTGAGTGCTTTCCACAAGTAAATATTGGTTTAGCCCTACAACAATATGTCCTATCTATATACATTTTGCATAAGTGTATGTTGATAAATAAGCTAGCAAGTGTATGCATTACACATAAGATATTTTTTAAAGAGGATCTAGATTTTATAGACTGTAAAATATGGATATTGGTCTATTTATCTTACTGTAGCTTCGTGGAAAGGTGACGGGATTAGAAAGCTATGCTTCAAATACATGCTGGAGCACATTTTTTTCTTGCACACAAAGCAACCAAATGACCCACCTGAAAGGGAGTAAGAAGGAGGAAAAGACAAGCATAAAAAATAAGTGTAAAAAAGCTAATGCTGGACTTGTAACTGTACATTGAACTGAACTCAACAACTGCTAATTCTGTTTTGTTTACTCTGATCAGGGATCGTTTGGAATGTGAAATCATACAAGACCTGTTACCACATATGTGTTTCTAGTCCAGGCAGTCATGCAGATTTTATATCTATAGCCTGCAAAATACTCTCCGTATGTAATACATTCAGTTTTACAATATTGCTGTGACAAAGCCCTGGAAACCTCATTCACAGATGGAGCCAGTGGTGTATGCAGGTATAACATGGCTTGCAAGAATCCCACAATCCAAAGAGGGAGGAATTGAAACTTCCAAAAACAGAGGACAGAGGAAGACACGCAGAGTTGTTGAAAGATGCAAGTTCGTAATCCATTCTTTTTTTGAAGCTGGAGTCTTTAAAATATCCTTATTCTGTTAGCTCAGTGTCATGTTTCAGTTGGAAAGTGAAAATTGTCACCAGGGATAAGCATTCTCTGAGATAAGTCTGGTCAACCTGAGAGTCAATAAAGCAAACTGAGTGTGTTTGTATATACACTTGTAAAATCTGAAGCTGCATCTAATGCAGTAAGTTTTATCATCACTTTCTGGTTTTAAACCTTGCACTGCAGCACTACAGTCTGAAATTATCATAATTGTCAGTGCTGATTATGATACAACTGGAAATTTATACTTTTTTTCATTTTATGTTCTGACAACAGAACATTCTGGGGAGACTTAACCTCATCAAACTTCAGCTGTCAACTGTGTAGAGCTATTTGATCCCAGACAAAAGAGTTTTTTGGATAAAATAAGTTATTTGATCCATTTTAGATATCTATTCTAAGATAAATCAGTTGCACTCCAGGACTTCTTTTACTGGCAATAAGTACAGATAGAGTTTAAACCAGAACTTCTACAATTCTCACACTGAGTCAGCTGAATCCCATGCACTGAAACAGGGCAGGTTTTTTCTACCTCAACTACATGCTGTGTCTACGTGAGCATCTGGTCATGTTACTAACTCAATGGCAAGATTTTTTTTCTAATTAATAGGCCTTCACTCTATCTTGTTGAAAGAGCTATGTCATGTTTTTTTTCCAGTGTGATCTGTGTTCCTGCACTCCCAAGTGCAAGGTAGACCACATGCACAGAAAAACATCAGCTGTTTTCTTAGGGCCTAGCAAGTGAGGTAGGTTTTCTGGACAGAAGAAAATGCTTTCCAATGGAGATAGACATCTTATAAGCCAGGAAACCGGCAAACTTCTTCTTTATGAAGACAGTTTCTGCTAGACCACCACTTTATATATCTATTACTTATTTACTTTCATTTAAAGATAAATTATCATTAATAATAATAATATTTTGTCCAATGTCCTCTGTATCATTTTTCTGTTCCATTTTACTGTTTAAAATACACATGACAGATTATTCGATTATTTGATTCAGACACTTGACACTCGATAATAGCAGTTTCCCTACATTTACTGCTTTTTATGTCGTTCAGAAAATTATGTATTTATGTATGTATTTATTTGTTTCCTTCCCAAACCGCATGGTGCATTTCCTTGGATTGGCAGATTGCATGAAGTTTCATAAAAAGCTAAACTGTACACAAACAAGGTCTAGCAGCAGGCAGGACATGGCAAAGTAAGCAATGGAAAAGTTGTGGTGAAGAAAGGGATGAGAAATAAGTAGCTAATATTGAAGGATGATGGTCTTAAAAAATGCAAAACACTCCCTTCCAGGACCACAGGCAATGAACCCTGGCCTGTAAAGATCTAGTCATGCCATTTCATAATTGGATTATATTATGTATCAGAGCTGTGACTCAAGTTATGTATTATCAACCAGAGGTGAAGCATTACTGGACCTGATGCTCACCAATGTGGAGGAGATTGTTAAAGAGGTTAAGACCGGAGGCAAAAATGCCCTGGCCAAGTTCATGACCTTGAGGAATCTGGGCCTAGCAAAGAGCGGAGTCAGGATCCTGAACTTCAGGAGAGTGAACTTCAGGCTGTTTGTGAAATTGTTGGATGAGATCTCCATGGGAAATAGTCCTCAGGGACAAAAGAACAGAACATTGCTGGCAACGTTTTAAGGATGCCTTTCTGAGAGCACAAGAGCTATCCATTCCCAGAATAATAAATCAAGCAGAGGAGGCAGGAAACAGGCACAGCTGAGCAAGGACCTGCTGGTCCAATAGGGAAAAGAAGGAAAAGTATAAGCAGTGGAAGCAGGGATGCGTGGCCTGGGAATAATATCGAGTTGCAGTCTGGTTGTGAGAGATGGGATCAGGAAAGCCAAAATGCAGATGGAATTAAACGTGGTGAGAGATTCCTTAGATACAATACATTGGTCAGAAGAGATAGGCAGAGGAGAGTGTATCCATTCTGGTAAATGTAAAAGAAAAACTGGCCTTAACAGAAATGGAGAAGACTGAGGTACTTAATAAGTTCTTTGCCTTGGTCTTCACTGCTTCCCACATCTCTCATATCCCTGACATGTCCCTGAGTTGTGTTCCTGAGGTGGGGTCAGGGGAGCAATATCTCTCTCACTGTAAGAGTGGAGCAGGTCCCACCTCA
Source organism: Numida meleagris (assembly GCF_002078875.1). Classification (NCBI taxonomy): domain Eukaryota; kingdom Metazoa; phylum Chordata; class Aves; order Galliformes; family Numididae; genus Numida; species Numida meleagris. The sequence goes on along the minus strand of NC_034438.1, from coordinate 5,912,940 downwards.
TGAAGCTGAATATGTACAAGTCTATGGAGCCAAACACCATACAGCCTAGGATTCTGAAGGAACTGGCTGACGTGGTTGCCAAGCCAACCTCCATCATAATGGAAAAGTTGAGTCTGTCAGGTAAAGTCCTTAGTTACTGGAAAAAGCGAAGCATCACTCTTATTTTCAAGAAGAGGAGAAAGGAAGACTCAGGAAACTACAGTCTGGTGTGGCATGTCTGTACCTGGGAAGATCATGGAATAGATCCTCCTGGAAGAGACAGTAAGGCATATACAAGATGAGGAGGTGATCCAAGAGAGCCAGCATGGCATCATGAAGAGCAGATCGTGCCTGACCATTCTGGTAGCCTTCTATGATGGAATAGGGGCATCAGTGGACAAAGGATGGGCAACTGATGTTGTTTTCCTGGACTTCTGCAAGGCGTTTGGCATGGTCTTGCACCATGTCTTTATCTCTAAATTGCAGAGATGTGGATTTGAAGGCTGAACTATTTGATGGAGAAATAATTGGTTTGATGGTTGTAGCTAGAGGGCTATGGTCAATGGCCCAGGTGATAAATAATGTCTCCCAGGGCTCCATCTTGGGACTGGTACTTTTCCACATCTTTATAACTGACACAGACAGTGGGATTGAGTGTATCCTCAGCAATTTTGCTGATGACACCAATGTGAGTTGTGCAGCTGAAACAGTAGAAGGAAGGAATGTCATCCAAAGGAACAAGGACAGGCCTGAAAAGTGGGCCCACATGAACCTAAAAAGATTCAATGAGGCCAGGTGCAAGATGTTGCCCTTGCTTAAGGACAATCCCAGATATGTCTACAGATGGGGAGAAGAAATTCTTCAGAGTAGCCCTGCTGAGAAGGACTTGGGGGTTCTGGTGGACAAAAAGCTGCATGATAGCTAGCTTACCATGTGTGATTGCAGCCTGGAAGGCCAACTCTGTCCTGGGCTTCATCAGAATAGAGTGGCCAGCAGAGTGAGGGAGATGACTGTCCTCCTCTGCTTTGCCTTTGTAAGGTCCCATCTGGAGTACTGTGCAGAGGGGCACAGTACAGGAAGCAGGAGGAAGTACTGGGGCCTCCAGTGCAGGAAGGATGTGGAAGTATTGGGACAGTATCTGATTGGTCAAGAGGAAGATCATGAAGTTGATATGGCTGGATTGTTTCTCCTCTCAGAAAAGATCGAGGGAGTTGAGCTTGTTTAGCTTGGAGATGAGAAGGTTCCAGGAGGACCAAATTACAGCCTTCTGATACATGAAGGAAACATATAAGCAGGAGGGAGACCAAATTTTACATGGTCTAATAGTAGTAAAACATGGGAGAATGACTTTAAACTAAAAGAGGGGAAATTTAGGTTAGGTTTTAGGAAGAAATTCTTTACTCAGATGGCAGTGAGGTACAGGAACGTATTGCCTGGAGAAGTTGTGGATACCCCATTTCCGGAGGCATAAAAGGCTGGATTGGATGTGGTTCTGGGAAGTCTGATCTAGTGGCAACCCTGTCCATGTCAGGTGAATTGGAACTAGATGATCTTTAATGTCCCTTCCAACCTAAGCTATTCTATGATCCTATGATTCTATGATTTCTTAATTATTCTTCGTCTCTAGTGTCTTAAAATAGGTTCAGATTTTGGCCCCATTCAATGGCATTTCATTTCATCAAATTATTCTGAAGCTAGGATTTGGATTACCTAAATTTAGTAATCCATATATGAGCATGTACTGTCTAAACAAATCATTTCATCAGCTTGTACAGTCACAAGAGATAAAATGCATGTCCGTGACAGATTAATCCAGTCTTTCGCAGAGATCTAAACAGGTGATATTCACTCTCTGAAGTTGCTATGTATTACCTATGACTAAATGAAGACTACACTAAGGCTTTACATTAAAATCCTACGTTTAAGTTGCATCTCTTGGCAAAACCTGCAGCTGTGCTACAGCCAGGTACTACAAGTACCTAGATTAATACCTGTGCGTGATTCTTTTACTAAGCAAGCAATGTGGAGACTAAGGTCAGGTTGGACAAGGATTTGAGCAATGTGATCTAGCTGTAGATATCCCTGCTCACTGTAGGGGATTTGGACCAGATGATTTTTAAAAGTCCCTTCCAACTCAAACAATTCGAAATTGTGTGACTGAGAAACTACGATTAAGTTCTTAAGAACAAAGTAAAAGGGAAAGATTTTCCCAATCTGTTGAGTCCCCTTTTGAGAAACAATCATTCAATAAAGCTAGTTTCATCCACACTCTGCTCTTTTGCATCCCTATGCCTCTTCCAATCTTAACAGCAGCAGATCTCTGAATGCTGCTGCAGGTTGATTCTACCTCCTGACACTCATGTCTTACTGTGAAATGTTGTAAAGGTTTAGCTGTCCCTAAGCACAGGAAAAGAAAATACAGTTGTGCTTGTATATGTGTGTGCATTACTATTCCTCCAAGGATTGCAATGCTTTAATATTTTTGGATTAACTCATGATCAAACATTGATGAATCATAGTATTTTACTGAAAAGCACAATCCTTAAGTCAACCACCTAATCTGAGAGAAGAAATTAAACTCTAAACTAACATAAACACATTACAAGTCATTAGTGTAATTAAAAAGGAATGTATAATTAAAACATTTGTGTATTTTAGCTCAAATTCATCTGCGGTCGGAAATTTTAATGAACTGTTCATCAAAGAAATCTCTGGAGTCTGAGGATAAGTTTAGCATAACAAGAAATTGAATGTTTTCTTCTCTTCAGCATAGGAAGCTCTGTTCCCACTGGTTTTGAAAACCAAGATGTCATTGGCTCAAGCAAACTAATAATGATTCTAAATGGTTATGATCACTTCAATGTTTTAAACTGATGTTATCTTTTTTATCCCCTAAGAATCATGTTTTTCATAATTACTTCTCTTTTGTCCTTTCCTTAAGACAAATGATTTTGTAATTAGTGATGAAGGAACCAGTGATCATTCCAAGACATCTGTCAAGTTGTCATGAAGTATCTGTCCCTGTAGCTATATTTAAACTTTCTGTTTAATAGCCTCTTGCTTTATTTCACCATTACATCTCTGTGGTACCATAAGCAGGATACCCTAATGATCAAGTTCTATAAAACACAGAGCAATTAGATTGCAAGACATATTGCTCCCATGAAAGTCCTTCCTTCTTATAACATAGCTCCCTCTCTTCCCGTTCCTTTATCATCCTCCAGACCTGCATGTTCACTTGCAGAACTCATTAACTAATATTAGATGAGACAATTACATCAACAACTAGCCTGATGTTTGGCCATATTTCTGTCTTTGAAAACTTCTTTCATAATTTTTTTTTTTGCATATGGTTTGATGGTCTGAAGAACAGACTCATGGGTAAAGTGTAATAAATTATTTAATCAATATGGAGTTTTAAAAAGTCTGCACTGCCCTCCTAAGTTTACCGTTACCTTAAGCTGTTCATGATACTTTTTGTTTCCTTCCTGCATCATCCCAAGGGCAGAAATTTTCTCATTTTTAGTGTGTCAAGGCCTATGGGAACCTGTCCCTGGCAGGATTCTCTAAGGACCACAGAATCATACAGAGAGATTCTTAATATTACTGTAATACACATCAAGGCAAAGCCAAGATATTATTGTGTATTGTAATATTTATTTCACCCTGGGGTATATTTTCAAGTCCTGTATCCCTTAACATAAATCAGTTTGTTTTGCTCTTCCCCATTTTTAGAGTACAAGGTATTACTCTTTGTCTTAAGAACTCTTACCTTTTCAGAAATTATTCTCTAATGAGGCAGGAGAAAAATGTCCTTCAGTATGCTAAAATAAAACAGAGATATTCTGGAATACAGTAGTATATTTTAACATGAAAAATAAACAACAGTGTGTATGCATAGTGAAACCAATCAGTGTCATAGTAGATAGATAGATGTATAGATGGATACATAAATCAATTGTCCAGTCAGAAAATGTTCTATATATATATGTACTTCTATACCACGATTACAATAAAGATAAGAAATTGTAGTCAGACAGTTATTCTGCATTACATTTACTACTCATTTAAAATGAACTCAACTTTTTAAAGCACTTTTTTTGTCCTCTTCATTGCTTTCTGGAACACTGGCTACAAACCTCGGTTATGTTTTTTGGTGTCTCTTAGCACTTCATCCATCCAGAGTATTGTATTAATAGAATGAGGTGAGCTAAATGAGGACAGTTTTCTATCAGATATTGTTTCCTGGCCAGTGAAAAGTAATGCACCATTAGTGCAAAGACTTCAGTATCTGGGTCAAAGGGTGGAATGGAGAAGGAAGATACATTTAGCATGCTTGTTTTCTAATTTTCTAAGATTTTGCATTAAAATGTGAGCAGCACTCTAAGTTCCCTTGTTCTGACATAGTTTTTTGTTCTCTGCATAGGTATTATTAGGTGAAAACCTCTGGCTTGTTTTATGCAGCAGAACAGGGCAAGTTGAATGTTATGATTCCTTCAGGCCTTAAAGCAAATTTCAAAGTAACAAATGGAAATTAGGTATTCAACCCCCATTGAGAGTCAAGGAGAAGGGGGTACTTCTCTCCTCTCTGTGTCTTTGAAAATCTCCATCTCTAATCTATGAAGATTTGGCTATTACCAACTAAATTTCCATAACCTTTAGGAGCAAAATGCAAAGACCCTCTGGGTGAATGAAATGTGTAAGCAATTTTTTCGACTTTATTTTCAAGCTCCCATGATGGATCCATTAGTTACTTCCTGATGCTTGGTTTATTTACACAGAGATCAAACACATGCTTTGTTGCAAAAGCAGAAAGGAAATGGGAGGAGGGAGAGAGAGAAGGCACAGATAATCCAGACAAAACCATCATGATGAAAGAGCCAAGCTCTTTCAAATGATGAACTCTAAATAAGCCTCAGTAAATGCTTTCTTTTCTTATCTGGGAATATACATACATAAACATACATATGTGTACACATAAACATGCAAAATAATACTTACTAAAGTATTTTTACTATTGATGCAATCAGTCACACAGAAAACACTGTCAAAGTTGGCATTTTCAAGATTTCTGCAGGGAATTCAGTTTGTACAAGAAATGTATGTTTTTCATTAGGATTTACACCAGCATTTGGTATAATTAATCCTAATCCAGAAGAATAAAGTTTTGCAAAGCAATGGAAAGAAAATTTCCAGTGGAAGCCAGTGTTCATTATATCCTGTCTTTCAGCTGTATTGTTTTCTTCAGAGTGTCTGGTATGATTCTATGCTTTGGATCTAGGAGAAAAACAATGTTAATAACACACCAATGCTTATAGTTGTTATTAAGCAGTGTTCTACAGAACCAATGCCATTCCAGCAAAGGGCTGATGGTGGGTACCCAAGGAGCTGGGAGGGAATAGAATCAGGACAGCTGATTTAAACTGGTGAAAGGGATATTCCATATTGTATGACATACAATTTAAGAGTTTTGAAGGAAAGAGTTTTGAAGGGCATGGGAGTCCATCTTGCTCTTCCACTCACTGAGGGGCTAGTTGGGTATCTATTGGTGGGTAGTGAGCAGTTGCTTGTACATCACTTATTATATACATCCATATATATATGTATAGTCGTAACTAATATCCTTTTTCTTTTCTCTGTCTCACTAAATAGTTCATCTCAGCCCGCAAATTCTACTTTGTTGTTGTTGTTTGTTTTTTTTCAGTTATCTCCCTCATTCAACTGGGATGTGGAGGGAGTGAGCAAATGACTTTGTGGTGCTGAGCCACCTGCTGGATTAAACCACAACAGATATGAAGGAAAGATACATATGATTCTCTTTGTGGTCACAGATTTTACTTTCTTTTTCATAGTTTTCTTCCAATACTTGTAATATATAAGAAAAATCCAGATGATAAAGCCTCATCATCCTAAGGCTTACAAACAATCTGAGTCCTTTCCAAAGAAACTGCAATATAAATAGCAAAGGCTATAGTAACAGCATTGGTTGGGTTGCAAATGGTAGACCACCACGGAGGTCCAAGAAATAAATAGCAACCTGGACATACACCATTTTTTTTTCAGATGTCTGCACTTCAGTGACCACACCCATGTAGCCAACACAGCTTTAAACATATTTCCTGAGGTGATGAGAGGAGCTCAATGGGACAACACCTACATCGAGTGAAAGATAGATGTAAGCTCCAAGTTGATGTGTACTTATTGTTACCAATATCTGAGCAAGCTGGATTGAAGATTACATTTTTTTAGAAATCATCTTCTGACTAGGTTTAACACTTTACCAAACTTAGAAGACATTTCCACTCCAGCAGTACAACCCTGATACAATACTGAACTATGAAAAATCCTGAAAGTTTAGGATCTGATGTCAAGTTTTAATAACTACTGGTGTCTTCAGAAACCTGTGGTGATGGTAAGAAAAATTCTGTCACTGTGTAGGAGGAGTTTAAATACCACTATTTATAAGTTAGTGACCTTATGACTTCAAAGGGATAGCCTCAAGTCTTCCCACTGATATTAGCAAAAATTCACATTCACTACAGACCTCTGTTGCCTTTCCTGCAATTTTTTTTCCCTAGTTTATTTATTTGTTTATTTATTCAGCTAATCAACCACAGAAAGATTCCTACTATTTATTTTTTTCCACAAAATCAATGTTGTTTTTTCTTGTGGGAAAAGAAAAAAAAAGAAAATAAGAAAATGTTTATATATATATATATATATTTCTCATGGTTTTATGATTTTCGTTTGTTGGTATTCCACATCATAATATCATGTAGTGTATGTACCTGGTTCTCAGAAGAGAAGGACTACTACAGTCCCCACGGTACTTTGCTCCTCTGTTACCATTTCCAGACAGAGGGAAAAGATAAAAACTTGCAGATCACGAGACCTTGGCCGTTCTCTTTCCACCCATCTCTTGTCCGTGCAGCACCTCGCTCTCCAGCCGTCTTATCGTCGGTAGTAGAGTAAGGCCTACCTTGATTTTGGGACATTCTCTCTCTCTGTATTGGATTTATCAGTTTAAATTGTAATTATATTGTATTATAGTGTGTTGTTTTGCATTCCAGTATCTTATTTAGTAAATTAGTTTGTTTCTCCTCAGATTGTTGCCGCTGTTCTTTGCTCTCAGGGCCATCTCCTTACCCTTTTTCCCTTTTCCCTTTTCCCGGGGCGTGGACCCATGGGTCTCCCGTCCCATTCGTCACGGAACTGGGCCAAATGCCCGTAAACCATTGACAATATTGATATTACTTAAACTGAGAAATGCTGTCTCATGCATTTATCTTTGCAAACTGGCAAAAATTAAAAAAAAACATAAGACTGAAAATAATTTTATTTTGCTGGAATTGTAGATCAACTTGTGGGATCAAAACCTTTCTTTTCATTTAAAGAAAAAGAAGAAAAAAGAAAGAACCTTGTTGATTTCTTCAATTTTCTCTTAATTAGGGTCACTTTCATCATCTTTACATGAAAGATTTTCTTGTTGGGGTTTATACATATTTACTTATTTATTTATTTTTCTCTGATATGAAAGAGAGTGTAGTAATGTTTCAACCAATCCTCAAAGGTCTTTGCAGATAATTTCCAGTTTCATTACTGATTTATTTTTGCCTTGACCAGATGGCTCCAAGTTCATGTGACTGTAAGAGAGTGCTTTTGATTACCCTATTTATCTCTCCCAGTGCTCAATTTAAGGGTCAAACCTTGTGTAACACATTTACCAGATAAACTATTCAGTGCTTCTGCCTTTTGGACACCATACTTCTGACATATGCTCTGTGCCTCATTAAACACAAAAGTTATTAGATTTAATAAATGTTTTTAGAAACTCTGTTTGTAACAAAAGATCTAAGTTTCAGATTTATTTATTTTATTCACATGTGGCTAGTGGGTTGCTTTGACCTGAAAAAACTGGTGAAATTGAAAGGTAACAACCTGTATATGACAGTGGAGGGTAAAGCAAAGAGGCAGAAACTGGGATGGTTTTTTTGCTCTTGTTCTTCTTCTTTTTTTTTTTCCTTGATATAGGTTATAAATGAAAAGACGAGCAGAATGTTTTTAATGAAACCAATAAAAATGCAAAGGAAGATTTAATGTTTAAAGTAACGATAAATCAAAAGTGACAACTGAAATGCAATATTGCACCATGAGATCGAGGAAATAAATTCATCCATAGGCAGATGTGCCTGCTGTTTAAAAAAAAAAAAAAAAAGAATTAAAAAAAGGTAGAATGATAGACAACAAAAAAGACAAAAAGAGAAAGAATAAAAAGTTTTCATCATTACTGAAAAAAATAAGTCCTATAAAATCAAAACAGACTATAAAGGAAATACTGCATGCTGAATAAAAGCTGTTCAGATGCACTTTTCTGAAAATGTATGCATGTATGCATTCTCAGATCAGTGTGCACTCAGACACAGATATGGAGGAATGAAAAGAACTTATTTCTAGAATATTTATATATAGTTATATGAATAATTATACAGGACAAGTAGTGTCTGTGTGCCACTACCTCAGCTGAAGCCTTCAAAATGAGAATTAATTACTAGTAGACAGTACTGACTTGTAATAGCATTTGCCTGGGAATAGGAACCAAATCTCAGCTCTGTCACAAACATACTGTATGACCTTGATGGATCTTCTCTAGCCTAACTTCATCTAAGCTTACTTTAAGCAATTAAGTAAAGTGCCTAAGCTAGGTGCTAGGCAGGGCTGGTTTCCTCTCTGGTCAATGGATAGAAAGAGGCTCTTCCAAAATCAGTTCATATTTTATATGGACTACATGGCACTTTAGAGATATCTGTATTTTCCAGTGGCTGAAGTTGAACCCAAGAGCTAACATAGACTGAATCATCGAATCATAGAATTGTTAATGTTGGAAAAGACCTCTAAGATCATGTAGTCCAACTACCAATCTGTCACCACCATGCTCCCTAAATTCTCAGTGCCACATATCCACATCTCTTGAACACCTCCAGGGACGGTGACTCCACCACTTCTCTAAACAGCCTCTTATGATGCCTTACCATTCTTTCTGAGAATATATTTTTTCCTAATATCCAATCTGAACTTCTCCTGGCACAACTTAAGGCCATTACTTTTCATCTTAGAAGCTGGCTATAATTAATTGCTGAAGTTGACCAGAATTAATTCTGATCTTTTGGTGCAGTCCCAACATAATTATTCAGGGTGAATGAGAGTTTGTTTAGGAGAATATCTTAAAGGGGGAACAGAATAATTACTGGGGGATGAAAATTGGGCCAACTTTTTTTTTTTTTTTCAGAGTGAGTTTTCTCATATCTAATGTGTTCTTGTTTGTTTTTTTGTTTGTTTATCTTTTAAATTTAAATAGTTAAATTTTAAGTGCTGTAGCTCAGGTAATTGGGTTTTACACAATTACTGTCCTGAATATCCAGAACAAGATTTTGCAAATACTGATTGTCATAGACATTTTCTAGGAACACGAGGGAAGAAGAAAAAGAGCAAAAAGAGAAGAAGGAAGAAAGGGAGGAAGGGAAGAAGGGATGGAAAAAGAGAGGAAGTGAGGAAAAGGCTATGCACAGCTAGGCAAAGCAAAGCAAGGCAAGGCAAAGCAAGGAAAGGCAAGAAAAAAAGGAAAAGGGGTGATACTCGACCTTATATATTTTAAATAACCTTGTACTCCTTTTCAATTTTCTCTTCAAATCTGCTCTCCCTCCTTTTTCTTCATTTTTTTTTCCCCCCCCCTCTTCATTGTTTTAATGACTACATCCTTGGTCTGATGTATAAGTGGTAGTGGAAAATTCCTGTGAATCAAGAGCTTAACGAAATGGCAGCTGGAACAGAGGGATAAAGTTCCTTTGGAGCAGCATCAAAGGAGAGAATGTGAGTGATCAGGAAAAATGGTGCAGGGAGGCTCATACACAGGCCAGGCACATCCAGCTGGCTGTTTAGACTCCATGCCCTACTGTGGCATGAAGCAAAATGGGTAAGTACACAGCAGGGGAGAGGAACTGAAAGAAAGATTTTTAAAAATTGGGGAAAAAAGGGGGTGTGGGGAGAGGAAGCATTCTTATATTCCATAACAAATTATTTAGGTACAAAATAAGATGCCAAATGAAAAGAAAATAACCTTCCTATTCTGTCATATAGCATGAATACTACATACATATATATATATTGGTCAAAAATCCATACATCCTGAAGGTGATATTTTCCATCCCTTCCCTTCCCTTCCCTTCCCTTCCCTTCCCTTCCCTTCCCTTCCCTTCCCCCTCTCCCTCCTCCTTTCTCCTCCCTACCCTTTCCCTTTTCTTTCCCTTCCCTGTCATGCCCTTCCTTGCCTTTCCTTGACCATCCCTTCCCTGCCTTGCCTTGCCTTGCCCTTCCCTCTCCCCCTCCGTCTTGTGGGTTTTATATTTCCCCCAGTTAAATTTCATTCTCTCTTTTTTTAAAAAATTTTCTTTCAGTGTAATTGATCACTCCTTTTTTTACTGTTTTATATATATAAAGATCATGGAAATAATACAGAATGCAGATGCAGATGGCATAAAACTGTACAAATTACATCAACAGATTAAAAGCATGAGCTGAATTACAAAAAATAATAATTGAAAAAAAAAAAACCACCTGTATCAAATACAGATGAGAAGATGTCATTAAAGAAAAAAAAGACAGATAAAAGTTTACTGTTATGCAGTTAGACAGGGACCTCATTCTTCTATTATATTTCCAATCTCAGAGCATCAGCCTGCACCGAATATCATACCTTTAAGACCAAAGCTTCAATTCCTGCCACTAGAATAATCTCTGACAACAGATAACATTAGTAGGCCGTATTGTTCAGTGCTGAGTAGTTGTCATTACTTAGTCTTACATTAATCTTACAGAACCACTCAGTTTACAAAAATATTTGTAGGAAATTCCTGGAACCAAATAAAATAATTATTGTTCAAAATGTATTAACAGTGTGTCCAGAAATCTACAAGGCTTTAGTCAAATTACCTCTGTAAATGAATCTGGGGAGCCAATTAAATGTGGTTATCCTGACAAGGATCACAATACTGTAAAATGCTACAGTCATTTTGACATGCTGCCCTGACTGATCTAAAACCTGGAATGACACAGTTAAACTCCAAACAAAAGACAGATATATTCCGTGTTGTCAACAGAACCATGTTGCAGAACAGCTAACTTATTTCATGAATATTTGGCAGTACAATTAATGTGATATAGGCAGAGAATCTTGAAAATAGTTTTCTTTTATACTGCAAGGGCTGGACTTCTGAAGCAGTTCATAACCACGAACAGACTTCATCACTAACAACACTCTTCGGTTACAAAGGCTTATCTCTTATCTCATGTTCATATAAATATCTATGCGTAATCTGAAGAATTCTGAATCTTAGAACTGAGCTGATAGGGTATGTCTTCGCCTGACAGAATGCTCAAAAGCAAAACATTAGTACTAACAATGAAGAGATGTTTGTTTGCCTCCATTTCTACTAGGGGCCAAAAGCATAAGCTGCTCACTGTTGCCATCAGTGTCTTGCAGGAAAGTAGTATTTCTTTTACAGATCTTCATAAAGTCTGGAATTAAAATGTATTAGAGAAGTCTTTCTTTCTCACTCTCGACCTTACTTTTCTTGTCTTTCTTTCATGGACAAAGGTAAGTGTGAATTTATCCTTGTCATGCGTGACAAGATTTCATTTTTTACTCTGCAGGTGGTAAGGATGGAGGTTGAAATGATGATGCAGCTCCTCTTCATCTCAGTCAGGAACAAGCAGTCTGCAATCCACACATTCAACATTGCTTTCTTCATACTTATTTTGTGAACAAGTGCTGTATTAGCAGAAAGAATGAGAGGGATAAAAAAATTCTATTCCAGTGAGTCCAAAGAATCTGTGCTGAGATCTTTTTATTCTAGACAGACGGTTAAATATATTTATATTTCTTTTACAACAGTTAACAATTTATTTACATATAGAATATGTACAAAAATGAGTTTATAAAGAGAATAAGAGTTTGTTAAGTGACAAAAGGAAGAGAGATTGTGTTTAAGATTCTGAAGGAAAATCTCTTTGTTTCAGAAAGCTTCTATCATTTTTAGAATCTTGAAGACAAAGTTATGATAAGGATGACAGTGATTTGGATAATTTTAATCTTTGACATGAAGCAAACCTCTGTCAGCCGTCCTTCACATTTTACATGCTAAAAGTACTAGATGGGAATTTGGCTGGAAACCATTTATAGGATAAAATATTTGTTGTATATATTTTATACTCTCTGTGCAAATGGTGATCACAGAATCACAGAATTGTAGGTGTTGGAAGGGACCTCCAGAGATCATCAAGTCCAACTCCCCTGCCAATGCAGGCTACCTACAGCAGGTTGCACAAGCAGGCATCCAGGTGGGTCTTGAATATCTCCCAAAGAGAGTCCACAACCTCTCTGGGCAGCCTGTTCCAGTGCTCCATCACCCTCACCGTGAAGAAGTTCTTTCACATATTGGTGTGGAACTTCCCGTGTTCCCGTTTATGGCCATTTCCCCTTGTCCTGTTCCCACAGACAACTGGAAGCAAATTGTGATTTGATCTACAAGACCTATCTCCGCTTCCATTTCCTTCATGGAGAAAAAAGTATGGCAAAATAAAGACACACCTGTAGGACATAAAAACAAGTTCACAACTCACTGTCTAAGTCTTCCAATTTAAATCTAGATAAAGAACAAACACATCGTTGGTGGGAGCAGTCACGAGGCAACCTGGTTATAATGGAAAAGTTACTGATAGAAGATTTCTTCTGGATACTGACAGAAGAAGATGTCTGCCAGCCTGGGAACCTGGCCCAGGAAAGAAATATCTTTGGGAAGTTCAGCTGACACCTTTGAAATGCATCTGAGTGCCTGAGAAACTGAGACATTCTGAGATACCCTTGATAAGAACAAAAACAAAACCAAAAAACCCTATTTATCTTCTAAGGAGGTGGAAAAACCATCAAAAAGACGGAAAACAATCAGGGAAATGAGGAATTGGAGATATCTGTTGTCTATTTCATCTGGAGGAATAGAAAAATGGGCAGGCAAAAGAAAAGGTTGGTCTGAAAGAACAGAAAATTACACCATCTATTGGCTATCCCAGGTGAAAAACAGAAATTAGCAGCATCTAATGACTGTTCCAGGGAACTGTGTTCTATGCCCCCTTATGTTTCTGTGGTTTAAGAGTGACTTGCTTTCTACCGGGAATAGTGCTTCTCTGTCCAGACTTTGTGAGACTGACTACCTTCAAAGTGAGAATTTGTCCATCCTGGATTGGCCCCACTTCAGGAACTTCTTCGAGGAACATCATATTAGGAACACTTTGAACATATGTATAAATATAAATGCATGTGTATATATTAGTAATTAATCATAAGTATACTTGCTGCTAATATTGAAATATTATATTCTTGTTGCTGCTAATATTGAAATTTATATACATATATATATATACTTGCTTATTAAGTAGTCCTAATTTTGTACTAGTGAGATATATCTATATATATTTATTATATTTATAATATATAAACATACTTGCTTATTAATAGTAATTTTAATAAAGACATTTAAAGAGATAACCTCTGTGACCTTGTCTGTTATGAAATCCTCCAAGCCTGTCATTACGATCTTCACATACCTGCAGGCCAGATAACCCCTAAGTCTATGGCAATTGCTGATATCTCAGCTCCTTATGCATACCAAGAAATTAAATATTAGGGACACTAACTCTCTGTACTAGATGAGTTCAACACCAGAAAAAGGTTTTTGGGGTACATTTACCTGCCACTATAAACAGTGTCATTTAACTGTTTGGGGATAAGCCATACTTTGACTTAAAAGTTAATATGATTCATTTTCCAACCATTCCCCTAAATAATTAAGATGAACCATGGCTACAAACACACAGCCATTCTCCTCCAATTTCTTCAAAGTCAAGATGTTTTTACTGGTCCTGAGAACAAAGATACTTAAGTTTTCTTCATTCATTTGTTATAAGGGACAAATGCAAATTCAAAATTCTATTCAATGTCCAGCCCCTTGGTAATGGGTAGAACATCAGTACTTAAAATCCTGTCTATAACTGTCTTGGAATGTTTTATAAACCTCTGTAGACTGTATCTTTAAGTCTGTGTAACTTGGTTAACATTGGCCTGTCAATTAAAGTTAATTATCTTCTGCTATTCTCCGATCTGCACATGCCTGCCACAAGAGACTGGCACATACAAAACAGCATGAGAAAAGAGGAGACAGAGAAATGGAAGCAAAAATTCTAAGATCCATCATATCATGAAAGATGGAACATCTGTCTTTAAAACTTCAGAAGTACAAGATTTGAAGGCACATTGTCAGTGAAGCTTTCTGTAGTCATTAATAAACATGTTACAGTCTGTCTGAGCTTTGCCTACCAAACTAAATCCACACATTCAGAGTTTCCCATCCACCATGAAGACGATATGAAACTGGATTTGTGAAATGTTTTGGAAGGGCACAGTTATACTTTTAAAATGCTGTAGAGTAGTTTATATACAGAAAAATTACAAGAGAGGCAAAGGCTCTAGAGCTCATCACCTTTCCACTGATTCATCCTTATCCTCTTCTTTCCTGTTGTATTTATAGAGTAAAATTCAGTCTCACATCAAAAAGCAGCTTCTGGATCTCCTCACTACTAGGTCCCTTCAGCAGGGCAGCCAGAGAAGACTGAGTCAATACAAAGGTTAGTTACTGAGCATTAACAGATATCATTTCCCTTTTGCTGGCTCCTCCCATCTGCGGCATGAAAAAAAAGGTGAGCTGAATATCTGAAAACAGAGGTTTGGGACTCAAAGCATGATTTCTGATACCAGCTCCTTGTCTTAGTTTTAGCTTAGTTTAGCTGGAACAGCATTGTTTTCTTCGGAGTGTCTGGTATGGTGCTGTTTGGGTTCTAGGGGAAAAACAATGTTGATAACACAGCAGTGCTTATCCTTGCAGCTAAGTAGCATCATACAGAGCCAAGACGATTCACAGCGAAGGGCCAAAGGAGCTGGGAGGGAACAGAATTAGGACAGCTGACTTAAACCAGCCAAAAGGATGTTCCATACCATATGTCTTCATGTGGAAGGAGTTTTGAAGGGCATGAGAGTGCATTTTGCTCTCTTCCTCTGCTCAGTGGGCTAGCTGGGCCTTGGCTGGGGAGTGGCAAGCTTGTACATTACTTGTTACATACATTTATGGATATATATAGTCATAACTATTTTCCTTTGCTCTACCTTAGTAAATAATTTTATCTTAACCCATGAGTTGTACTATTTTATTTTATTTTATTTTTTATTATTATTTTTTAATATGTATTCTCTCCCCCATTCCAAGTGGGAATGGGGAAGAGGGGAAGTGGGGGGAATGAGTGAATGACTGTGTGGTGCTGAGTCACCTGCCGTGTTAAACCACAATACTCCTGAACACTGGGAATAAGCAGGGGGGAGATTTTATTTCTATCTTATCCCCATTTAAGAGGATTTCTGTACCACATTTCAATCAAAATTTACACATTTTCCCCTATTTAACTGCATTTTTTTTTCAGTTGGAACACTGTCTGCATGTATGTTTATGTGTTTATGTGTACCCACGTGAGTTTGCATGTGTTCTTCGTCTCAGTGAAATGACTGAAGAAAAAGATGGAGTTCAGCATAGAGATTTGCTAGAAATACTTTCTTACGTTTTAGTACATTCAGAGAAGCAGCTTGTGCATGGAGATAAGATTTAAGAACTGGGATATAAAGCATTTTAAGAGGCTAATGATCTCAGTATGCATCCTTGGACACATATGACTCAGTGTCAATAACAAATACATACGTGGAAGAGATTTCCAAAAATAAACATTATAGGCATGTATTTAATGCATAAGATATTTTTGAAATTAGAACTGTATATATGTTTATGGTATCATTTTCTGTTTGTGTGTTTTACAGAAATATTTACATGACTTATTCTTTAAACATCAAGCAGAAGAAAAATCCCTGAAAATCAAGGCTGCAAAAATTCCAACTCTAGACAACATAGGTTGAAAATTCTAGCATGTAGGTTGCCATAATTAATTGATTAATTCATGCAAATGATGCTTCTTACATAGTCATGTGTTATTTTTTACACAATCTCTGCTTATGTAATTTCCGTTACTTGCAATTTTAACAATGTGAGTGCTCAGTCCAGGAGCAAAGTAAAGAATGTCAGTCTTCCGCATGTATAGTCACTATGCAATACAATTACATTCATACATTTCCTGATTTGCTCGCTGAAAGTGCTGTTTTCCTCCAACATCCTCATGTGAATGCTCTTCTGAAACCTCTCTGCTCTAGTGATTTGTAATCTTCTTCGTTTCTTTTCAGTTTAAATTTGTTCATGTCCAACCTCCCCTATTTACTCTTATGCCAAAACCAGTGTTAGCTTAAATAGTTCATGTCTCTCCTTGGTGAATTCTCCTTTCATTTATCTATAGACAACCATCAAATCCTTCTAAGTCTTCATTTTTCTTGGGTAAACAAACCTTGTTTTCTTACATCCTCTCTTATGACAGGCTTTCAATCGTCTTGATCACAGTAATAGCCCTGCTCCACACTTGGGTCAGCCTCAGTTTGTTTTGCTTTTCTTTTACCAGCTCTGTATTTTACTTTTCGTAGTTAATCTTGGAGTCCTTGAGGTAATTATACTCATTTTTTGAATCCATTCCTACTTACTGTCATTATTCCTCTCACACCCTCACCCTTGTACGAGGAAGACAGATTCCTTCATTCTTTTTTTCAGTCCTTAACGGCTTGAAGAAATTCAAGAGTTGCTCCTCATTCTAGTTTCTGATTTTCTCAGACCAGCTGTCTTCAGTTTCATTAAAGAGAAACTGCCCTTTAGAAATCAAGATCCATTTATATTGATCCCAATTTTTTTATCTTCTTATGTAATTTAAGTTGAATCAGCTTGCATTCATATGATCCAAGATTTATTTTTATCACTGCCACATTTACAATTTTATAGTTTCTTCTCAGTTAGGTACCTTTACAGCTTCCTCAAAGAGAGGGAAAAAAAAAAACCAAAATTGAGGACAGTCTGAATATAGCTATCTCAAATCAGGTAAATTGTATTGCCCTAAGGAGGTAGCAATTCAAATAATGAAGACAAAAGCATTTCTCATCCTCATTTATTTATGTGTGATGAACACAATCATTAGTACAAATTCTGCCCAAGTTTTTGGCAAATTGTTTCTAAAGGTTAAAAAGGGTTACAAAACCCAAAGAATAATTAGAAATGACTTCATTGGGAAGCATGTATACAAATTAGCATAAAACTAAAAGATGTGATTTCATTCCATGGACTTTGAAGTGTCAGGTGTTTCCTATAAAATAGTGTATTGGAGCTCAGAAGGAGCTCATCACTGCCAGCAGTGGTTCATACCTTCTTGACTGAAATATTTCATGTCTAATTAAAAAAAAAAAGAAAAAAACCTAGGATGTTAACTCATTCCCTACCATGATTTTTCCCCACTGCCATATTCCAAGGTGCAAATGTAAATTGATTCCAATTGATTATATCTTTGTTTCTAAATTCCCTACAATATTTAAATGTTCAGATACAACAGACAGGCACCTAGGTAGCAAAAGTAGTATGCAGATGTTGTTTAAATATTTACAAACATGAGTTTAAAAAATGGAAGATCTGGGATTCTTTCTTTTTCCTCTTCTTTTTTTTTTCCTTCGACACTATTTCTCCAAAAGTAAAGAATACTAAACAAGATGAAAAAGTCCAGATACTCTTCTGTTTAAATATAAACGTTCACTTTACAAAGAAAGAGAAAAAGCAAGAAAGAAGAGTGAGGGGCATTGACACCCTCAGGGGAAATTTCATCTCAAGAGAACTGACCTTTCAGAGAAAGCAAATTAAATTATCTTTCTCATCTTTTACTGGTGCTGTGACATCATTAAAATTCACGTTTCACACCAGCATGCTTTGTTTTGTATTCATAACCTTAAACCAAAATTAATCAGTTGTCACATAGAGTTAACATATTTGTTAATGGTGCCCAAGCCAAAATATGCATTGTCTCAAGAAGATCAGTTTTCCTGTATAATAACACAAATGTTGTAGTTCAGAGTCTTATACACTTTGTATCAGATTTTGTAAAATAAGTTCAGAACATGGGTTGGGAATGGCAGAAGTTTTGTAAGAAGAAAAATACTAAGTGTTTTTTGAAGTGTTAAGAAATTCAGTTTCTTTGCAGTACTGAGTTGCTGCTTCTCTTGTGCAATTCTAGAGGAGAAGCAGGGTGAGCACAGCAAACTGAAATATGGGCTGCTGTCTTCACCAAGGATCCATGCCATCTCTCTGCTTGGTTCACTCAATTACCTGTTGTCTTGTGATCAGTTGTTTTAATGATATTTGCTATGGAAAATCTCAGAATAGCTGATTGAGTTTTTAACTTCTTTATTTGGGAGCTCAAATTGTAGCAGTTAAGTAATCTTGGGACCTCAAGTTTGCAGGCCGTTCATGTAGAGGATGAAGAGAACTGAACTGATGAGTGGGAAAGTTTCCATATAAGTTCAGAAAAAAATGAAGGGGGGGGGGAAGGAATGGAGAAAATAAAAATCAATAACTTCCAACAAATACCTGCAATTTTTTTTTCATTTTCAGGGTATTATAAAAATAATGTTAGATTTGGTGTTTTTTTTTTAATACATATGTGTATGTCAGAGGAAGTTACAAGCAAGCAGAGAGAACATATTGTAGGGAGAAAGCAGTGAATTTGTGTGAGATTTTCAGCATATATGTTTTGTGAAAATTGTTTTATATGTCCATATAGCACCTTAGTGAAAATATAACAACACCATAGAGACAAAATATATCACCATGGAGAAATAAAGAAAAGGAGATCTTCAGAAATATCCCCAGAGTAGTAAAACATGTCAATGAGGAGTTCAGAATTGGACTAATGCACGTACATCTCCAGATGGCTTTCTTTATAGTTTTCCATACAAGAAAGTAATCCTTGGACTATAGACTATATAGACAATTGTTTTTTTTTTTAATATAAGAAGTAATAATAATATACAAAGCATATCTTTTTGTTTAGATAGGTAGATAGGTAGGTAGATAGATAGATATAAACAAAAAACTTAATCTCAAGAATTATTTTCTTTAATCTCTACCATTTAGACTTTCTCAAGGTCAGGCTTTTTGCCTTCACATACTTGCACTAGACCTTTAATTTCAGTTGGCACAAAGGTATAACAGTGGAAATAATAATAAATTTAAATCCCCACAGATGATATAGAAGTCTTCAAAACCCGGCAGTTTCTGAAGTGAAAATCAAAGACTTGGGTTTTGTTGGAAAACCTTTTTCTTGGTATGTTTAGAGCATTCCTTGATAATTAAGGTATTTGAACTTGTCACAAAAAAAGATCAATTTCCTCAAATCATATCTCTTTTATCAACTATTACCAGTGATTTTGAAAAAGTGTCTTAAAACTGGGGTACAGAAACAAAGCTGAAAAAGATGGAAAAGATTGATTAGGTAGTCAGCTTGCATTCAGTTCCAAGAAAGAAAGAAATCACACAAAATTTAACAATTTGTAAATGCCTAACAGATATGAAAGTGCTATACAACATGGAGTGGTTTTAAGATGATTCATTCACTTACCTTTTCTACTAGTGTAACAAGGTAGGTGAAAAGAGGATTATTGGGAAAGAATGAAGAGTTGACAAGCAGTACAGCTCAAATGCCCCTGTTCATTGCATGCTGCCTCTTCTCCTGTCCCTCTATACTGCTTAGAAAAGTCTGACTTCTTAATCACATCTATTATATGCATTCTTACAGGTAAGACAGACTTCTCTCATTTATCTGAGATTTCACCTCTCCAAGCTGACTTACTGGCAATGCTCTGCCTAATGCAGCCCACGAAGCTGTTGGCCATTCCTACAAGTCCTCATTGAAAATTCATGGTCAGTCTGATACCCCAGGACCCTAAGTGCTTTCTCTGCACATCGACTTCCCAGTTGGTTGGTACCCAGACTGTTCTGGGTTATTTCTTCCTAGGTGCAAGGTTTACAAGAGGTTTACATGAGGTTTACAAGACTATTTGCTCCACCACCTTTCCAGAGAAAGAGGTGAGGGTGAGGGGTCTGCCTTTCACCGACTTCTCCTTCTTCTGTTTATTGATTATAAAAGTTAAATGTGCTTCTTTCCTGTAATGAGGAATTACCATGACCTTTCAAATACTTTTAAGAATAGCCTTGTGATGCATAAGTCAACACCTTCAGCACTTGTAGGTTCATCTCATAGGGTCTCATGAGCTTGGATATGTTGAGTCTATTATAATGATTGAAAATCTGATCCGCCTCCACCCAAGCTAAGCCAAACAGAGAATTTATTTAAATTCTTTAGTCTTTTTTTAAAAACTTAAACAAACAAAGCAACACACAAACATACAACAAACAAACTTTTTCAAATAAATTCATCAGGAAGATGCATGGGCAAGAGAGATCAGTACACTGAAGCAGGCACAGTCAGCTACAGAAATACAGGATGAGTGAAAATAGATTAAGTGGTTTTCTAGATTTTAAGAAAGAAAGTTGTTATTGTGGATAGTTGACTTGCAATAAAAAAAAAAATTAAAAATTGTATTATGATACCAGCATTGCATACGGAAGGAAATCCTGCACACAAGACATATGAACTCATCCTTTGGCTCATTCAGCTTAGTCTTACTAAATTGCGATATCAAATTCTTCCCATTTTTGGCTCATTTTAAATGAATGAGTGGAAACTCCATCACAGAATTCTTAAGGGTTATTTGAACAATATTATGATAAAATGGTGAATACTAATCTGATCCAACCCTAATGCAGACAGATAATTTAAATTATACCTTGTGGCTATCTACTGTCAAATTTTCATTTGATTCTAAGATTGTATTCTATGTGAAAATACAAATGCATAAAGATAAGTATATATATAAAGATTTACAGGATCAAGATTTATAGTATCAAAAGAAATCAGTATTATTGGGTCTGAAATGTTGGATGGATAGTCTTTCACATCTATAATCCTGTAAACATTTGCTTATTTGAATCAAGCCCACATCACTGAAATCAAATTATTTAAATTATTCAAGATCTAAATGTGCTAAAATCCATGCGGGTCCTGTTTGCAGTTAGTTTATGCCTATTAGGCATTCCAGCCAGCAATAAAGAAGAAAGCATCTGGGTACTTGCCAGCTAGAGAACGGCATTGTGTTTACAGATCAAAAGCAATAGAAAGAAGGCATTCATGGTTATGGGCTCAGGTTTGCATGACAACATTTTTTGTCCTTTTTATTTAGAGCTGAAGCTCTGAAGATTCCTTTGAAGAATTCTAAAGATAGAAATATTGATGATTAACCCCTTACTCCACTAAGCTAATAGTAATCAAGTCATAAATTTTGGGTTTCAGCTATTTTAACAGAACCAGTGAAAAGAAAAAGAAACCTTTGTTCTTATTTATTTTGTACTGGTGAAATCCAGATTTCCACTGCAAAAACTGTAATAATAATAATAATACTGAACATATCCTTTAAACTTTTATTTGTTTCTCAGAAATTTCAAATTCTAGGATAAATGGAAAATAAATTTGCTATTTTTTTTTGCCCTTGCATTCTCTCTCAGTTATACAAACATTTACAAGAAATAAATGCCTGCCAATCAAGAAACTGGCAAAAAAAAAATTTAGAAAGCATTTTATATTCTGGAAAGATATGCGATTCCATGCAAACTGCTTCAGTATGGACTGTGTGGATCATTTAAAACAAATGAATAGTTATAATACAATGATTATTACTATTTCATATCTACAAATTGAATTTAGATTTTTGGGAGTGTGGTCTGGATCCCTGTTTTAGGAGCCTTTTTAAAAGCAGTTTTCAAATTCAAATTAAATTAATGAAAAAAACAAACAAATAAATAATTGGATGGGGAGGTGGTTCTGTCTTGTAGCCTTTCCTCTGTAAAATCCCTTTCAGTATCTACACAAGCAGTGATACACATACATTGAATGATACCATTTGCTTTACTTGCTTTACACGCAAGGCAAGTGAGCTCAAGGGACCCATCTGGTTGCTGATTGATAATGGAGACTCGTCACAGAAATTGTACACAGGTCCTGCAAGCTGACAGTTATGGTGGTCTGAGCAGATCACCATTCCACCAGAAGTATCTCCTGCTTCCAGTGTTGGAGTCTTCATGGACTCCCAAAAGGAAGCAGTGCCACACTATTTTATCATCCAAAAAACCACAGAAAAATTCTCCAAATGCGGCTGAAACTATTTGTTGTGATTCCCAGTGGAGAAATGCTACCTCCCTGTTATTTTAAGAGATCTACCACAAAGAGAGTTCAGATCCTGATGAAACTTCTAGTTTTTGTGTTGAGAAGAAAAATTATAATCATAATAAGTGCAAAATTGCAGTAATGATAACAATAACTGCAATAAGAATAGCAATGGTGATTTACTGTGGTGATTTATCATTGATGATGAGGGTAATAATAGTAATAGCCATTTTTCTGTGAAAAATTCTGTAGAAAATACACACTTCACAATCGGATCCTTTGTTAAGCTTGAAAATCTGTCAGCAGTATCATACCTGCATATAGTTTTAAGTATTTACTGAGAGCTGAATAAACGTAGAAAGAATAAATAAAATAACCTGTTTGAACTCAAGCTTATCTGAAACTTAACAGGCCTTTTTGGCCTGTGTTCTTGATACGCATGCAAAAACTGTGACAGTGTTAATGGAATGTTAATATATTCTTTCAAGACTGAGAGAGTTGCCTTTGAAACTGTTTGAAATAAAACAAAAACAAAAAAAAAAGAGAGAAAGAGAGAGAGAGAGTAGGAGAAAGGAAAAGGGATAGAGCAGGGGAAGAAAAAAGAAACAAAGAGAGAAATGTATATGGACAGAAGCAGTTTGATTGTGTGGTTGTAGAAATTCCCTAAGGGGCAGGACAGAAAGACTACGAAACAGCTCTTTCCCTTTATCATGCAAGCAATTACCGGCAATTTGTTCTGGCCAGTAAAATTTCTGATATTATCATGGTTGCTGAGTAATTTATCATCAAAGTTTAATGTGAAAACAGGTGACTGTGTAATCACCAATCTAGGAACAGAAATAGAATCGTTATTATTTCTGCCCGAAGAGAGGGTTTTTTTCCTACTTTTTTTCTCTTTCTGTCAATTGACTTAACGGCCAAAAGGCTGTTCATCATATCACCATGAATTATAAAACCTCTATTAAATATTCATAAAAGTTTTGAAATGAATGTGTGATAGAGATGAAAGCCGGGCTAATTTAAATACCTACCAGACCTGTCTTAATTACAGAGGTAAAATGAGATATAAAAATTATAGCAGTAACGAAAGGAAAAAAAAATGTGATAATGGTACATTCCATACATTGTGTGCATCTACTCTTTAAGCAGTGAGATATAAACATGTACATAAGTTGAATTGTACAGATCTACTAAAATAAATCATTTTTGAGTTCCATTTTGTTTACACAAATGTGGCTTATTGGCTCTCTCTCACACTTATACTAAGTGAAAACTTGTTTCCTGATGTATGCTTTTGTGAGTTTGTGTGGGCACATGTAAGGAAATTGTTTAATTAACTTTAAAATAATGATGAAAAACTAAACAGTCATGCGCACCTCCAGGTGTGAGGCTAAAACACAGAATGTAGTTAAAAGCAGAAATATTTAAGTTCTCCCTCTAATAAATAACTATGTCCCTGCTAAGCCTTCTGGCCCTTATCAGACAATAAGTAGAATATTTCAAGAATGGAAATTATGAAGTTGTTGGGGCAGAGGAGACCTAGGCTTAATGATATTTAACATCCTTTGATAGGTGCTTGAAAGAGCTGATGGTATAACTGCACAGTGAGGTACAGAATCAGGCCTTTGCTTTGTGTGAATACTTAGAAGTGCTTGTCAGCTGCACATAGCTAGACTTTAGAAAAGAAGAAAAAGAAAAATCATACAGCTCTTGAGCAAGGACACAGAGGGAATATGCACTGCAGAGCTACCCAGGCAGACTGGGATAACAAGGCAAGGATTCCTTTCATGTAGATTTAAACTACCATTATACTGATGCTTGCTCTTAAAAAGTGCATCTAGATGTTTTCTATTTGTGCAGAGAAACCGGGTTTTCTAATGCGTGATTTATCGCATCTTACAGTTGTTAACTAGATCTTTGTTATAGAAGACTGACCTGAGTCATAGGGTTATTGTAACAGATATGTCAAGTCAGAGTCCAGATTTGTTGTAGCTACAGAGTAGTATAATGTGGCTTTGATGGCTGCAGTTTGGTGAAATAAGAAAAGCAAAACATATAAAAATTATTTGAACTTTTTAAAATTAATATTTGAGATATTTCAATGAAAGAGCAAACTGATATAATAAGAAACAATCCCTTCTGATGCTTCCTGTTTACTAGAAAAAGAAATGCTTTCCCTTGTATATAATAGAACATAATTAAGATCACTTTGGGCTAGTACTTAAACTTACCGAGCCTATTCCAGACGTTTTCTTGTGCTACTAGTCTTATTAGTACCACCGTTACTGCCACTACTGTCACTGCTGCTCAGTCTATTGCTGTTGCTACTATTAAACTATAATTACCTCTCTTTCACCAATGTATGATTTTTTTTTAATGTAATATGTGAAAGTCTTCATGTTCCATGAATTAAGCATGAACTTATGATTTTTTTCTGGCTAAGAATAGACTCAAATATGGATGTAATACTTTCCCAAGTCACAATTTTAGATAGAAGAATTTAACATGGTGTAAAAAGAAAGGAAAACCTCAAATGCTTTGAGAAACTCAATTCAACAGAAAAAGACGTAACTGAAAGTTTAGGTTCCTAGCTATCTTATCCATGACATACAATCTACCTAGATATAACTGATATGTTTTCCCCAGTTTTCCCCTATATCTCTGTGAACAACAGTTTGATTTTGTCTAACATCAGGACATGAGCAGATTTCATAATTAATATGATTTGATGTATTTTGAATTTCTTTATTAGAAAGGGTTTCTATGGAAGGAGTAAGAATTGTAAAGAAAATTGGAGAAGAATCTTGCTGACATTCTAATAATGTTAAATTTGGTTTTTCACTAAACTAAATTTAATAATAAAAAAAAAAACTTTCAAATCCAGGCCGCTAAGATTTGGGGAAAATTGACTTAATAACTCTAGTGAATCACAGACCTTGTTTCTGTTCATCTGTCTGTAAAGAATTTTTGAATATATTTATAAAATCATGGAGCAGGTAGAGCACTTCCAATTAAAAAAAAAAATAATAATAATTTTTAGGTATTTCAGTCAGTCTTCAAGCTAATTCTCAACTAGTCTCAACTACAAAGAAAGTTGACTTAGCTATTATAAATTGTTTTGCATTTTTTCCTTTTTCATTTTTTCTTACTGGTCTCATGAGATTTTTATTCCTCTTTCTTATATATGTACAGGTCAGTAAGAAACTGAATAAATGATCATTGACTGAAAATAATTGTTCTACTTATTCTCTGGAGACATCTGAAAAAAATGACCCTGGACAAATTTTTAGTGTATTTGTGTTTTATTTCTGATTCTCAGAAATATACGATTAGGGAATACAGATCAACTAAGTTCCACTCCAATTCCAGTGTAGCAGAAATTACATAGAAACTTTAAAATCAGAGCTTAGTAAAGACAGTTTTCATGCAAATGCACTCTGACCTAACTGCAACAATTTTCTGATTTACTTTTGATTTAATTTTAATTTTCTTTTTGCCAAATACAACAGCTAGGCTCCCAAAGTCTCTTGAATAGAAATTCTTGACTGAGTGAAGTTTTTGTTTCTGATGAGATTAATAGTATGTAGAGTACCATTTGCTGGAAGTAGAGCAAATTAAGCTAAAAGCACATCTTCAGGGCTGTGCGGAGGTTTTAGACGTAATAACTAAAGGTTTTGGTGTAACATTATGTTTAATTTTATTATAATAAAATACCTGTTGCGGGGGGAAAAAAAAAAGGCAAAGAAAATTGCTAGAATTGAACCTATCCATTGGTAAGATGATGGCAAAGTTTACCCACCTAATCCTACCCACGAATTTTCAAGCAGATAGAGAAATATTTTCAATACCCACTACCAATATGACACTGAATTTTGGTGTACCATTAGTATCAGTCTTTTTATAATTTTCATTAGCAGCATTACAAAGGAGGGTTGATATGCTACTACTTCACACTTGCCATTGAAATGAATAAAAATGAATAGTCCCTTAAAAAGGAAAGCATGAGGGGGAGTGTATGTGAAGTTGTGTGTGAAAGTGTGAGAAATATGTGTGTGTGTGTGTGTGTTTCAGAAAGAATTCTGTGGCAAGAATGTGGGGGTTATCAGATCTTGTTCCCATAGAAATTTCATTCAGGGTGTTTAGAAGACAAAGGCTGGGAAGCCTTACTAATATTCCTAATTAAGGTGTGACATTAATGGCTGTTCATACATTGGTTAGAGGTATTGGTGTGAATAAGAAGAACCTACAATGGAAGAGGAAACATGAATGCAGTTGCAGGGATAATATCAGGGACAAAAACTGACAGGAGATAAAACTCTCTCTTTGGCTGACACAATTGCATATTACTGGAAAAAATACCAGACATTCATTCATAATGATCACCACCTAAATGGAATCATTCTTTTGGATACATATCTTTAACAAAATAGTGTGTTAAATAGAGATGATAATGCAGCACAGGACGTGAGATCCACTAGACTGACTGAGCATCATATTGAGCTGCATAGAATGTGGTGAACACTTATTTGGATTCCACGAACAGGTAGTCCCAAAATGAAATCTCAGAAGTCAATATTTTATCACCATCCCCTGCCTCCAAAAAAATTGAATAAGTGAAGAGAAATTGATAGGAAATGTGTATGTGGTTTATGTTGGGGTCACTTTTCTGATATGTTTGTTTTCTCCTCAATACAAAAAAAAAAAAGAGCAGTACATGGTTATATTTTTCAGTATTTCTCACTGAAAATTTGACATAAAAAAAAAAGGAAAGCAAATAAAAGCTGTTTTAAAAAGAAAAATAGAAATGGATTTGAATTTTTGAAAGCACATGACACATGGGAGTTGGGGAATGGAATCCTCTGCGGCTTCAGGCTCATTTACTGCTTTGAATTAAAAAAAAAAGATTTTTGAATATTTAAAGAAAATAGATATTTTGTATGCTCCATTTGTTTTTTGTTTTAGAATTTTAAAGTGCATTTTTTTTTAGTTTATTTTCAACAAGACCTAGCTTTGGAGAACCTGAAAAGGTATAGTTTTGACTGCATAATGCATTTGATCAGATTACTTTTTCTTATGAAATACAAAAAAAAGGTAGGGAACAAGGATTATAACCAGCACTCTGGTGTAACAGTTTACAGCCTACTAAACCATGGTACATAAACATTGTCTTTCTTTGGTACCATACTTTTTTCAAAGCGACACAGATTCAGTAAGAGTGTTGAAAAGCACTCTCCTCAAGACAGTCTCGGAAGGGAAATCTCTTAGGGTAGAATAGACTCATTCTCAACTTAGATTTCTAAAACTAGTGTCTCAATTTTATGAAATGTTTTTTCTCTTCAGTAATCATTATGTGTAGAAGGTCTACATGGTAAATGTCTGAAGCTCCAACAGAAGATCCTATAGAGGTAAAAGGGAAGTTAATGATTATCATCACTTCTGTACTATAAGAGTGATTTTTTTTTTCTTGCATAACAATAACTTCAGCACTTTACTTCACAAAACAGTTCTGACTAAGGAACTATTGGCATTATTAGAAAAAAGGTTTCTTACTAGGAAAACTTTATGTTTCAGAGTTAGTTAAACACTTAAAGCTGATGTTCTGTAATAAGCTACACCATAAAGCTGCATAATCCTTTCAACACAGAGGTAGGCTAAAATCCCCTTTCTTAAAAAAAAAAAAAGAACAGTCAAATAAATAAACAAAAAGACCCCATCCTTGCCAAAAAACGAAAAACAACCACAACAAAAAAACAACCAAACATGCAAAAAAAAAAAAATCCTGTTTTGTTTAGGTACTGTGAGTACTGTAAGTTTAATGTGAGTGTGAATACTGCAAGTAGATGGGGATATTTATTTATTTATTTATTTATTTATTTATTTATTTATCACCTTTAAGCATAGTTCACTCCATAAATAATGCCTCCTATTTATTTCAATGGAAACTACAACAGATAGAAAGAAGACTGTAGCACTATTTCAAAGTGCAAATTCTCAACTACAAAACACTATTTTTGACATAGTCACCACCATTAGCTATGCATTTTTGCCAGCGATGAACAAGAGTCTGCATGCTGTGCTTGTAAAAATCTGCACAGAAGTCTGGAATTTGGCATGGCTTTCACATCGCTGTTGCCATTGATGAAATGCGCCACCTACTGCATCAATGTGCTGATAAGAACTGTGGGATCTCCATAGACGTTCAGAAAGCATTGATGACTGTCAATGGCTAATTATCACAGAAAATTACAGGGAAATACTGGAGAATGTTTCGGAAGTATCCCCAAAAACCAGGAGTGTCCAGGTGACCAGTACTACCATTTTTATAGAATCATAAAATGCCTTGGGTTGGAAAGGACCTTAAAGATCATCAGGATCCAACTCCCCTGCTTGGGCAGGATTGCCACTGACTAGGTCAGGCTGCCCAGGTCCCCATCCAACCTGGCCTTGAATACCTCCAGGTATGAGGCATCCACAATTTCCCTGGGCAACTTGTCTGTGTGACTCACCAACCTCTGAGCAAAGGATTTCCTCCTAACATCTAACCTAAACCTCCCCTGTTTTAGTTTAAAGTCATCTGCACTTGTCCAGTAATTCTCTGCCCATGTGAAAAGTTCATCCCCCTCTTGTTTATAAGCTCCCTTCAAATACTGGAAGGCCACAAGGATATCTTCCTGAAGCCTTCTCTCCCCTAGCATTTCTTCACTGGAGAGGCACTCCAGGTCTCCAACCTTCTTTGCAGCCCTCCTCTGGACCTGCTTTAACAGCTGCAGATCTTTCTTTTGACGGGATACCCAGACCTAGACGCAGTACTGCAGATGGGGCCTCACAAGGGCAGAGTAGAGTGGGACAATCACCTCCCTTGCTCTGCTGGCCACCTCTCTTTAGATGAAGTAAGTCTGAATTATATACTTATGCCTCCCTTCTATTTGTTTTTGGCTTGGTTGTGGGTTTTGTTTGTTTGTTTGTTTGTTTTTTTAAATATTATTTCAGATCTCTGAGGAGCACTCGACATAAGATATGAAGGAGTTTTCTGTGCTCAGTATTCAGCTCCTGTTTGCACCAGTGGACAAAACTGACTGTATGATTTTCTGAGCAAAGCAGGCAGAGACATGGAGTTACTTCCTCTGTTTTTCTGCCCTTGAATTTTATTAAATGATGTTTCCCTTCATATAGGAAGGTGTATTACAAACTATTAGGCATGTTTTTACATAGCTTTTTTTACATCTGTCTTGCATGGAAAAGCAACTCCATAGCAACTGTCTGTGTCCTGTTTGCAGGGGATGTTCATCATCTTTCATTAAAAGGACAGGAGGCAGGACCAAGCTCAGCAGACTCTCAGTTTGCAAAGCAGCTTTCCAGAGGCATAAAGAACACAGTTGCTCTCTGACTCTTCTGGATCTTCTCAGGTGTGGATGTCTTATTACAGGGAAGGCACTTCCAACATGCCCAGGAGGAGATGTATTAAAGTTCAGATGGTGATTTGAGGTTTGTGGCTTGGAGTGCTCACTCTACCTCACAGCTTCTGTGTGCCTTGAAGATTTTTCTGCCTGCCCTGATGGGATCATATTTACATTACTAGGCCTAATTAACATAGGTGAAAATGAAAAAGGTTTTGCTTTGCTAAACAGGAGAGAACAAAGATTGAGCCTGACTTGTGAATACATCTTCCCTTTCAAGAGTAAAACATAGAACTGTTCAGTACATCAGATGAAATTATCAGCCATCTGTGAACTGAGCATCAAAGACACAATTAAAATACCAACATGAATTCTCTTCAAATAATTTATAACAAAGCTTTGTGCACACATCTCTATTCTTCCCTAAGCTTCAGACCTCTCTGTAGTGATATTTTAATTTGCATCCAGAATATAGGAAAAAAAAAACCCAAACAATAATAAGAGTAAGAAGTGGAGAAAGAGAAAGGAATAGAAAGGTTTATGAAACAGTACAGGCATATTGGTTTTCATTTCAGCATATTAGAGTTGAAAGTTCATCCACAAGGTTATAGAAGTTCTCCTATCATCTAAAACAGCAGTGAGAGCAGCAAGAAGGGCATAGGTGGGTGTCCCTGAATTTTTCTGTTACCAAGAGATACAGGCAGTGATGTTGACTTCGAGCAAAAACTTTCTTTCTCTCATTCTTTTTCTTTCTTTATCTTGTTCTGCAAGCAATGAGAAAACAAGAAAATTATTTCAGAAAAATGAAAAAGATGAAGAAGAAGGAGTTGCTGGGTACAACTTGCTGTTTACACAGAAACTGAAATCAGAAGCCGGAAAGAGGAGAAACAGGCAAATGCATAAAGATGCTGCTTTCAGCCATGTTGTTGGGTAACCGTGGGTTTATCAAATATTGACAAACATGAAATGATTGTAATCAGTCACTGTCAGAAGGGAACAGGTGCCCTCCTCTCTTTTACAAATGATCCAATTAAAGGAAACATGTTGGCTATAAAAGTCAAAATCAACAATGCACTGTACGCTGACAGCCCATCCAACATATAAAATCAATAGTGCATTCTTCTTCTAGCCAGCACAAAGCAACAGTAGCAACATTCCCACCTCTTTAGTCAAATATGACACCGTATCAATCGATCAAAACTTAGTATTTATTGAACACTAGCTTCTGAAGAATGCAAAATGTATTGTTCTTTCCTTATTTTATTTCAATAAAGTTTAACTTAAAGGCATAACACTTGAGAGAGCTCAACTGTTTTATTGTGGTTAGATATAGCTATAGCTGGCAGGATAGATAGATCTAACCGTATATTAGTGCATGCTTCTTGGGAAACAGACTGCATATGCATTCTATGTTTGAATACACTCAGAATAACACAATTGACTGTCATAGAAATGCACATTGAAAGAGAGAAAAGTTCAGTTTATGGAGATAGAACTGCTTCTGATACAGAATTACGAGATCTTATTTTATTTTATTTTTGCATCAAATGTAGTTGTCTTTTACAGCAATACTCATGAAGAAGAAAACTTTCTTATCTGATCTAGATTTCATCAGTTCAGGAAGACGTAATTATTCTGCTGAAATTGAGTCTGTGTTTGTCATTCTCCGCTGTCTTTGATCCAGTGAAAGAGCATTAAACATGACTGTATGTCAGCACATGGTCAAAACTAAGCCTATGTTTAAGTACAGTCCTGACAGGAAATACCTGTGTTAATTACTTTTGCTGACCTTTGGTAATTAGCCTCAGTTGTATATCAAATAATGGTACCTAAACAATGTCTCTGCCTCTGCACTGTTTATATTCACTGGTAGCTATGATGGCTCTGTGTGTTTCTGTAGTTATTTTTCCCTTGTTTTTCACTAGGGATTAGGAATTCCCAAGACTTGATTCAGTTAAAATGTTTGACCAATTAAATGAACAAACAAACAAACAAAAAAACTCTCCAAAGCTTTATTTATGTAGATGTAGTTGTAATTACTTAATTGAACAAAAAGGATCTGATCCACAAGCTACCATTATCATTAGAAAACATTTCAGCTAGGTTCAATCAGACCCTAAGACAACAATCAGACTTTTTATTTTCATTGCTGAAATTCAGTATTCATAAATTATGCACATCACTGATATAATGGACATTGCCTAATTTCTCACATTGGCTGCTTGATTGTCATTTTACTTTTAAATCACTAGCTTTCCCAATTATAAGACAAACCAGTTCATAAAATATTGACAACTCAAAGAGATCTGCTTGTACCAGTTGAAGAAATGTGTGTCTAATTTTAATATGCCATTCTCCGTTTCCAAGGAGTGTGAACAGTACCAAAAAAAGGCAAATGAATGGCTTTTTCATCCTTTGCACTTACAAATAAAATTCACAGCTACTATATGCACTGTTAAAGACAACGTTTTTGTAAATTAGTTAACTTATAAATCTTGAGTAAGAGCAGATTTTCACGTTTGCATTTTTCTCTATTAGCATTAAGAGGTAAAGAGTTTACATTCTACGTCCTCTCCAAATTATTAGGAATCAGTTTCCAAACATACTCAGAAGATATGTTTTTCACAAGTCATAAAATTTGGCAATGGTTTTCTTTGATGTGGTGCCCTTAAGTTTCCACATGTTCAAGGGAAAATTGAACAAGTTGCTAATATAGAAATTTGTTACACATAGAAAACATTAGGGGGTCAGAAAGCCCCCGTGCCACAAAATCTTCAGTGCTGAAAGAATTTCCAGTAGATACATCTCAACTGTCTTCCCCATATTTATATTCTAATGTGAGGTAGCTGCTTTGACTGTGGCCACAGCCTACGTACAAAGCTAGATTCACTTTGGTCACCAACATGTTTCTGTAAGTGGGGAAAATACTGTTCAAGTTCAGAAAAATAAATACTGCTATCTTGTTTGTTATAATCTCCATCAAATAATAAATAAACTAAGATCATAAACAAAGATTATAAAAACGATGTAACTGGAAAAGACCTTAATCAACTGTTCTGTTGCGTCACTTTACATGTAGATGATATATACTATACATCCATAAAATTAGAAGCCCTCAATATGTGAGACAGTATTCTGTTGCCTTGGTCACAGCAGCTGAACACAGACGTCTACTGTTCCAGAGCTAACAGAGCAACATTATTAATCTGTGAAATTCAGAACTATAGTTCTTAGGGAGAGTGTTAGGAACACCTATGACATTTTTAACTTTGTGGGAATAATGTAGATAGCCAGCTACATTTTGGACAGCACGTGGGTGTTGTCAGAGCTGCAGATTCTTCTCAGCCTTTGAAACGCAAAAGGAATTGGTGCAGTCTTTGAAAGAATTTGCATGGATGAGACAGTAACCTTCTTATCCATGCTTATTCGGGTACTGGAGACACAGGAAGAAAACAAAACAAAACAAAACAAAAACCTTGGAAATGAAATATGATGTATTACACTGATGGCTATCCCTGCAATAAAATGCTTAACGTCCTGAACATTATGTTATGCTTACAGTTGCTGAATGGTTATCATTTCTTGGGTCATGCTCATCCTACTACTCCTCCTTATGTCTCCACAAAGGAAAAACACACAGGGAAATTAAGTAAGAAAATAATAAATACATAAATAAAAGAAGAGTTCACTCAAATTGAATTCTTGTGCAGCTCATTATTAAAGAATAAATTTTTAGAATAAGTTCCCAACTTACCACGTAACTGTGAAGCTATGTGAAACTACAAGTACATATAGTTAGTTAGTTAGTCTTTGTTACTTTATGGTCCCTCTGAAAATGTGGAAACATAAAATTAGAACATTTGAATTACAAAGATGTAGTGTGTTTTCGAAAGCAATGTACAGGGTTGCAATCAGATATTCAGCTCCGAGAAAAATACTGACCCTGTCTCTTTACTAGATTTTTATAAAACCTACCTGATCAGATAAATATATTCTTCACTTTACAATTATGCCTTATTCATGTCATTGAATTTTGACAGTATGTACATTTGTGAATGACTGTTTTCAAAGATGAAGTACAGGAAGAGTAAGATTTCATCAGAAATCTCTGACAAACACCTTGAGAATTTACTGAGAATTGCAAATACTGCCACTGAAACTGGCTGATTCATGAGTATTAAAAAAAAAAAGGTCAAACACCTCTCAAATTTTATGGTTTTGTTGCTCTCTCTTTTTTAATGTTTTAATAATTTTTTTAAATAAGTTTTGTTGCTTATATGCATTAATGATATTATAAATTCTTTATACAGCCCAAGACAATTCTTCTTCACTCAGGCCCAGACAAGCCAAAAGGTTGGACTTATAGAACAGGAAATCAAGTAAAGAAAGTTTTAGGATCATGGAAGATATATACTTCAGTAATAAGTCTCTTTGTGATACTGTCAGATGTATCTGTCAGAAAATAAGATGTTAGAAACAAATTCAGTCTTTCAGTATGACTGAAGAAAAAAGTTCCATGAAATACAAGCAAGATAGTGGTCTGTCTTTTCTGTATAATCTTTCAATGATTAACTTTACAACATGATGCCTGGTTTCAGTGTCTGTTGTTCAGAATGCTGAAGTATTGAAAGTATTCTAAAAGTACATGTAGATACACAAAATCAAAACAGTCAACAGACTGTAAAACTAAATCTACAAGTATGACTACAGTATAACTACAGTCATTCAAGGGGCTAAAAGAAGAGCAAGGAGGTGACAGAATAAGTTTGTGTGGGTACGTAAAATTGGAAAATACCTGTAAGTTAGTCAAGGATAAGAGCAATACATAGAGTCTACCTATTTCTGATATGGATAATATTGTCTTCAGATCTAAAAAGACCCCAAGGAGTGTACTAATGCTTGCCCTGGATTTCTCATGTCACTGTACAGACCAGAAAACTGCTGGACTATGCTAGAACGTTAATCTGACCTTAATTTGGAGTCCATGGAGTGTGAAGGAGCTACTGTGTTCCTGAATATCCCTGTGGGATAGAGTGAATATGCAGACAAGATATGCAGCTGGATGCAGGAACTCAGGAATGCCAAGTCAGCCCAACAAGTGAATGCATGAAAATTTAAAACAACTTCTAATGGTAAATGATTGACATATCATTACTTGGAGAACAAAATGTGATATCATGTTATACTTTTATTTTTCTGAAATAAGTGTCCAGCTCTCACTTTTAGGATAAATTTGTTATGTGTGGATATAAGGCATCCCCTGTTCAACCACTGTTTTAACAGATACTTCAATAGATTTCATTTCCTTCCAGCCATAGGCTTTTGACTTGCTCCTGGCCATTCTTCAGGGGCAGCTCTTCACACTTTAGTCCTTCCTTGATGTAGATAAACTTGTAGAATGTTCTCCTACCTATATATGAAATCCAGCAGCAGTAATATTAAAATTACTTTGATTGCCCATACTGGCAATTTAGCGTTACTTTGATCTCATCTGGCAGACAGAAGCTTTACCTTCAGTATTGGCTCTAATGCTCATGTGTGTCATTCATGTTTTCTAGGAGTTCATTGACATGTGGCTATTTAATCTCTTCATATGATTCTTTCTACACTTTATGTACAGAAATTTTAGGTATAATGTAATTGCTATTTGGATTATTTGCAAACTCTGCCAAATCCTATTTCTACACTCAGCAATTCTATAAATAAATATATGGTTAACATCTAATCCTAGAATTTAGATGAAAATTAAAGCTAGAATTCAGACTCCATAAATTATGGAATTTCAGCCCATTACTTTGTAATGAAGGATGTAGCTCACTTTTAAAGTTCATTTAGTTCTCTACGTACTGCCATTTTCAGTCTCTGTATCAATCTGAACAGTTCTTCTCAACTTTTGGTGTTCCTACTTTCAGTTTATAAACACCTGATTGATTCTCCATTTTTTTTTCTCTAACCTAAGATAGCAGATACAAAAAAAAAAAATTCCTAAAAACAGGAAAACTTAAACTCTGAAACAGATTTGCAAATCACACCATGAAGTTTCTACAAGGTTTTTTAAAAATTTAATAAACGTGTTTAAGTCAATGGTGAGTTAATCCTTATTTTAGGGTTGAGGGATAAAGCTTATATTTCCTGAAATTGTTTATTTTTTTTTTCCCCTATTAGCACAGGACCCACGTGGTGACTGATTCATTTACCTAGTACAAACTAAGGACCAGAGAGAAAGTCTCTTCAATTTTCTTCTTTTTGCATCATTCCCTATCTCACCCCAATGTTTCTTTTCTGTTCACACTTCTATTCTTCTGCTGGTAGAATGTTATCTTCTCTGGGATTAATAAAGATAGACTCCAAAACTTATCTTTAATAGAAATCATATGTATAATAATAATTTAACAGTTTTCATCTGGTAAGAGAAAAAAAAATAAAAAATGAGAAAGAAGGAATTTAAAATAATAGCAAAGTGAAAGAGTGCTGATATTTCAGTTTAACCTCTAACCTGGAAGTAGAAATTCAATGAACTGTTTAATCAGTTATTATTTGTACAATGTTCTGTAATGGGAGAGGCAAATATAATTATAAGAACAAAAGGTAAGTTGGTCAGGAGTAGCAAAACCCATATTTACTGTTCTCCCTTCATGGTCTGTTTGTTTTCTATGTCAAAACTATGAACAAGAATGGGAATTAATGGCAATTGCTACTGTGGATTTGGAGATGTCAAATCCCATTTCAGCAATTTCCCTTTTAAAAGACAGGCCCATTTGTAAATGAAAAAAAAAAAATGGAAAAATCAAAAATTTCTGATTATATTGATTTTGACTCCAGGCAATTAGTTGGTGGTAAAGTATACAGAGGTAAAGTATACCTTTTTCTCCTTATTATCACTAAAGTTTTTAATGGCAATTTCTGATTTTAGTTGGGAACTATTAGTATCATGAATCTAAAGGGATAAAGAGTTAGCTTTAAATCACAGAATCACAGGGGTTGAAAGAGACCTCAAGAGATCATCAATTCCAACCTCCCAGCTAAAGCAGGTACATTACAAAAGGTCTCACAGGTAGGTATCCAGATGGGTCTTGAATATCTCCACAGAAGGAGATTCCACAGCATCTCTGGACAGTCTGTTCCAGTGCTCTGTCACGCTTATTGTAAAGAAGTTCTTCCACATGTTAGCATGGAACTTCCTGTGTTCAAGTTTTAGGCCCTTTGTCCTACCAGTATACACCACCAAGAAGCGCCTGGCCTCATCCATTTCTCTCCCACCTCCCTCTAGAAATTTAAAAAGATTTATCAGATCCCCCTCAGTCTTCTTTTCCCCCAGCTGAGCATACCCAGGTTACTCAGCCTTTTCTTATATGGGAGATTCTCCAGGCCCTTTATCATCTTTGTGCCGGCATGTTGAATTTGAGCTGTGGGTTTGGAGTAACAAAGTAAACAGTGGGCACTGCGGTGGCTCAACTGGTTTATAGTAACTTCTCTCACCTGGATCGAGTATTTGAATAATCAGATTAGGTTGTATGTGTGTGTATGACTGTGTGCGCATGTGCATGCACATGCCCATTAAGCCTACAGATGAACTCTAATCACTAAACATGAGCAGCTGGATGGCTTTAAGTATACGGCTTCAATATCCAAATAAAGAGAGCGTTGCTCTGTTATATACAGGCATTCACAGATAATTACAGGTAATAAAATAGTGGGCTTCATTTTCTGGGGACAAATTGGACCTTAAACATGTGACTGGGGATGTTTCAGTTTGGCTAGAAGATGTCTGCACATATTTTGCATGCTTTACACTAAATATAAACACACATGGATCTCAGGGGCTTGAAGACACGGAGGAGGCTTTGCTAACCTCTACTTGCATACACTTGCAGGAGCAGCTGTTGCAGTTGCCTTTGTTTATTCTTTCTCTACATTAATTCCCTTACACTGAGAGAAAAGTTTCCTTACCTGTGTTGAGCTGTTTAGAAAGTTAAATCAATGTTCTTTTCTTTGGTGTCTGCTCTAGAGAGTAACTTCTTTATTGTACTTTTACTGTGAAGAGCTAGGCTCAGACCAGAGAGGCAACATTGAGAGAAGATATGTACATATCTTTTTATACGTATCTATCTAACTATATATATAAACATTTTTTAAAACAATTCTCACATTTATTTCTAATAGAATAAAAGATTTAAGGCTTTGGTCTGTGGGTGTAAAATGTAGGGGACTGTTTGTATTAAGATCAGAGGCACTCTGCAATTCGGAAACTTGTAAAAGTTATGAATCTTGTCCTAGATATTAAGGTGATACCTAATGTTGTGGGCTCTGTACTTGACAAATACCAAAAGTATCTGTGTAATCACACAGTTTGCAGAAAATACTTCCTAGTGTTTGTATATGTGCAAGGTGATGAGGCCAAATCCACATTTTATATCACCAAAATTATTTCAACCTTTTATTTGCCTTTGAGTCACTTACACTACTACACAAATGTTTTTATTAACTTATTGTGAAACATACATTCTATTCTTTCATTATTTCTATGTAAAAATGACAAAAATAATCTCAGCTTCAGAATTTATTACTCTAATGCCGAATTAAATGTGATCACAGAATCATAGAATCATGGAATGATTTGGGTTGAAAGGGACCTTAAAGACCATCCTGTTCAAAACAACTACACCAGGCTGCCCAGGGCCCCATCCAACCTGTTTTTGAACACCTACAGGGAATTTCTCTTTGCCACCTGTTGCAGTGTCCCACCACCCTCTGAGTAAAAAACATCTTCCTAGCATATTCCCTCCTCTAGTTTAAAGCCATTCCCCCTTGCCCTACCTCTGTGTACCCTTGTAAACAGTCACCCTCCTTCCAGTTAATAAACACTCTTTGTGTACTGGAAGGCCACAATGAGGATTCCCCCCATCCATCTTTACTCCAAGATGAACAAGCCCAATCCCTCAACATTTCTCCATTAGGAAAGCTGCTCCATCCCTCTGGTAATGTTCATGTCACTCTTCTGGACTCACTCCAAGAGCTCCATGACTTCAATGTGTTGGATGCCCCATGCCTGGATGCAGTACTCCTCATGAAGCCTCAAAGGACAGAGTAGAGAGGGACAAAAGCCTCTCGCACTGCTGATCACACCTCTTTTCATGCAGTT
Source organism: Numida meleagris (assembly GCF_002078875.1). Classification (NCBI taxonomy): domain Eukaryota; kingdom Metazoa; phylum Chordata; class Aves; order Galliformes; family Numididae; genus Numida; species Numida meleagris. The sequence continues at coordinate 5,874,081 of NC_034438.1, read as the reverse complement.
GAGCACGCTGTTGGCCTTCTGCGCCACAAGCACACACTGTTGGTTGACATCAGGCTTTTCATTCACTAGAATCCTGAAGTCCTTCCCAGCTCTCAAGAAGCTCTTCTCCCAGTCTGTAAATCAGGAATTTATGAGGTCTGTGTGATGTAATTTATTTTTCAGTAATCCTAATTGTTGCTGATTGACTTCTTTTTCCAAGAGGTTATATAACCCTGTTTCTTTTTTTCACAGAGGTGAGAGAAGGAGGATGAGGGCATTCATTTATTATCTTGATCTTTGCAGCATCAGTTGAGTTAAAACAAGTTCTTCAATTTATTTTTCCTTTGATAGAATATTTATGTTTGGTTTGGTTTCAAACTAATAGCTTTACAATTCTTTGTGGTTTTCTTCTATCTGTTTGTTTGATTCTTCCCTTATTTATGTCAGCAGAAAAATATGATCTATGTCTAACTGATTATTATGCTCTTTTCTTTGCACTGACCATAAAGAAACCCAAAGGTCAGATGTCCTTAAAAGCCCATAGTGTCACTCATTATTTTTATGGCTACTTCTGAATGCAGATGTCATTACAACCACCTCTAAGTCAGTGGTTTATCACAGAAACTCTTTTATTCGGTCTTAATTTGAGCACAAGATTAATCTCACTGCAAGTAATGCACGTGTCATTACATAGTTGAGATTATTTAGTTAAGTGCTATGCAGAAAACATTACTGTAGTATTATTTTAGGAGACAAATAAAACATGGGCAAACATTGCTTTTAGCAACCAAGATGAACCTTCACTCCCCTTGAACATATTAAGCTTGTTTTATATCAATTCTTTTGATTACTATATAGATTTTAAAACATCTATGTATATTTTTAAACCAATTATTAAAAATAAATCTGTAGGAAGCTTCTCAAACTCCTTTTCTATACACACCATTTTTCAAGGAGAGGGAAAAGGTCCTGAAGAAATCTGAACATGAATTAAGTGATTTGAAAGTATAGACATTGCTTTGGGTAAGTAAAGATACTTTCCAGTGCTGGTGTCTCAGGAAGCACTTTGATGTATTTACATCATGAAAGAATCATTGAAGACATAGATATTAATGCATTCACACAGGTAAATCAATACATCTCTACCAAAAAAAAAAACAAAAAAAAAACCAACAACCACACAACACACAACTCCCTCCTCTCCAAAACAACAACAACAACAAAGAAAGTAAGGAAAAGAAAATATCCTGAAATATATCTCATGAACAAATTGCATACACGATATAACACACCAGTAAAATACATCTCATAGTAGGAATAGACCGGTGCAGCCCATTTATTTTTCATTTTCCCATTAATTTTAATTATGGAATTCAAATGCATTATACTTGCTTTAAAATTTTATGTCATGAATACATGCCAAGAGCTTTGCAAAAGCATATTTCAAACAATTCAATTTCCAAGACCTGTGCCTAACGAGCTACAGAGGAACGGGGACCATATCCTACCTAGGTTTAAATTATTAATATATTTTTCATAATCCTTCGTTTTCCTTTTTGGAAAACAGCACATTTAAAGCATTCTCAAGTGATGAGGGTTCTCTTTGTTCTTATTTAGTTCCAAGACTCACTTTTTCCCAATTTTATAATATTATTTTTTGCTACTGACATTGAATGAGGACATTATTCGCATATTTGTATATTGAAAGTGGAATATGCTTCTGAAGCTGAGAACTGTCTTGTTTTCTTTTTCCTACTTCTGAACAGCTATGCAAATAGGAGGGAAAAAATATTGGAAATGTGCATTTACCACAAGGTTGTGCCAACTTATGTAACTCACTCCTGGGGATGCACCCACGTACTAATTCATACAACTTACACAAACACACTGGAAAACTTGAAGCCCTACAAAGGCACACTTGCATGTTCCTGAGCATCCAGCTCTGTTACATTGGCTTCAATAGTATAAACAGAAAATGCAAATTCATACATACCCTTAATCACACAGACGAAGGGCCTCATTTGCATACCCTTCATAATTCAATTTTTTTTTTTTTGTCAAGAGTTGTGAATGCTTCATGTTTGCTTTAATCAGAATGTTGACATTTACACTGAAGCCAATTTCTCTTTTTCTATTCCATGTTTTGTTTAACTGCGACAAGTGACAGCAAACTGGAGGGAACAGACTTTTTAAATTGGCTCTTTGCCCGGTATGCATCATTTCTCTTGTAGTTGTTTCCCCACTGCCCACCCCCTCCCTGCTAGGCACTGAAAAAAGAAATGTGAAAACATACTCTGCGAACACAAGAGTGAGGTGTTAGGGCTTTTAGATAAAGATTTGTGTTGTATTTTAAAACTAGATTGCTATACAGTTTCAAGCTATTAGCAGGAACCTATTACACCATTGCTTTGGGTCCTTGGAGAGATGTGCTTAGTGTATTTCAGTAATTCAAAGCAAATAGAAAACCTACATGTGAAAATATTTAATGACAAAGGCACCAACTGCTCAAGGCTTCTGGAGGGAGGAGGCATAGTTTTTTGTTAACACTTTCCGTGGGTTTTTCAGTGCAACAGCTTCTACTCTCCCCAAAATTCTCAACAGTGTTCCTGTTCTTTACAGATGTAGGAGACAGCAGATGTCAAGCAATCATCTGTAGTGGCCTCTGTGCATGCGGTTATCTGTTTGCATTTTGATCTCCTATTCATGTCTGCAGCATTCAGACGTATGAGACTAATTTGGTGAAAAGGAATCTTATCTTTATCAGAAGTCAAGGAAATCAAGTAACTTACTTTCCCCCCCCACACACCTCCATTTTGACCTTATGGTAAATTCAAGCTTGGAACTTTGCTTTTCTAGTTGTTATGACTTCATAACTCTGTGATACTGGCAAAAGGTTCAGAACATGTCCAGGAACAGTTAAAGGCTGGAATATCAGGTCCATTTCAATCTTGATATTAATGAAAGAACTTCTGGAGGACAAACAGAATTTACCACATACATGCACATATGTATTTATTTTCCTTCAGAATAAAATCTTTTACTAACTACCAGGTTGCTCCAGTTAGGAAATCCTGCCTAGGCTAGAATTTGTGTTGGAAACCTTGCATAGAGGCTGCACTGGACTGTACAGATAACAATAGAGTAATGTGTAAATATAAGAATCATAGAATCATAGAATCATAGAATGGCCTGGGTTGAAAAGGACCTCAAAGATCATCGAGTTTCAACCCCCCTGCTGAGTGCAGGGTCCCCAGCCACCAGACCAGGCTGCCCAGAGCCACGTCCAGCCTGGCCTTGAATGTCTCCAGGGACGGGGAATCCATAACGTCCCTAGGTAACCTGTTCCAGTGTGTCACCACCCTCTGAGTGAAAAACTTCCTCCTAATATCTAACCTAAACCTCCCCTGTATTAGTTTAAAACCATTCCCCCTTGTCCTGTTGCTATCCACCCTTGTAAACAATCATTCTCCCACCTGTTTATACGCTCCCTTCAAGTACTGGAAGGCCACAATGACCAGTCTTTTTGAAGATGCAGAGTCCAAACCAAATACTTCTGTTGAGAAGATCACATCCTACCATGAACAATACTAAAGCACCTAGTCCCCATCTGTTGTAATGGGATCACAATGTTACAAGTTCAAAACAGGAATGCAGCATATAACGGACCTTTGAGTTTGAAGAAATTAGAAATAAGATACGACATGGAATGTCTCCATAATGTGGCTATGAGATTGAAGAAAGATTTTTCAGCACTGTGAACACCACTTTTCATTTACTGTGAGCATAAAAGGTATTGAGTATACATAGCCATCTGTATCAGAATTTTCAGTGTCAGATGCATTTATTTTCCCTTGCAGAAAGGTATATATATTTATTTTGTTTGAAAATATAAATTTGGTTTTTTTAAATCTGCTAATTAATTTTTTATATAGCAAGCTTTACATATAAAAAGAAAATATACCTGACAGTTTATGACAGAGCTAGTAGAAAAATAAAATAAAATAAAATAAAATAAAATAAAATAAAATAAAATAAAATAAAATAAAATAAAATAAAATAAAATAAAATAAAATAAAATAAAATGGAGTTAATTATTCAAAAACTGACAAAATAACAACTAAAGCAGTTTAAAGGACCTCTGTTCCGAAAAAACAGTCTTCATTAGGAAAAGAACAAGCTAAATTCAGGAAAGGAATTAAGGTTATTGGAAGCCCAGAATAATGTCCATTATGCCTCAGAGAGATTTGGGATTCATTCTTTTCCTTAGCATCGACCTGTGGGGATGCAAGATCCTACTGGTCCTCCAGCTAAACTCACTGAAACTCACATCTGACCTACTGAGTATGGTAACACTTAAATCTTGTCAACCACACAAATGAGGCAAAAGTTCTAATTTCTTCAATGAATTTAGTTTGAAAGAAATAGTTTTCCATTCAGTAATTCTTTTCAGAATGGCTACTGCAACTTCCAAGTTCAAAGCTCCCAATTTCACTAAGAGATTTGCATAACAAGCCCTAAAATTCTCAGGCCCTGAAGAGACTCAGACTTCTATCCCTCCCATTTGCTTTGTAAGCATTTGCTTTGTTTCATATAATTAATTACTATAAAGCTGCCCACTAAATAAATATATAAATAAATGGGTAATATCTTTTTTTTTCCCTTATACATTTAGTGTTACAGCATTCATGAACAAAAATAATGTTCATAAGAAAAAAATTAAAAACACGATATATTTATTTGTGGTGTTTTCCATCATTCTTTCAATAGAGATTTTCAAGCAAGATGCTAGCGGTTTGCCCTGAAGACTTGTACAAGCATGAGCTGACATGTCAATGTGTTACAACATGTACTGACAGACAGACAAACACACATCTATGCTATTAGTTGCCCAAAATACCAGATGGGAAAATACTTTTCCTGGAAACTTGACTCATTTGCTGATAAGAAAACTTTTGCAAACCACAGAATTCTTTTGTTCTTGCTTTCTCTTCCTGGGTAAGTGTTAGAAAATGAGCTCAGCTGGGGAGATGTGACTCTTGAATTCCTCACTCAGTTCATAGACATCTTAGTGCATAGACATCTAAAGCTGATAAAAGCTTTCTAAAAAGAGTGCAACAGCAGTTCTCAGTGAATCAGAAAGCTTCAGTTTCATAGGCACAGGCAAATGACTGGATAGAAACAAGCCTGGGCAGATTAGTAAAATCCCATCTCATTAAATGAGCTTCTGTAACTGACCACATATGATTTCTTGGTTTGTCATGAATGTGCTATAAAGTGTATTTCACTTAAATTTTGGCTAAAATACTGTACTTAGAAATTGAGACATACTTAGAACATGCACAAGGACAGTAACAGCAACTCAACTAGTGGAGATAATTTGTGAAGTTGCCATACCATAGAATCATACATAATCACAGAGTAGTATTTGGAAGGGACCTCTGGAGATCCCCCAGTCCAACGCCTACTAAAGCAGGTTCCCTACAGTAGGTTACACAGGAAAGCATCCAGGCAGGTCATAAATATTTCCAGAGAAAGAGACTCCACAACCTCTCTCAGCAGCCAGTTCCACTGCTATGTCACCCTCATAGTGACCTTAACACAATACGTTAACAGCTTGGGTTGGTGCTCCTCATCTTTAGCAATGAGAAATTGTTTTATCTATCAGTTTGGCAAAGCATATAGGGCTTCATTTGCTTATGCCAATGTAAAAGTGCTTCCCATACAATGATACTGCATAAAATGCCAAGTGTTAGTGACATTATTTTCTATTGGTTCAGAATCTGCCCAGCCATTCACATTTACTAGTGACTTAAAAATTATCACAAAGCACTGCTGAATAAATGGTGTCATTTTTCAACCTGTTCCCACCATTGCCTAGGGTTATCTCAAGAATGTCAAAGTCTTACTCCCCCTGGCCCTGCAATTTGTGTCATCTGTGACATCCATGCAAAGGGAAATCCATCAGTCTCTTTGTGAGCAACTCCGTACAGAGGCCAAGATATTACAGCTTAATTCTCTGATATTATTTACTTGCTATTATCATAGGTAAAGGTGAATGGGAAGACATAGTAAAAGCCACAGATAGATTGGTACTCTTTCCCTCTATGATTTGCAAGATGTCTTCATTCAGGATTTCTCAGTTTTCCCCTTCTTCTAGATCTTGTAGTCTGAAACAGCAGAAGCTGAAGGGATTCAAGTCTATTTTCTTCCATTTTGCATGCCTCTGAATCCATTCATGTTAGGCCTCTGTAATGCTCTCTTTAACTAGGAAGAGATGTCTGTTCATGGAAATAGAGAAAAAGTTATAAATAACTTTTTTATTATCATAAATTCTGTGTGTGGGCATAAATCTTCAACCTTGACCTTGGTTTAAATAAAAAAAAAAATTAAAAAGGATCAGTTCTTTTTTAACAGCAGAGGCTTATTATGCGCCAACTATAATGCTTATACAGTGTATGAAAGTAAATTTGAAAGGGAGTGAAGGAGACTCGAACAATGCAGAGCAGCTGAACAAATATATAACAATTCCTTGAATGAATGATTGGATGATACCTAATAGCAGAGAGTTTGCAATAGAACAAGATTATCCTCTGATAATTCTTCAGTTCTGACTGTGACTTGATAATCCCCAAACTGTCTAATCTGCAGGATCTAAATCCATAAAGAATGGAAAAAAAAAAATACACCTCTACAATTTGCAATCAATTGTAGTTATTACCACAGCCATTAGTGAGAAGGTAAAACAAGTATGGCCTTTTTAACTTCAAAGTCATGGCAAAACAAACAAGCAAGGAAACAAGTGAAAAAAAAAAAAAAAACTTTAGTCCTTTTGAAATTTAAAGTAAGATCATGGCATTTTTTAATCTAAAGCTTATTGTTTTTCAAAGTCAGAAGATAGAGTTTTTCTCCTTATTTTCTTTTTTTTTCTTCCTGTGGGCTTTAATTTATTTCTTTTTGTCAGTGAATCATATTAACTCCAAGCCTGCCGAGAATCTGTATCAGCCACTTCTTCCAAACAAAGTCATCTTGCAATCATTTCCTCGAGCTCTTTTTCTCCC
>NC_034438.1:5860420-5867039 GCF_002078875.1 Numida meleagris | reverse complement strand
CCCCCCGACTTTTCCCTCATTTATGTCATTACCATGAAATGAATGGCTTTTGCTGATTCGTATGTGATCTACAATTAATGGCAGTGGAACAGTATGGTCTTTATGAAGCTCTGAAACTGCAGAAAGTGCATAAATAAAAATAATTCTTCTATCTGCAAAGAAACTTCAATAAGTTTCATAAGTGACAAAGCAAGCCACTGTGAATGAACTAATTATTTTAAGTAATGATATTGAAGGCACTAGGTTCTATACAGTGGGAAGCAGATGGAAAAAAAATGAACTTAAAATATTGTCTCAGAGTGGATCATATCAATTAGCTTCTGATAGAAGCATAAGAACAAGAATGAGAGATGCAGTTGCACAAAAAGTTGTGATGAACAGACTGGTCATAAATTCTTCATATGTTTTAGAGACTTTGAATTTGATGGCAAATGGTCTCTTTTTATACAAGGACTGCTCCAAAAGTAATGTCTCCTAATTTATTATGTTGGGCCACAACATCAGAGAAAGATATTGGCAATATGGTAGTAAGAGGTTGAACCTTCCCAACAATATTCCCTTACATTTTGTTGCCGTGTGGCAGATGGCAGGAAAGTGGCAGTCTGACAAAATGATGCCTGACATGGGAGTGTCCATGAAGAAAATGTGTGTAATTGAATTCCCTCCTGCAGAAAAGCTAGTACTCACTGACATTCGTCTACACTTGCTGAACATTTATGGAGACCAAATAGTGGATGTCAGCACAGTGAGATGGTGGGTTGTGCATTTCAGCAGTGGTGACAGTGACATGAAAGAAAATCCACATTTTGGATGGCCATGCACAGCTATCACACTATGAAATGAGGAGCTTCCTGAACAACTCATCTGTGTAAATCAGTGGATTATGACCAGGGAACTATACATAGAATTGAATATTTGCTTCAAGGTGCTGGAAATGACAGTGTCAATGTTGGAATATGGCAAAGTGTGTACCAGACAGGTCCCATGCATTCTCACACAGGAAGAGAAACAACACTGTGTGTAAGTTTGTCAGGACATATTGAACAAGCACAAAGATGAAGGTGACAGTTTCCGGGATCACATCATTACTGGTGAAGTGACGTGCTGTCAGTACTATGAGACAGAGTTAAAACAGCAGTCCAAAGACAACATACGAATCCACTGTTTTATAAAAAGTTCAAGATGCAGCCCTCAATGGTTAGAGTGACACACACTGTCTTTTGGGATAGGAAAGATGCGATCCTTTTGGATTTCCTGCAACCCAGAAAAAACATCAACACTCACCACCACATCACAACGCTGATTAAAATGAAAGCTGAAACATCTGGAGTCAGGTCAGAAAGGAAGACAGCCTTTCTCTTGCAACATGATAGTACCAGGCCCCATACTAGTTTGAAGGCTGTGGAGCACATAGTCAAACTTGGCTGGGCTGTCCGACTACACCCACCACGTAGCCCAGATTTGGCACCTTCTGACTTCTATCTGCTCTGGCTGGTGAAAGATGGGCTGTATGGGCCACATTTCCTAGCAATAAAGCCATCATAGCAAGTGTAAAACTGTTGGTCACCTCTGCTGCTGTGCATTTTTATCAACATTGCATGTAGGCACTCCATAGCTAATGGTATTGACTATGTAAAAAAAAGTGTTTTTTTAGCTGAGAATTTCCGCTATCAAGTATTGTTATTATGCTCTTTGTAGCTGTTGTACTTTCCATGGAAAGAAATGTGAGGCATTACTTTTGGAACAAATGATGTAAAACTGAGTAATCAAGCTTAGGGGAACCACTTTTTATTTTACGGTGGGAACTACTTGCCATTTTGTTTCTGTAAGAGTGAAAATGGTGGAAATGACCTCTACTGTAACGATTTGGAGAAAAATTCTTGCCTATGATTTCTCCTGCAATTTGTGTTCCCTGACTCACTTTCTCACTTACATAGGACACTCCCACAAAGTCTTAGAGTTGTTGGCAAATACGGAAGATCTTCTGTTCAAGACTTGATTGTGGAAACCAAGGGCTGAAAATTAAAGAACTTAAGTGAAAGCACAATCTGTGCCTGCCTCAAAATGAATTATTCTGTTGTATGATTGTCAGCAGTTTAAGGGCAGGTTCAGCCCAGTTCCGTGACTAATGCGGCAGGAGAACACACAGACCCATGCCCTGGGAAAGCGGAAGGGGAAAGGGTAGAGATGTGCCTAAAAAAAACCAGCGGCAATGATCTGAGGAGAAACAAACTAATTTACTAAATAAGATATTGGAATGCAAAATAACACAATATAATAAAATATAATTGGAATTGAAGCTAATAAATCAAATAAAATGAGAGAGTGTCCAGAAAACAAAAGGCTTTACTCTAATGCTGGTGGCGAGCAGAAGGGACGAGACAGAGCAAAAAGGAGACATCTCATGATATGTGAACAGTTTTTATCTTTCCCAGTGAATTGAAAACTTGTAACAGAATAGTGAGCAGTCCTCTGGGAGATGTAGTTCTTCTTCTCTTCTGAGAACCAGGTACCTGGAACTATCCACGATCCACGGAACTGGAGCATTAACTCTTTAACTCCCAGTGCACAACATGATGTTATGATGTGGAATACCGATAACCAAAAATCATAAAACCATGACATTCCACCCCTTATTCCACATCACTACATCATGTTTAGTATATATATACAAACAAACAATAATTAACATGCATTATGCACACAGATATATATATATACCTAGATATACATGAACTTACTGACTGCACTCCCTCAACATCAAATTCCCTTGTGGTACACATTGAACATCCCCATTCCTCTGCATCACCCAGCATGTGGACCCAGGTCCCTGAGCAAAACCAGTTCCATAGATAGGTTTGCCTTTCCCAGAAGCTGGAAAGACCCAAACTGCTTTTCCCAGCATGCTCTTTACATGTACTACAGGGACCTTATCTCACTCTACATTATGTAGAGAGCTGGATTGGGCAGGTCCATCATGATTGATAGATCCTCTAGTGTTGACCAACCAGGTGGCTTCGGCCAAACGCTTCTCCCAATGTTCCACCACCCATTGCTTTTAACATAGTTTTTAACAATCCATTGTATCATTCAATTTTACCAGAAGCTGGTGCATGATAGGGGATACGATAAATCTACTCAGTGCCATGACCTTTGGCCCAAGTATTTACAAGGGAATTTTTGAAATGAGTCCCATTATCTGACTCAATTCTTTCTGGAGTGCCATGTCACCACAGGACTTGTTTCTTGAGACCTAATATGGTGTTTTGGGCAGTAGCATGGGGCACTGCATATGTTTCAAGCCCTCCAGTGCTTGCCTCCACCATGGTAAGCACATTACGCTTACCACTGTGGGTTCATGGTAAGGTGATATAATCAACCTGCCATGCCTCTCCATATTTATACTTTTGCCATCACCGTCCCCCCCAGAGAGGTTTCATCCTCTTGGCTTGTTTAATTGTGATGCATGTTTCACAGTCATGAATAACCTGTGCAATAGTGTCCACAGTTAAGTGCACCCCTCAGTCTCTAGCCCTCTTGCCCACTTGTATGTTGCATCTCTTCCTTGATGGCCCAAGGTTTCATGAGCCCACCAAGCTAGAAATAATTCACCCTTATGCTGTCAGTTGAAGTCTATTTGAGCTACCTTCATTTTGGAGGCTCGATCTACCTGATGGTTATTTTGTTGTTCTTCAGTAGCCCGACTCTTGGGCACATGAGCATCTACATGGCGCACCTTTACAACCATATTCTTTATTCAGGCAGCAATGTCTTTCCACAGTTCAGCAGCCCAAATAGGTTTACCCCTTTGTTTCCAGTTGCTTTGTTCCCACTGCTGTAACCATAAGGCATTTGCCACCATCCATGAGTCAGTGTAAAGATAAAGCATTGGCCACCTCTCAACATCTAAGGCCAGCTGGACAGCCTTTACCTCTGCAAATTGGCTTGATTCTCCTTTACCATCAGTGGCCTCTGCAACTTGTCATGTAGGGCTCCACACAGTAGATTTCCATCTGCAATGCTTTCCCACAATATGATAAAATTGTATGTTGTTGTATGGTTAAATGCTTGGTATGATCTTGTTATCTATGTTTGTTATACATCCACAAATATCTGAATATCAGTTTCAATAATGTATAGTTGAAGAGAAATACTGATTGTGCATACAGATGTTGTAATAAAATCCAGACCTAGGATACTAAAATCACTTTAAGATGGGCATTTACACTATTCTGCTAACAAATCATGGACAATTTGCTCAATGTCAAACAAGAGATTTGTATCAAGCAAAGGAAAATCCTCTTTCTTGAGGTGGATGAGCATCCCAGGACCTCTGACTGCATAGTGTACAGCTGTATCTAAACCCAGTAACTTAGAAGACCAGGATCTTGAGCACTGGAAAAACTTTGCTGTGGGACACCTAATTTTAACTGTTGCCTATTAAGTGGAGAGGTTTCATTTTCTTCTAACCTTAAGAGGTGACTGTGAGCCTCTTAAACTGTCCATTATGCACTACCATGTTTAATTGTACCAATACAGCATACACTTTACTATTTACCAGGACTCTGGTTTACTATAGCTCAATAGAGATACACAACAGAAAGACGATCCGCATTTTGTGCAATGCACATCATTGCCTTGATTTGTATTCTGGAAGAGAGTGAACAAAAAAACAGGATTTGGAGGAAAAAAGGCAAAGATAGAACAAAAGCTAACCCCTGACCACCTCCCTGACAAGATGAGATAATCATGCTGTCCAGAGGAAAAGCCCTTCAAATGAACAATAAGTTAAGTGCACTTCCTCCTTCAAGTCACCTTGGCATACTGAAATACTTAACTTTAAGAGGAACAAGACATCAAAAGACACTCATTATAAAATGTGACTCTTGATGGATAATTTAAGTGACAAAGTAAAGTCAAGTATTTGAAGCAGAGAGGTCTTGTCAACATAGTGTTTCTCACAGATGCAATGAAGCTAGAGACTATATTTCCTGGTAGCTGAAGAAACTTGTCTGACAACAGTTGCAAATTCGGCTGATCAAATTCTTTAAGGAATTGCTGTTTTTCAGGAAAATATTATTCTTTCTTTTAGTTCAACAGGATCAGCATCTATTTGTAGGTTCAGTGTATGAAGGAAAGGGATAAAAGATTGCAAGAGAAAAAGAGACAGAAATTTGCATTATCATGGCAGGATGCGCCATGTAGAGTGGATTGGATAAAACAAGAAAGAGTTATATTTTTCACCTTGCTTCTGTGATCATTACTTTAGTTGGCATGATATTATAGCAGATGTATTTTAATTTTTTCTATGAATATTTGTCCTTTTTTACTACCAAAATCATAAATTAATAAAGTTTACATTAATAAAAAATGGAATACAACTAAAGTTTAAGGGGATAATGGTTTTGTATAACCTTAATCGACATCTCATTTAAGGTAACAATTTTGGTTCCTTCAGTATATTGCAAAAATAGTTACTTCTTGTAAGAGATTCTTCCATGTATTTGGCATGTCACTTTCAGAATGGTTGTGTAACCTTACAGAAATGCTTTTTTTGTCACTGATCATGCTAGAGGCATTCTAGACTATTATCTAGAAAGTTACTACAAATGGAAATGGCTTCAGTGAGAAAATGAACTTGATTTACCTATATGGAAATATTTTTCCCTTTATTTTCTACTTCATTTAATGGAACATAGTTTGTTTTAGGTCACTCATGCATTGCAGTACTGTGTATTCATCAAAGTCACTATGTGAGATGTGGAAAGTAAAATGGCCTACTGACAGAAACTGGAATTCACACAGCAGTTTTTGTCTGCACTTAAGTAATATGTTGTTAGAACGTCCCAGAAGTAAGTGATACACTCACCCTATGCTGTGATTTTACTGAATCAAATCACAGCTGACTGACCTTAAAACAGGGATGTCCACTGATGTCGAAGGGCTCTAGACTAGCTTTCGTAGTCAACATAATTTTTCAACTTAAGGACTGTTCAGTTGAATACCTCTTCTTTTCTCCTCCGCCAGTTTTACTTGGTTGTTCCCCTCTTGGAAAATACTTGGATAACAAATGACCTGTGCTAAACTCTATGATTAAGAATCTAACACAGAAATTTGAATGAAACAAGCTAAGGAAATTAAACTGACCTTACTACTTCTATTGTGTTTGAGTGAACAAACAACACTCAAAATGAAGTTTGTAGCTGATGTTCTTAATAAACACATGGAAGAAAAAGGGATCTATATAAAAATATTCAGTGACATTTTTAACTGTTAACATAACATAATGAGATCAGTTTGCTTTGCAGATTAATTGAGCTCAGAGTATTGCCATCAATCATTCTAAGAAAACTTTAATATTTTGAACTCTAAAGCTTAAAGTTGCTATTAAAGAATAAATACACATTTAGAAAAGGAAAGGCTGGCTATATATATGAGAGAACTGAAAAACACAACAAATAAAATAGTAAGATTTTTTTTTTTTTAATGCCGGCAGATTAACAGATTTCTTAAATCCAAATAGAGATACAGAAATATCTATGGAAGAAGAAAAAGAAGATGAAGGAGAGGAAGTAGACAGGAAAGGGAAGGGAAGGGAAGGGAAGGGAAGGGAAGGGAA
>NC_034438.1:5772869-5860380 GCF_002078875.1 Numida meleagris | reverse complement strand
GAAGGGAAGGGAAGGGAAGGGAAGGGAAGGGAAGGGAAGGGAAGGGAATATAATCTTTTTTATCATCTTTGTGGTCCCCTGCTGGACTCTCTCCAGGAGATCCCTGTCTTTTTTGTTTCCAGGAATCCAGAACTGGACACAAATGATAAAGTTTAAAATCTCAGTGGTGAAATGGCTACTAAAATAGATACATAAAGAGCTACATTCATTAAGTCAGCTGAACTGGAGACGAAAAATCCAAAAAAGTCTTTCTAAACCTGTCTGGAAAATTCTGAAGCATTGTGATGAAATTTTTCTCTCCAAATCTTGTTTTTAAAAAAATAGCAATAAATCCCAAGACTGAAAAAGAATATGAGAACACTAGTGTCAATAAAATTTACAATCTCAAATAAAAGATTTCTCCATCCTTCTAAATATCCTACAGTAAACTCATAAAAACCTAGTTTCTTAAACAAGAGGAAAATGCTTTCATTTATCACTCTCTCTGTTTAAAAGTTATTGTTTCAGAAGCTACTCTCCTTGCTTCTGATAAGGTTATACAATTACTTTTCAGCTCAAGTCTTACCTGAGGCCCACAGTAATGCTTATTACATATAAAATAGAGGCAAGAAATGAGTGAATTATCGCAAATGCCTGAAAAAATTAGAGAAAGCCTTCAAACAAAATTTTAGATAGATCAAGAGCCAATGCTTTTTTTCCTTTCTGAATGTTACATTTTTGTATTACAAAAAGCAGAAAATGTTCAAGTATATTCCTTAAAGCTTGAAAACATAATCATCATGTTTACTACAGAACCATGATTATTTCAAAAGAAGTATATTCACCATTTTTTTTTCCTCAGGTCAGAACTACATGCAGTTATGGAAAAGATGCTTTATTGAAAGATAAGTTCTTAGGCTCAGTATTAGAGTCAAGGGTGAAATACTCTGTCTGCTGATAACTAACAATGTTTTCCTGTGTCTGTTTTTTTTTTCTTTTTTTCTTTTTTTAATTTTGTTTTGTTTTGTTTAAGATGTTGAATTGAACAGGTAAAGACAGCAACAATGTAAAGAACTTGCAATTCAGGAGAGTGAGTTTTGGCTTGTTTGGGGAAATGATAGGTATGAATACTGAGAAGCTTCCCAGAAAGACAAAATTTCTCCTCAAAGCGCAAAAATGATCCGTCTTGATCTACATAAAAAAGAAAGGCATAGCTGCAGGCCAGATAAGCTCAACATGGAACTATGAGCAATAACACAGAAATGTTGTCCAAGCATCTAAGGATTGAATTAAGAAGGTCATATCCCAGCTGGAATCAAAACTGGTGATGGATAGCAAGACCGACACTGTCAGCAAGTCGAGACTGAGAAATCTGTGGGCTTGCTAAAAATGGGGCAGGAGGCCTTGTGAAGAAGACTGCAGGAAAAGCCCAAGTAGTCTATGTCAGCCTCATTTTACCTTCACAAAGTCTGCTCTCAGTTATCACAGATTTCTGTGCCTATCAACCAAGTTTGGGGAGAGAAGTACTAACCATAGCAATGCAGAGCAGAGATAGAGGCAACTTATATAAACAGGCCATATAAAATCCATGTTGTGATTGGATGAATTCAGAAGGGTTGAGAAGTCTTGGCTGATGTCATTGTAAACCTGGTTTCTAACAACTCTGAAAAACTATAGCAGTGATTGTATTACTCTTGAAAGAAGCAAGAAGAGGATTTAGGCATCTATAGGCAGGCCAACTTTGCCTACACTGCAGGGAAAACTGTGTAGTAAAACTCTGACAGGCACCACTGCCAGTCATTGGAAGGACAAGAGGGTGGCTGGGAACTGCCAGCACATATCTACAAAGGGCAAATCATGCTTGATTAACTTCATTGCTTGTTGTGATGAAATGGCTGACTTCCTGTTCAGTGAAAGAGCAGTAAATGCTGTTTGCCTTACAATGAGACTTTTGAAGCAGCTTCCCACCATTTCCCATTGAAGGAGCTTCCTCTTAGCCAGATTACAAAGATGGGTTGAATGGCTTGATTACAAAGTCAGTGGAAAACAATCTGTACTTCAGGATTCAAAGATTTGTAGTCAGTAGTCTGAAGTCTGACAGGTAGCTGTTTAGTGATATACTTATTCAGAAGTTGATACTGACACAGTTTAACACCTTTCTTAGCAGTTTGAACTATAGGATGGACTATGCTCTCATCAAAGCAAAATTACTGCATGCACCAGTACAGGTTTGGGAAAAGCTAGCTAGGTAGTAGCTCTACAGAAAGGACCTGGAGTCTTTCTAGCATGAGTTATCTGTGTATCCTCTTTTCAACAAAGGCAAACTACATATTGAGTTGCACTCACAAAAGTGTAACGAGGAGGTTTTAGGAAGTAGCTGTTAGCTTTCTCCTGGAACTCATGGTTTGCCATGTGGAGTCATAGAATCAAGTAAGGTTCTTGTGTTCCTAAGAAGTGCCCTAAGGGACAGGTATGTCAGCATGACATTCACAGAAAGCTGTTATAATTCATTGCATGAAAGAGATATCTTTCTTAATATAGGATAACATCCTATATTAGCTGAAGAGGGGCCACTTGTATTATGTAGCAGCTACAATATTGATGCATTTGTGAAGAAAAATGCATGCAAAGGTTACTCTAGGAAAGATGTAAACCTGTAGATTTCCTATCTCCAGAGATAATCTATTTTTCAAGTTACAGATAACTGTAAGACACTTACTTCTGTTTCTTCCTGTTTAAGATATATCAATATATTCTATGATTAATTAGGGAAAATGAAAGAAGTAATTAATTAATATATGTTATATACATGTAACATATATATAAAGCATAAGCATCTGGTCTTGGATGTCACATAGAGGTCTGAATTCTTCAGGAATTCCTTCTTATCTCTAAGTGATAAAGCAAAACTTTTTTAGTGTTGTGGTCTGTTTTAAAGGACAAGTTCTTTTAAAAAATGATCCTACTAGTGATGAAAGTAGAGTCATCCTTACTCTCTGTTGTTTTTGTTCTTTAACTTTCTTAGTTTTCAGTTAATCTTTCAGTTAATTCTTTCATAAAACAAAAAATAAAGGGTGAGAATACATACCTTTCATTGTGTTTTGTTTTGTTGTTTTTTAATAAAACTTTTGTTCCCATTTTGTCATTGTTGCTGTTGTTTTTACTTTTGTTTTCACAGGAGAGAAACAAAAGGATTGATCCACCAGGGCTCCTTATCACTCTTCCAAGAAGGTTAAAATACAAATTCCGTGCTATTTGCTGGCGATGTTATTGACTTTCTGGGTTTGAATAATTTCCTTATGCTTTACAGAGATCTACTTACTCGTCAAAGAATCTGGAGAGTTATTAAAAAAAAACAGAATGTAAGTTTCTGATTTCTATTATGGGTCACATGTTGCCAGTACTGTTAGAACATATCAGGCAGTGCAATCAGCTCATAGTTGACATACTCAATCACTGTTTAAGCAATGTTACAGGTTAAATGTAAATGAAAAAAATACTGGAAAAAAGATTAGGAGATCTGGATTATTTTTATGTCTTTTCTTTAACCTGCTATATGACCTGTAGTAAATCACATCGCTTTTTGTTATTCTATTTTCTTATCCGTATTTGTCTGTCTATCTCATTCAAAGGACAAAGTTCTCATGAAGGGAAACTTCCTTGTTAATATTCCTCAATGCACATTTAGATATTCTATTAATTACTTTATTTTAATTATGGTAGTGTTAAGAAATAATACCTACAAACACTGATATTGTGCTATGCATAAACAGTATAAATCTAGGACAATGTTACAGTTATTCTTTTAGCTAGGATAGAAAGAAAAGAGAGAATAAAACAGAATATTGTACCTTCAGATAAAAGCAATCACATATACACAGAAATCACTAAAAAATCCATTAATTTTATGAAATGTTACAGTGATTGTAGTGAGATGATAGCTTAATAGTCAGGTCAAGGAAAGGGAGATAATTTCACTTTGAATACAGTTTACTGAAGGAGTCACAAATACTTAGGGGATTTTAGCTATATCTGAATTTCAAATATCTCTAAATTTCAGCTCTGATCTTACACAGCATAAGCTTCAGCATGACCCAACCCTTAGTTTTATTGTATCAGGCTTTCTCTTGATCTGATTCTTCATATCCATTTTGGTTATGGATGTTTATGCAAAAAGCAAGTATGCATTGAATGAAAATCATGACCTAAGCAGAAACAGTATGTTTTGTATCCAAACCCATATTTATTTCCCTTTGGGGCAAAAGATAGCCCAAGTTATAAAGATAGAGAAAAGCTTGAATACAAGACTAGATCTAAAAAAGCTAATGAACTAAAGAGAGGCAGGTCTCATTAAAAAAAAAAAAAAAAAAAAAAGTCTCATTTTGTCTAATTTTATGAATCCATTTTTCCATTCATTTCTAAATATGTGCTGTTAGGTGTTCATTTCTTAAGATACAAAATCTGTTCACATTTTACAGATCACAAATTAAATATATTTCATGAACCTTTAATCCTCTTTTTTTTTTTTTAACTATGTTCAACACAAAGACAGCAGTATCAAGTCCAGTGTGTAAACAAAAAGTGTCATTCATAAATAACAGTGGGCTGTAGGTTAGCATGGATGCAAATTATTTTTATAAATGAAAACTTCATCATATTGGGTTCACCAGAGCACTTGAGCGTATGCCTAACATTTAGTAATCCATATCATTGCTTTGCTGAAGTGGAATTTAGAAGCACTATTGGTGGTTCAGACCAGTTTCGTTAGTCTCTTACTAGCAAAAAAAGTACCATTCATAAGCGTTACCAAAGGATAGCTCTTGTACAGAAACTGGGCGGCAACATTTGAAATGAAAACCCAGATTTTAGACTATAAATATATAATGGCTAATGTCGAGATATGTTTTGTAAAAAGCAGAAAATTGCAATGTGCAGGAAGTGCATTCTACTAATCTGTCTGGCACTAGAAGTTTACAAAATATGATTCTACAAATAAGAAATTGTCTTAGAAATGTGAAGAAAGAGAGAGCAAACTTGAGATACTAAAGTGAAATTCAATCAGAACAATGCTTTCATTTAAATTTTAAAAATAATAATTATAATAATAACTATTTTTTTTTCATTTTTCTCTGGCAATTGTTGATATCATTTTTTAGCATGTTCCAGTTTTCTCATAAACATAGTGCATGGTTTCACAAAATCAAGACCTTCAAAAATTTTATGATCAATGGAGGAATAATAAAAGGTTTCACTCCTTAGAATTTGAGATCACCATTGTATTCAGATGTACATGAGATTATGAGAATCTCTATATATTTATGCCAGAAAAATATTAAGACTCTGTCTTCAATAGAGAGACAGAGCTTCCCATTGTGCCACAAGCTCCTGCATGATATTATTAGGATTAATAAATGAGGTAAAACTAGATGAGATTAAGCTTGGAATTGCTGTTTCTAAGTATCAAGTGATCTAACAATATAAAAATGGATTATCTGGGGTTAGACAGCTCTGATTCCCTAGATATCATGAACCATAGAATCGTCGAATCATAGAATGGTTTGGGTTGGATGGGATCTTTAAGGTCACCTTGTTCCAACCCCCCTGATATAGGCAGGGACACCTCCCTCTAGTCCGCTTATTACAGTAAGTGAGTGACCTATAAGACATAGGGAGACATCAAGGAAGAGTTTCTTAAATCTATTCTTGAAAAGTGGTTTCATTCTCTATAACAAAGAGTATGTTTACAGTAGCAAATTCTTGAAGTCCAGATTCATTGTTTGCTTTGCTATACATTTCTGCTGTCCTCCAGTTCCAGGAATTGGTGTTTATTTCCAAGGAAGTGCAGTGATTTTGTCTCTGCTTTACTTTTACAGCAAAAGAGTAAATGAATTTGGACTTCCTAAATTCTAACCAATTATTGCAACCGCTGGTTTGCAGAGTCAAAGCTATTCACAGCTGCTACTAATGTTACCTACACTGCATGGAATGTGAGCTTAATATTATGCCCCAAGTTTCTGGTCCTCTAATCACCTTGGTCAAAGGATCTGAGAGATATCACCTCTTATCTCTTTCTGTGTACTCGAGTGACCAGACAGCACAATCTTCCCCTGGCTATGGTGCATTCAAGTCCTTTGAAATGAAGGCACAGCTTGCTTCAATTTCCTGTCCCTTCATAAACAAGCTGAGCATTCTGCTGAGCCCAGCATGTAAACAGGTTCTCAGAATAACAGCAAGAACAGGTTCTGCTGTTAGCATAAGCAATGAAACTCGTAGGCTGTGAATACTAATGGACCATAAGTAATGACATAGGTTGTGCTGTTGTGCAACAGATCTCAGAAGTGAAAGCCTGGGGAACCCAAACACGTGGCTTTATCAGAAACGAATTCTGGTACATCTGACCAGCACTGCACTAGATGCTGAACCTTTAACAAGTCATTATTTTGTAGGGCTTGTAATTTTTGATCATGCTGAAGTTTAAACTCTGTCTCATGTTGAAAAATATTTTTCTAAGTTACAAACCTTCATAAAAATTGAGGTATGACCATCAGGGACTACTGGTTATGAAAATTTGTCCTGTACTACCTTCACTGTTGATTCAAGTGAATACTCATCCTCAGGGTGGAGAGAATGGACACACTGCTTGAGAGTTTCGTCTCACTTGGCTTTAGATAACTAAGTATAGATCTTATCTATGCATTATCTACGTAAGTTTGCGGACGACACCAAGTTGGGAGGGAGTGTTGATCTGCCGGAGGGTAGAAAGGCACTACAGAGGGACCTGGATAGACTGCATCGATGGGCCAAGGCAAACCATGTGAGTTTCAACAGGGCCAAGCGTCGGGTCCTGCACTTGGTCACAACAACCCCAGGCAACCCTACAGGCTTGGGGAGGAGTGGCTAGAAAGCTGCCTGACAGAAAGGGACCTTGGTGTGCTGATGGACAGTCATCTGAATATGAGCCAGCAGTGTGCCCAGGTGGCCAAGAAGGCCAATGGCATCCTGGCTTGGATCAGGAATGGTGTGGTGAGCAGGACTAGGGAAGTCATCCTGCCCCTGTACTCAGCATTGGGGAGGCCCCACCTTGAGTATTGTGTCCAGTTTTGGGCGCCTCAGTACAGAAAGGACACTGAGGTGCTGGAGCAGGTCCAAAGAAGGGCAACAAGGATGGTGAAAGGCTTGGAGAATATGCCCTACAAGGAGCAACTGAAGGAACTGGGGCTGTTTAGTCTGGGGAAGAGGAGACTGAGGGGAGAACTGATTGCTGTCTTCAAATACCTGAAATGTGATTGCAGTGAGAGCGGGGTTGGTCTCTTCTCACTGGTGACAGGTGACAGGACAAAGGGAAATGGCCTCAAGTTGCACCGGGGGAGGTATAGGTTGGATATCAGGAAAAACTTCTTTACAGAAAGGGTTGTGAAGCACTGGAACAGGCTCCCCAGGGAGGTGGTTGAGTTACCTTCCCTGAATGTGTTTACAAACCGTTTGGGTGTGATGCTCAGGGACATGATTTAGTGGTGGGTTGTTAGAGTTGTTAGAGTAGTATGGTTAGGTTGCGGTTGGAGTTGATGATCTTGAAGGTCCTTTCCAACCTGAGCAATTCTATGATTCTATGATTCTATATTAAAAAAAAAATGAGGAATTTTAAGCCTTAGAATTATTTATTGGTCACCACTGGTTCTAACAGGAGGGTTAAGGTCACAAGTCTGCACATCTACATTGCAAACATTTTACCTTAGGTAAGAGGAATTCAATCTGTTGTGCTTAATTGGTATCTCTTTCTACTCTCTCTACTGTTTTGGCAATGTCTCATGACCAGGAAAAGTATCCAAGCAAATCCCTAGGTTTGGTTGCTGCAAGGTGGGAACTGCAAAAGAAAAGCTCCAGGGTCTGAATGAGGGATAACCCACAAGCAGGAAAGAATCTATGTACTGGGTCTGACTGTGATAATGTTAATTTTACTCATAGCAGCTGTGTTTTAGATTCCTGTGTTTTGGTCATGCTAGTAGCAAACGTATGTTTTAACTGTGGGTGACCATTGTTTGCACAGCATCAAGGCCTTCTCCATTTCTCACTCTGACCCCTAGTGAACAGTCTGGGATTGTGTGAGAGCTGAGGAAAGGTCACAATGACACAAATTCTCCAAAGTAACCAAAAAGATATTCCATGCATATAATATCAGGCTCAGCGATAAGATGAGAGAAGAGGATTACATGGTTTTGCTATTTTTTTCTCAAGAACTGACTGAAAATCACTCTACCCATAAAATGTAGTGAATGTTTGACTTGGCATCACTTGTTTTATTCTGCTTACTTTCTTCTGCTCTTCCACTTCGTTATTTTTACCTTGATCCACAAGTTTTCTTGCTTTTAGTCTTCCTTCACTCTTCATTATTGTACTCAGAGCGAGAGAGAGAAGTGGCTTAACCCACTTAAACCAACGGCAGTCAGAAACTGGTAGCATAGTAGTCACCCTGGGCAGCAGGGATGTTCCCGGTTAAGTAGCCACATCCTGTCTCGCACTACTATGCCTTCTTCATCCCTCAGCGACACACACAGCATTTACAAGCTTCAGGTTCTCCGATGACATTTGGTTACTGTGCAGCTGGTGCTTATGTATGTCTTTTCTGTATTTAACCTTTTCTTCTGACTGATGGTATAACCAAAACCAGTATTCAGTCACGTTTCTTTGCCCAAATGAAAACATTCTTCAAAAATAATGTGCCGTAGTTAATAAATATATAAATATATATACTGCTTCAGAAAAAAGAACATCATAATTTCTTCTTCTGCTGTGGTCTGTTTCTGTAGACCATAATGCAGAGGATCATATTAATTTACATAAACATTTCTGTAAGAACTAACAAATAAATTGAATAAAAAGTTATATTAACTTATTTGCACTCTAATGAATACACCAGATCATTGTGATTTCTTTCCCTTTCTCCTTCCTTCCTTTCTTTATCTTTCTTTTCAGATTTTTTCTCCTGCTTCTTTTTTTCTCTCTCTCTCTTTTTTTTTTTTAAGTGTGTGTGTGTGTGCTTCTTCCTAAAGGGACGCTTGAATAGAACTATCTGGTTTAGAAGATGAGGCTGACTGATTACTGTAATTCATAGGGCCTTAATTAGCTGCACAAACCATTAGCTACAATTAGACTATTATAAAACACTTGATGCGCTGTGTCAACCATGGGGGCTCATTTATTCTTGTGGCAGGGAAGGGAGGGGGAAAGGGGAAGAGAGAGCACTGTACAGCCGAGCATGCTAATAAAGAATGATTTTTGATTTAAGATGTTGCCGATAGTGCCTCAAAATTAATCTCAATAGCTGTCTAATTTGTGTCGGTGGATGGTATATTTATTGTAAAATGACACCAAAGCTAAATGAGTTACCTGAAGCAGGACTGCTAATGTCAGCGCCTGGAGATGCAACTCCATATGCCGTAATACAGCAAGGCACTGGGGCTGAATACTCCCAGTGGAACATTTTGCTTCATCTGTCTCTGAAAATGCAGCAACCTAACTTCCGCTTTATGATCCTTAAATAATAATAATAATAAAAAAAATAGATATGAGAAACAAATTCCAGAACAGCTTTCAAAGGTTAGGGGGCTTACAAGGGCACAGTAAAGCTGAAATTCATATTGAAATTAGATTGGGTGTTAGCATATGTAAAATTGGAAATTATGAGATTTGCCTTTAAACTGAAAAGAGAGAGGAAATAATACAGATGAGGGGGATTTTTTTTTTGTAATAGGCTTAACACAATACGAATGGGATTCTTTTACTTAGAAATGCCATTCTTGTTTGTTTTCCTATTGTATTTTCTAATTCATATTGTATTGATTCAACTTTCTAGTTGCAAACTGCTGGAAATACATTTATAGATTCCTTTAATTTTCGTTTTTACCCTTGATTAATTTACTGCATAACCTTTGCAACAGAAAGTCAGAAACATAAAAAAAAAGAGAGAGATTGGTTCAATGATACTCGGTACTTAGTCTTTCTTTGTACCAAGTATGAAAGTATAAAAGCACAGAGAAGAAGAAAGGAGGATCTGTTGTTAATATGTTAGACTGGGACTCAGAGACCCGATTTCTGTTCCCATTGTGCCATATGTGTCCTCGGCAAATCCATTTCTCTGTGTTTTTGTGCATGCAGTTAAGCTTTGTCACCGGTTATGCTTTGTTTCTTTTGACTCTGGGGTCTAGATTCATGAAGGTAAGTCAAGGTATTTTGTCTTGATGGACTAGGAATTAAGAGATGAATTACTTTGTGGATCAAATTTTGAATTGTTTGGGGCATAGATTTCATATTGTTTTGGAAAAATACAGTACTTAGCATCTGGGACCAAATGTCATTTAGAAACTCTAAATTCTCAAAAACAAAACAAACAAAAAAAAACCCTAACAAGATAAAGTTGTCATGCTGCATGAACTGAGATTAACTAACTGACGATCTTCATTGATGCTTCAGCTGCCAATAGACTTTGTACCATCCTCAGCCATTAATAACTGAGCAGAAACAGAGCTCAGGCTGTCCAGCTCTGAAATTACAGGCCTCTGTCTCTGGATCCAAAAATAATTGCAGTTTAGTGTCCTATCTCTCACTTACAATACTAAGCAGTATTTCTTCTCCAGGAATCAGAGGCAAAAGAATTGGGGCATGACCCTCATCTCTATACTTACATGGTGCAATGTAAATGAGACATGACAGCTAAGCCTTACTTGCCTCTCTTAAATATGTGGCAGCCACCATTTCCTGTATTGGAAATTCCCTAGAGCAGTTTGGCCTCTAATTGTGTTTCTGTGTCTAGCCTGACTCTTTAAGAGCTCAGCTGATATCACTGAGTGGACTTCTGGAAACTGGCAGCTCTAACCTCTCTCTCTTTATTGCACACACAAAGAACAAGATGTTTTTTCTTCATGTATCTAAGGGTCAAAGAACAATATTGGCATAACTGCAGCATTATAGCTTAAACAAATGAATAAGTTGTAAACAATCATATACATGGCAATATTTCATTGCAACTTTTTGTGGAAAATTTTGGCAATACTGAGAGATAAAAAGCAAACAAGCAAACAAAGAAACAAAAATGCATGAGATATTATGAAAAAGCATCAGAAACAAACAAAATGTTTACAAACCCTGGCCTCCCAAATGCATAGTTGAGTGCATATGTGCATGTATTCATATGAGATATGTATGCTTATATGTTGATGCATATTGAAAATTTTCCAATATTTTTTCATGTCATTACTAATTTATCTTCCATTCAAAAATCTAAAAAAGATCTGTTAATGTTTTCAGTTAGTCTGTTCAAAATGTGATAACTTTATATACGTGTATAGAGCCCTTGTAAAGTTTGGTGTCAGGGAGAATTTAGCAATTGGTAGTTAATTGTAAAAAGGAACTTATTTCAATAAGGTTGCTATTTTATAACTATCGAGGAAGATAAAAAAGAGAATTTCAGGATGATGAAGAAAGGATCAGTCAAGGGTGACCAAGAGCTCAGTTGAATCTAGTGGCATGATCATAATTAGCAATCACACTCATAAACAGTACTCCACTGGGATTTGAGGAAATACCCTGGCCTTATAGAAAAAAAAGGTTAAGTCCGGCTGTAGATTGATGAGGAGGGACAGCTGGTATTTGCGAAAGGAAGAAATTAAGTCTTTTGCTTTAGGACTAATTATCTACATCTCTTCTGAAGAATCTACAGTCTACACAAATGTCTGCAGGGATAATCTAAACAAATTGACTTCAAGTTCTTCATTAGACAGCATTGGGAAACAGCCCGGAGGTAGTAGGTGCGGTGGGTGGCTTCTCTGATTGAACAATAACTTCCATAACTGGGAATAGTATATTCAAATTCTGTGGTCTTTTGAAATGTATTAAACATTCATTTGGTGATATCAAACAATTGTTAACAAAGCAGCAGTTTGTTCAGTTTCCAGGCAGTCATCTTCAGATAGCAATGCCAGAAGACTAGCCTGTCTCAAGCAGTGTACCTCTGGGAACTTTTCTCAAACACCCCAAAACAAGATGCTTAGGTAGTAGCAGAACTGAAAGTCCAGTTCTGTTCCAAACAGTAACAGTGCAGTGAGAGAAGCTGGAAATCATCCTAACCTATTCTTCTTTAGTCCCATAAGAGATGGGACTCATCTTCCCTTGGTATTTAGGCTCCTCTCTATGAATCCCTAGATTTTGGATTTCCATTTCTGAAGCAGTGTTTGTTTGGCTTAAATAACCTCTTCAACAGTCATTTACATTTTCCCTCCCTCCTTCCTTTCATGTCAAAGGGTATGCAGGCCTTCTGTGACTTTGTTATGGTTATGGTACATTTACATGAAAGGAAGATGAAGGATTTCAGGAGGATCTTTTCAAAGGCTCAAAATGCAGGCAGGCATGAGATTCCTATTAAAGATCGGTATGTGCTGAGGGCCTGTAAAAATCTTTCCTTTAATTTCCTGACTTCTGGAGTTAGCATCATCCTGCTTTCCTTTTACTCCTAACTTTCCTTTAAATGGTTTAAACTTACAAAGTTATTTTTAGTAGATTTTTTTTTCTTTTCCTTTTCCTTTTTTTTTCTTTAACTACCCTTGAGATGTCAAACTGATATTGTAGACAGCATTACTTAGTGATTCATCTATAGTTTCTTCTTGAACCAATTTCTGCTTGTTACTCGGGACTTACAGATGTTTTGTACAGATAAAGTAAAGAGCACAGAGTTCTCAGCCTCCAATAGTACAGATTTTAAAGTTATAAACCCTCCAGCTTCAGAGCAAAGAATAGAGCAGTCACACAAAGGAAGAAGGTGGGAGGGGGAAAGATTAAGAAGACACAGAAAAATACCATCTTTTTTATTTAGAAGGTTTAGCTTAGATCTCACAAGTTTCCTTTAATCTAAAGTTATTATTTACTTTATTCTTTCAAAGGGATTAAAATAGTCTTTCAAACCAATATTTATCATCATCAAAATAATAAAAAAAAAAGTAACAGAACAACATCCTGCACCACATCTTTATGTCTAAATTGGAGGTGTATGAATTTGAGAGCTGTCCTTTTCAGAGGATAAAGAATTGATTGGGTAGTTGCAGCCAGAGGGATGAGGCCAATGTATCCATGGCCAGGTGGAGTGGCATCCCTCTAGAGCCCATCTTGGGACCAGTGCTCTTCAACATCTTTGTCAGTGACATAGACAGCGGGATTGAGTATACCCTCAGCAAGTTTGCAGATGACACCAAGCTGAGTGGTGCAGCTGACGCAGTAGAAGGAAGGAACATCATCCAAAGGGACCTGAACAGTCTTGAAAAGTGAGCCCATGAGAACCTATTGAAGTTCAAAAAGGCCAACTACAAGGCATTGCACTTGGGTCAGGGCAACCCCAGACATCTATACAGACTATGAGAGAGAGGGTCTGCAGATATGGACTTGGGGTTTCCAGTAGATGAAAAACCTGATGTCAGCCAACAGTTTGTTTGCAGCCAAGAAGGCCTACAGTATCCTGGGCTGCTTCAAAAGAAGGGTGGCCAGCTGAGCAAGGGAGAAGATTGTCCCCCTCTACTTTGTCCTGATGAGGCCTCACCTAGAGTACAGCGTCCAGATTTGGAGACCCCAGCACAAGAAAGATATGGAGCTTTTGGAATGGGTTCGGAAGAGAACCACAAAGATAATCAAGGGCTGGGGCACCTCTCGTATGAATAAAGGTTAAGGCAGAAGAGAAAGCTTGTTGGGGCCTTCCGTTATTTGAGGGTAGCTTATAAGCAGGAGGGAGACTGACTTTTTGCAGATAATCTAAATAGAAGTAGGACAAGGGGGGATGGCTTTAAACTAAAAGAAGGGAGATTTAGGTTAGATGTTAGGGGTAAATTCTCTACTCAGAGAGTGATGAGGCACTTGTTCATGCTGCCCAGGGAAGTTGTGGATGTCCAGTCCCTGAAGGTGTTCAAGGACAGGTTGGATGAACATCTAGGCAGCTTGATCTAATGGCTGGCAACCCTGTCCATGGCAAAATGGCTGAAACTAAGTGATGTTTAAGTTCTCTTCCAACCTAAGCCATTACATGATTCTCTGTTTAATTGGAAATACATACAGTACAATAATCTATGGTGCATTAAAAAGATCATGGTCAACAGGTGGAGGGAAATGATCCTCCTATTCTACTCTGCCCTGGTGAAGGCTCATGTAGAATCCTATGTCCAGTTCTGGGCTCCTTAGTTCAAAAAAGACAAAGATCTCCAAGAAGGAGTCCAGTGGAAGGCCACAAAGATGATAAAAGGCCTGGAGCATCTCCTGTGTGAGGAAAGGCTGAGTAACCCAGGTCTGTTCAGCCTGGGGAAAAGAAAACTGAGGGGCGCTCTGATAAATATTCATAAATATCTAAAGGTAGGTGGGAGGCAAATGTATGAGGCCAGGCTCTTCTCAGTGGTATGTAGTGATAGGACAAGGAGTAATGGCCTAAAACTTGAACACAGGAAGTTCCATAATAACATGTGGAAGAACGCTAAGGGTGATGGAGCATGGGAGCCAATTGCCCAGGGAGTTTTGTGGAGTCTCCTTCTATGGAGATATTCAAGACCCATCTGGATGCCTATTTGTGCAACTTATTGTAGGGGAATCTTCTTTGGTAGGGGTGTTGGACTCGATGATCTCTTGAGTTCCCATTCAACGCCTGCAATACTGTGATTCTGTGATACTACACTAATACATTGAAAAATACAGCAATAAACTATTAATGTGATTATTTTTTATCACTGAAATGGCCATTCCATTTTGCCTTCCCCTCAAGAAATCAACATTTGCACTACAACCCTTAAAAACAAACAAACAAACAAACAAACAAACAAACAAACAAAGGATTCCGAAACCTATTCTCCTGTGAGAGATCTTACATACAAGCTAAGGAAGCTATAATTTATTATTTGTATAAGCCAAGGTAAATAAAATAAGATCTTGCTGCATAATATCTTAATCAGACTGAAACTGTAACTGTGGTTCTTTATATATTTTCACCACTCCTGGGAATCAAGGTAGTACTACTGTCTCCATTTTTCAGATGCTGACTCTAATGTAGGGAGGATTGTGATCCATAAACGAGAGCCATTCAGTATAGCAATGCACAGCTTTTTGCTGTAATGTCTGAAGACAGCCAGACACCTCAGACATTCATAGGCTCTTTAGGTCACATATGAGGAAGAATTAGGTGTCAAAACTGCAGAAATCATAAAAGCCAATAGTTATAAATCTCTTCAAAGTCATCTCACAAACAAATCTGACTCTGAGCTACGAGAGGCCCCTCTCAGCTACAAATCCTCTCCCATAATTAAATAAGCCAGGTCAGGTCTTTCTCATATCAACAAGAAAATGTTCAGAAGGTTAAAGCACTCATATAGTCTTTGTCGGGTTGTGATCCAAGCATCCCTTTACTATGAACATCTAAGAAATCATGCATATAAGATATTCTATTTAATGGTTGGAACATAAATGGTGAGGCAGATAACTGAGTGAGAACTACTTCTTTCAATCATTTTAATTATTATTTTCATATGAGCTCCATAGCACAAGATCTTATCAGCAACTATTTCCTGTGACCTAGATCTCTTATGGAATTGAAATGTTCAATGAGGATGACCCCTCCTTTCCCTAAAGCAATGTTTCTTCTGTCATATTTCCTACCAAGAGTTGATAAGAGCCTGTACATTTTTTTCTATTGGATGAATCAAACAGAATCCGGTGCCACAGCAAGATCCCAGTATGCCCCTTCTGATGTGTATACCGTGTTCAAACTCATATCACAGAATCATAGAATCATATAATTGTTTGAGTTGGAAGGGACCTTTAGAGGTCATCTAGTCCAACTCCCCTGCAAGGAATAGAGGCACCTACAGCTAGATCAGGTTGTTCAGAGCCCTGTCCATCCTGGCCTTGAATGTCTCCAAGGACCAGACATCCACATCTCTGGGCAAACTGTTCCAGTGCTTTACTATCCCTATCATAAAAATCTTTTCTCTTTTGTTGTCTAAATTTCCCATCTTTTACTTTGAAACCATTTCCTCATGTCCTATCATAACAGATCCTGCTAAAGACTCTCTCCTTTCTTATAGCCCCCTTTAGATACTCAAAGGCCGCTGTCAGGTCTCCCTGCAGCCTTCTCTTCTTCAGGCTGAACAGGTCTAGCTCTCTCAGCCTTCCTTGTAGGAGAGGTGTTCCATCACTTTGATCACTTTTGTGGCTCTCCTCTGGATGAGCTCCAACAGGTCTATGACTCTCCTGTACTGAGGACTCAACATCTGGACACAGTACTGCAGGTGAGATCTCACCAGCACGATCAGCATGATCACCTCCTGCACCCTGCTGCCCACTCTTTTTTTGATGCAGCCCAGAATACAGTTGGCTTTCAGGGCTGTGATGGCATATTGCTGGCTCATGTTCAGCTTATGGTATGCCATACCCCACATTCTTTTTGGCTCAATTTTTTCATCCTCCATCTTGTACTGATAGTGGGTGTTGCTGCAACCCAGGTGCAAGACCTTGCACTTGATCTTATGCTTAATTATCTGTAAAGGTCTTCCAATACAGAAGACTATTTTTCAGCCCATATTTAATTTGTATATAGAAAAAGATTGCATCACAGCATCCTTTATTAAAATAGAACTTCAAACATCTCTTCTAAAAAGGATTTGCGTATGTGTTGCTTAAAGTTCAGTTGCTGCTCCAGCATTAAAAAAGTTGCATATAGCAATAGCATCCTCTATTTAGGTTTCTGAGAGACATTCAGATAACTTTGTTACAGGCTTTCAGATGCATTTGGAACTAATACCTTGCATCGGTCATCTTTTTCAGATTTAATAACTCAGTGCTTTTCTGTGTAAACAAAAAACATTACCTCCTCATATACACTAGTCTAGAGCAATGCACGTATCTGTAAAATGAAAAGGTGGCTAGACTGAAAACTGCTTGCTATGGATTTGCTATGATTTCTTTTTCAGGCTAAATTCATCTTCAACATGAAAGACAGCAATCTAATGTTCAGAGTTGCCACTATTGAATCTATTCCTGCAGACTGAGAAAGAAACTGGGATTCTTGTAGGTAAATGGAGACATCATCAGCTTGGAAATCTATACCTGAGAAATTCCCTACTCACTTGTTTTGTATTTGGTGAAAAATAGCCTCTTCCCAGTCACAATTTATCTGATTTCATTTAGACGTCTACTTTGGAATAATATGAGTCACATTCTAGAAATGCCCACTGACCCTAATGTGATATCTACATTGTAGACACTGGCAATTAATCTTGGGAATCATGGGAATTTCTCTGTATATGTTTAGAGGTGGTGGAATGTAAAGGTTAATTTAGAGGAAGTCCCTTTCCATTCCTTAGGTTAGCCACTATAACACTGCTACTTTAGGAAGACTTTCCCCTTTCAAGTAAGAATTAAAAAATTGTGAGATATATAAATAAACAAACAAACTAGACCAAACTGGTATTTGCTGCTTTGAAATATACTACTGTTTTCATTTTTCAGGAGAGGAAAAATAGGTCTGATACTAGAATGTTGGCCAAAATAATAGGAATGGAAATGTCCGCAGTGCCTTCTATATACACAAGTGTTGCTTCCGTAACAAAGATTTGTTCTGCTTCTGTTTTTCACTGCAATCCTCAGAGCAGGGGTGTCCTGTTCATAAAACATGACATTTTCTAGCTCTGTCTCCTACAGAAACCAGCTATCAATGGAAACCAGCAGATTTTGAGCTGATTTTGAGCTGCCCCTGCTGTTGTGTAGGCAGTGCTCCTGTATGTCACATATAGATGGATTTGTATGTTGTTGCCTTTCCAGTTGAGGCATGAAGGTGTGGGTCAATCCCCCTGCAATGCTGTGACTGTGAGGATGGAATTCTGCCACTCACTTCCAAACTAACTAGAAACCTCACACGTTATTCAAAGATTTTCCATCCTATTTTTTATTCAGTTTTTCTACAATCCTCTGTGATGGAGAAACAACTAGCACAAAAATTCAAACTGAAAGAATATCTATACATAACAAAAAAATGCACATCAGTGAAGAAAATGAGAATATTGTTTTGAGAAAGTAAGACCAGAAGATTCTGAGAACTCCAAATTTTTCCTCAACATTCCCCATAATCTCACATGTAGAGAAAGAGACATGAAAAATAGTCCTGTCTTTGGAAAATTTTGGTTTTAATGAATTGTCATTTTAATTATTGTTTAGTGGTTAATTTTTTTCATTTTTCTACTCTTTTTTTTTCTTTTTCTTTTCTCCCCTTCTCCATTCTTCCCCCAAGAAATGCAAACAATAACAACAACAAATTTTCTACCTCAGATTTAAAGCTGTCCCTCAAGACAAGTTTACAAAATGTTGAAGACCATATTGCCTCATGTCATTGCAGAAGTAATTTTTATGTATTCCAAGCATGATAAAAAATATTGGCTATATTTGTTACACTCTATCAGGTAAATGTGTATACGTGCAGTTTCTTTAAAACATTTAATTATTTACTCAGGAGACCAGAACAGCTGTTCTTTCAGGTAAATACATTTCGAGGCAGCTTTTTAAAATGTGTATTATGTTAGATCTATTTCCACTTAAATTTTATATATATATATATATATATATATATATATATATATATATAAAATGTAAACTCTTTTAAAAGGCAAAATCTATTACCTTCAGAGCTATCTCTTCTATCATGTAAACATAGATTTGGTGGTCATGCTTTGCTTACTAAAATTGTGCTGGTCTAGAATCATAGAATTGTTTGAGTTGGAAGGGACCTTTAAAGGTCATCTAGACCAACTCCCTTGCAATAAACAGAGACACCTACAGCTAGATCAGGTTGCTCAGAGCTGTGTCCAGCCTGACATTGAAGGTCTCCACTGACAGGACATCCACATCCCTGAACATCCTGTTCCAGTTCTTTACTATCCTTATTGTAACAAACGTTTTCCTTATATATAATCTCAATCTCCCTTTTAGTTTGAAACCATTTCCCCTTGTCATATCACAACAGACCCTGCTAAAGAGTCAGTCCCCTTCTTTCTTATATCCTTCCTTTAGATATTTTCGCAATGTTCTTAATCACTTCTCGTAGGGGAGATGTTTCACCCCTTTGATCACTTTAAATTTGAAACCATTTCCCCTTGTCTTGTCACAACAGACAGGACAAATTAAACAGTCTGTCCCCTTCTTTCCTGTAGCTCCCTTTAGATACTGAAAGGCCACTATCAGGTCACCTTGAGCCTTCTCTTCTCCAGGCTGCACAGCCCCAGGTCTCTTAGCCAGTCCTCATATGAGAGGTGCTCCATCCCTTGGATCATCTTCTATGGCCCTCTTCTGGATGCGCTCCAACAATCATCATCTCTCCTGTACACAGTACTCCAGGACAGGTTTCACTAGCACAGAGCAAAGGGACAGGATCTAGGCAGGTGGGTTGAAGCCATTCTATGTTTCTGTGAAACATAGGTGTAACACTGCCATTTTTACAGTCAACTCTCACATTTTTACTTCATCTGACTGTCTTGACTTTTCAAATATCATTGAGAGTGGCTTGGGAACTTCAACAGCCAATTCCTTCAGGACTCTGGAATGCACATAACTGGGACTTACAGACTTATCTATGTTCAAATTCTTTTGATGATCTTGAATCTGACTTTCATTTACAGCAGGGAGGACACCGATCCTACAGTCTCCACCTTCAAACCCTGTCTACAGCATGCTCAACATGAGCTGGCAGTGTGCTCTGACAGCCAAGAGAGCAAACTGCAATTTGGAGCCCATTAAACAGAGTATAGCCAGCAAGTCAAAACAGATTATTCTCTTCCTGTATTTAGCACTGCTGCAGCTTCAACTTAATATGCAGTTTTGGGTTCAACAATATGAAACGGATGCTAAGGTCCTTTAAAGTATCCAGAAGAGGACAAAAAATTGGTAAAAGGATTGGAAGGTTTATCTTATGTGGAGAGGCTGAGGGCACCTGGGTTGTCTAGTTTGGAGAAAAGGAAGCCAAGAGATAAATTCATTGCTTTCTACAGCTTCCTCAGCAGGGGAAGTAGAGGAGAAGATGGCAGGTTATGCTTCTGTAAAGGAACGGAAGAACATACAAAGAACATTACAAAGTTGCACCAGGGGAGGTTCACATCAGATATTAGGAAAAATTTCTTTACTCTGACGGTAGTCAAATACTGGAAGTATCTTCTTAGAGAGGTGGTTGTTGTCCCATGCCTGTCAGTGTCCAAGAGGCATTTGGATACTGAAATCAGTAAAATACTTCTAACATTTTGTTATCCCTGAAGTGGTCAGGGAGTTGGTTCTGGTGATCTTTGTTCATATCTTTCAACTGATTTATTCTAAAACTTTGTGACAAGTTTTAGCACAGAGGTACTTATTTACATAAGTTTCAAGTGACAAGAAGCGTTCTTTGATAGTTAAAATGGGAAGAAGCCCTAAAAGCTTTCTAATTTTAATTTAACTTGGATAGGAAATACCACAGAAAAATTGACTCTTACAACCTTTCTAATGGTTATGGATTTGCCTAAATTAGAACTATTTTATAGATAGCTAACGAAGCTAGTGTAACTCCAATAACTATGGTGTCTGATGTTTATGTTTTGATTGATATAAGCATGTCTTTTACTGTGAGGAAGGAGGTGGTTGTCAACAGATAAATAAATAAATAACAATTACTGAACTCTATAGCAAACGTTTTTAAAAGAACGATCCTTCTCCCACCGTTAATCCACATTTCTGAATCTCACATAGGAGGATCTCTCTGAAGGCAGGACAATGTTTGAGAAATTTCTTCTTCCATTTGAAGTGCTTTGAACATCCATCTGTACAACTTTAGTAATAACTCGGTATCATGTCTTCTACCATTCTCCCTCCACTTTTTCTCGTTTTTCTCTTGGGCTACTATGAGAACCTAAATGATCCAACAACTTTGTCTTCTGTCACTTGAGAGTACAGAAAATTTTATTTGGTGGAAGCAAGACATTGGAAAGATAATATAAGTGAAACACCAGGATAAATTGGTACTCCCCATATATATTATGGTCAAGTTGAGTTTCCCAGACTATTAGTCTTTCCTCAAATAACAGCTGTCTGATCAACAAATCATTGCTCATCTGTAATGGGTACAATATAAAACTTCTTATATTTTCAAAAACATTCCTGTTTAATGTAAGGTTTCTTTCTAGAGTATTTTGAAGCATTCAAAGGAGTTCATTTGTTTTTACATGTAACTGGAATTATGACTCTGCCACTTGCCTGAAGAGTAACATCCATTTGGTCACATTCGCCCTTTAACAATAATTTAATAGTTTGATAATGTGCTGTGACTCAACATGGATTACAGCTATGTAAACTGTCCCCTTATTCTAGATCACAAAATTGGTCTTTATTATCCAGGATCCCATCTATAACTTTATTCCGTATCTGATGCTTCAGCAAAAAGGTAAGAAATCAGTAACTGTTTAATTATATTACTTTGTGCTTTTAAGTTGCATTTCTTCTTAATCCCATCAAATAGTAATTCTATATGCAATGAAGTGTCTTAGTTACCTCAGATTTGCAAATGCATGTAGCTGTCTGAGCTTCCATTTGTTTCAGTTTAAGACGTAGCATCAAAATAAAGGGTTCACGTGAAAACCTGTTGTAGGATCTCTATTCCCACCACC
Source organism: Numida meleagris (assembly GCF_002078875.1). NCBI lineage: Eukaryota > Metazoa > Chordata > Aves > Galliformes > Numididae > Numida > Numida meleagris. The sequence continues at coordinate 5,838,709 of NC_034438.1, read as the reverse complement.
TTGAAGCTCCATTTTATTCAACTTTGCTCTGTCCTTTTGGATACACAACATCTAATGGTTCCGTTAGATGAGATCTGATAAATCTCGTATCTATGATTTAAGATACTGCTGCCTCTTAGTGTCTTCCCCTCTCCCAGGACTAGATGGCAAAGGACTACATGTGATTGAACTTCTGTTGCACAAACCTGAGAACTAACATCTTCATTTAAATTAAGAGTAAAACTTCTAATCTGTAACAGCTCAGGGAAGAGTATGTTTTTCTTTCACTGACTCTGTTTTTGGGTACTGTGAATTGCAGAATAGGGAGAACTTCCAAGTAAGATAGACCTATGAACACTGAGAGATTTGCCAGAGATAATTTCTAAGCATCCTAAACCTTTCCTGATTTTTTTGTTTCAAAGGATATCATGAGGCTATGTGCTTTGAAGAAGAGTTAGCACTAGATTTAAGATATATATATATATATGTAGAAGTATGTACATATATATGTATATTCTTAATGATTTTTTTCCTGGTTGTAGACAGAGAAATCAGAACAGTACATTTCAAATACTATTTTTATCCCCACAGAGTGGATGGTAAAGTATACTGTCTACACTGCAAGAAAAGAAAGACTTGAATGGACTTGAATGCATTAAAAACAAACAAACAAAAAAACAAAAAAAAACAAACAAAAAAAACCCTGAGATGAATATTGTTGTGTTGTGTTGGTTTTTTTTTGTAAGAAATAAGTATAGCTTTGTTCAATATTCATTTTAAATATTCATGTTACACTGTTCCTTATTTCTAAATTGATTAAAAATAGCTGACATAAATTCTTCTAATTCTGTCCTTCAGAATGTTTATGATTTAAAAATAAGTCAATAAGGAATTTTAAGAGAGTATTTTAATTTGGTAAAAATTGGTTTTGTAGAAATAGGCTTTAAGAGCTTTTTTTTCTTCTACCTTACAAAAATAATTTAGGATTAGAGGCAAGTATAGGTTAAAAATGATTTAAGCTTAGCTATGGAAAGCCTGAATGATTCTTATACTTTCAATTCTTCCTGTGAATTTGTCCTTTGCTTTCATTTGTTCTTATTTACATATAGCTTAGTTTCAGAACAGAGACCTTTTAAACACATCAATAGGTCAATAAATCTATGCTTTTAATAGGGATGTACTTTTGTACACTCTTTATTTTGGAGTGTTTCATTATACATTGTCCTGCGTGACTATACACTGCAGAACATGAAATGTTTACGTCTAATTGATTGGTTCTTTCAACACATTTGATCACCAGAGGTGCAAAAAAGAATGCTTTCTAAGTTTATAAAGGCATACGTTGACCTTTCTTTGTGAATATAACACCCTAATTCTATTGCCATTATCCCCTCTGCAGAGGGGAGGCTATGAAATACCTGGAAACATATAAACTTCCCCTGCAGAACAGAGAACTAACATTTCCAAGGTCACCTAACTTAAGGACAGGCTTCTATTATGGATGCAGACATTCTTTCCCCCTTCTGATACCTTCTTCCAGTTGCCTTTGCAAGCCATAGAGAACTGGAAAAACAGACCAGAGACTCAGATCTAGTGATATCAACTTCTGCTTAAACACAGAATAGCTTTTTGAACATTGAGATGCTACAGAATGTAGTCTGAAGCATATTACCTATAAACATGCCTCACTTCATACCTGCTCAGTTGCCTTTATACAGCTACCTCACAAAAACCTTTCACAACTTTGTGTTGGTCAGATACTTTACAAATGATTCCTCTAATTATTATGAACTCCCCCTGTATATAAGAGAAATATCCATTAGGCCATAACTTCAGAGGAATGGTAGAAAACTCTCCAAACTACAAGGAATATGATCCAAGAACTCTGGCAGAGGATCACGTGGGCAAAGGAGGATTTAATTTTGTACAGTTCCCAGTATTTTCTTCCAGAGCTGAAAGGAGAGGAGGTGTAGGAAATAATGGAGAGCCAGATATCCTCTTCATCCTCTCATAGTTGTACCCAAAGGCAGGTACATACACCTTTAACTCCCATTCCATGACCACATTTCACATAACTGTGACCATGACCTGGAGCAGACAGTTCCACTATGGAAACTATGTCTGTGATTAAATATCCAGTCAAGAAGATTCTTAATTTTTTCAAGGGAAAATATGTGGCTAAAATTCCTAGCTATTAAAAAACATAGCAAACGGAAACATAACTCTATCAAAAGCATTTTTGATTTTCCAGAAGCTTTTATAAGGGAAAATGATAGCTGTTTTTAATACTTGCGACTGAAACAGGGAAATTGGAGTAGCAAAAATTTCATATTGCATTGAAATAAACAAACCAACAAAATAATATTCTGTAGTTTTAAGCTGTACAAGCACTAGTCTTTTTCTGATTAGAGATAAAAAGCAAGTCAATAAGTGTTTGTATCTTCTCAGTTTTAGGATAATAATTTCTGCCTTTTACTTTCTTCATAGCAGATCCTCTTAGCTAGGCTAGCTCTTTAGTTCTTCCTACTTCTTTCTATTTTAGTCTGTTTGTGCTATTGAAATCTGAATAATTAAAAGGTGAGCTGTGTTGCTCTGTAGTACATTAAGAACTTCAGCAGATCAAAGGAGTTCTAGCATCTTTCATTATATCATTGTCCATTTTTTTCTGACAAATGTTATATCGTGTATTCAGGGATACTGTTGCTCGGTCAATCTATTCTCCTAGGTTTATTTTTATATCAGATTGTCATCAAATGGACTCAATTGCAGAAAGTACTGAATTCAAAAGTGGCTATTATAATTCAACATAATATAATTCAGAGTGAAGAACACAAACACCTGCATGTTCAATAAAAAATATAAAATAAAATAAAGGAAGAAAAAGTAAAAAATGGATCTGAACAATGAAAGTCATTGTAGAAAGGGCAATTGGGTAAAGGGACAGTATTGTATATGTATTTATGTATATATATAAATAGCAAATAAGTTGCTGAAAATTGCTAAGTTTAATACAGAATTAGTAGGTAACATTGTTCTGAAGTCATTATCTGATACTGTTGAAATATGAGGCTGATATGTTTTTGATTGACTGGATTTGTATATTGCAGAACGTGAGGTTCAAAAAAAAATTCCCAGTATGCAATACAATGGATATTTCTATAATTCAATTATTTCACTACTTCATACTACATTTATTGTGGAAATGCCAGTATCTCCAATTAATAGACAACGAATAAAGAGATGGAGCATGTAAGTTAGCCACTCAAGGTTGCAGGGAAGTGTCGTTACAGCAAATCAGCATTTAGAGCACTGGATCACTCATTTTTTCCTCTTTTCAGAGGGGAAAGTTTAAATTGCAAAATGAGCTCTGATACACTTACTATACTTATTATACCAATAGTCTGGATTTCAGTCTGAGAATAACAAACTGTCCAACAAGAATAGCCCAGAGAATTCAATTTTGAGTTTTGTCCTAAATTACGTTGGTCTTTCTATCACTTCATAGAATCACAGAACCTTTAGAGTTGGAAGGGACAACTAAAAGTCATTTAGTCCAACAACCCTGCAGTGAACAGGGACATCCATAGCTAGATCAAGATGATCAGAGCCTGATCCAGCCTTGAATGTTTCCAGGGATGGGGCTTCCACAACATCTCTGGGCAACTTGTTCCTGTGCCTCAAGATCCTCACTGTGAAAGACTTTTTGCTTATATCCAACCTAAATCTAACTTTGTTAAGTTTGAAATAATTTGCCCTTGTCCTATCACAGCAGGCCCTGCTAAAGAGTCTGTCCCCCTCTTTTCTGTGGTTCCCCTTTACATACTGAAAGGCTGCAGGCAGGTCACCTCAGAGCTTTCTTTTCTCCAGGCCGAACAGCCCCAGCTCTCTCAGCCTGTCCTCGTAGAAGTGTTCCATCCCTTGGATCATTTTTGTGGCCCTTCTCTGGACCCTGTCCAGCAGTTCCATGTGTCTTCTGCACAGAGAACTCCACATATGGATACAGTACTCAGGGTGGGGTCTCACCAGCACAGAGTAGAGAGGCAGGATCACCTCCCTCAGCCTGCTGGCCATGCTTCTTTTGATGCAGCCTAGGATACGTTTGGCTTTCCGGGCTGTGAGGGCACATTGCTGACTCATGTTCAGCTTCCCATCCACCAGTACCCTGACGTCATTTTTGGCTGGGATGTGTGCAGTCCTGTCATCCTCCAGCTTGTATTGCTAGTGGAGGTTGCCTTGACCCAAGTGCCATACCTTGCACTTGCATTTGCTGAACCTCACGAGGTTCTCCTGGGCCCACTGCTCAGCCTGTCTAGGTCCATCTGGATGGCATCCTGTCCCTTGGGCATGTCAGCTGCACCCCACAGCTTGATGTCATCTGCAAACTTGCTGGCGGTGCACTCGACTCCACTCTCAATGTCACTGATGAAGATGTTAAAGAGTGTCAGTCCCAGCACCGACCCTGGGGGACACCTTCTGTCAAGGATCTCCAATCAGACATTGAGCCATTGACCACCACTCTCTCGACTCAACCCTGCAGCCAGCTCTTCTCCCATCAAACAGTCTACCCCTCAAATCCATATCTTTCCAATGCGGAGAGAAGGATGTTGTGTGGTACCGTGTCAAAGGCTTTACTGAAGTCCAGATAGTCCACATCAGTGGCTCTTCCTGTGTCTATTGATGCAGTTACACCATCGTAAAAGGTCACTAGTTTGGTCAAGCAGGATTTGCCCTTGGTGAAGCCATGCTACTTCTTCCTTATCACCTCCCTCTCTTCCACGTGCCTTAGCAAAGTTGCCAGGAGGATCTGCTCCATGATCTTTCCCAGCACAGGGGTGAGACTGATAGCTTGGTAGATCCCGGGGTCATCCTTTTTACCCTTCTTAAAAATGGGTGTGATGTTGCTTTTTTTCCAGTCACCAGGGACTTCACCTGACCTCCCTGACTTTTCAAATATCACTGAGAGTGGTTTGGAGACTACATCAGCTAATTCCTTCAGGACTCTGGGATGTATCTCATCAGGACTCATAGGACAGGATAGGACGTTGCCTCATATCTCAGTCAAACTTACAATATATTAAAAGATGACTTTATTGGGAGCATTTTTGCCAGTGATGGACAGGAGGATTTCTTTAAATTGAAGTTGACCTGGAAGTTCAGATTTCACATTCAATCTTAATAGAAATAAATACCACAAAGTCCTACACCATGGAAATGTGTTTTGAAACACTTATTCAGAATATTTTGTTTTCCTGATTTCTTAGAAAATGGTGGCTTCCCTCTGGGTTTTACCAAACAACTTGCGTGAGTAAAGGGAACTTCCTGTAAGAAAAAAGCAAGGCTCTCCATTTGTTACAAAGTTATTTCTTTGCAGATTTTTCATTAATTTTATTAAAACTTTGAAAGATTTAGAAGATCACAATACCTTCCCCATAGGATCAATCTTCTATTTCATCACTCAAGACAGTCAATGTAATGTCAACACAAATGAATTACTAAAGGAATGCTCTTTTCATTATTAGAATAATTCTAGAGTAGTATTTTTTTGTCCCACAGCTAAATCATCAACTCTCCCAAAATTCTAGGGACTTATATGCACCAGAAATTTAAGTTACTCTCTGAACAGGCTAATGGTCCACCCAGTCCAAGAGGCTTTGAAATACAAGCTTTAGTAAACCTTTCATTTTTGAATAAATACACTTTCACTGGAAAAAAAGAAAAAAAAATCTGGTTTGCTCTATCCTCCTAATCTTGTCTCTGCATTTTCATTCAGAGCAGAAAAGCATAGTGCATTCTGTTTTGCAGAAATCTCAGGCTAGTTGTGGGGAGGTGTCTACTCCTGTTGTTGTTTTTATCTTTTTTCATTTTTATTGGTAAACTATCAAGCAGAATGTTCCACTCTCCTGGTTTTAAACATTTTAAATTGATTGTATATATTAAAAAAATAGAAAATAGAAAACACCACAGATGTCTATATTTTTTTATAGGAAGAAAGTCATTAAATTTTGTAAATGTTAGAAAAAGAAACTGTGAATGATATTCTGGAAAGTGACGGCATTGTAAAATATGCTCAATCTGGTCAAGTTCCAATTAAAAAAGAAGTGTGAATATAAACAACCTTTAAAAATAGCAAAGTGAAATTTATGATTGAAGAGTGATTTTGGAATTCGTAGCCACGCCCAAGCATCTTATATTCTCACCTACCCGGTTTCTAATTTTACATACACTTCCACTTTCTGACATTTTCATACAGGAAAAGTTTCTGCAGTTAATGTGAAGAAGCATCCAGACCTACATAGAACAGAAAGGGGATTTCTTAATGCTGGAAGATTATAGCACTGATACTTACATTTTCAAAACATTTTGCTTTCACTTTTAGTGCTTTCTGGTGCTACATCTTCCAAATGTTTATCAGTTATATTTGATAGACTTTTAGATAGGAATGCATTATTCATGTTTAAATGAGTAGAAGTTAATGGAAGTATCAACCACACCTAAGAATTTCTATCAACGTATCTTTCTTGTTTAGCTACTCCCCTGAGAGTATTTTTTGAAACAAAAGATGGCAAAGCCATTTGGAACTGCTGGAGTTGTTTTCCAGACTCTGTAGGTGTCATGAAAAATCTCAATCATTTTAACTGAAATCCTCAAAATAATGTCTGTGACTGTAAATTAAACTGAACTTAGAAGAAATAAATGCATAATTTTTGTTCTTAAAATCTTTGTCCAACAGCTGTGTAGTCATAAACTTCCTTAAAATATGCAGGTTTTTAACTTTCAGACATTTACATTTCTTTGGTAATGAAGTTGTAATTCTGTGTATCATAGAATCATAGAATCCTTAGATTGGAAGGGAAATCTGAGGGCCATCTAGTCCAATGCCTCTGCAATGAACAGGGACACCACAGCTAGATCAGGTTGCCCAGGGCCTTATGCAGCCTTGCCTTGATAGGCTCCAGGGAAATGTTCACGGTCAAGTGTTAGCAGCATTCTGATCACCATTTAACAGCATGTTTTGCTGAGGTATTCATAGAACAGCTTGGATTGGAAGGGACCTTAAAAATCATTTAGTTCCAACTGAATTGCCATGAGGAGAGTAGCCAGCCACTAGATCAGGCTGCCCAGGGCCTCGGTCAACTTGATCTCCTTTCAGGGATGGGGCATCCACAACTTCTCTGGACAGTTTGTTCCACTGCCTCACCATCCTCTGAGTAAAAAACATCTAACCTAGATCTCCCCTTTTTCAGTTTAAAAACATTCCCCCTTGTTCTATCACTATCTGTTCATGTAAAAAGTCATTCTTCCTATTTACAAGCTCACTTCAAGTACTAGAAAGAGGTCTCTCTGGAGCCTTCTCTTCTCCAGAAAGAACAAGCCCATCTCATTTGACATTTCTTCATAGGTGTTGTGTTTTAACTTGACAGGCAGTTAAACATCTCATTCCCACTGAAATTGGATGAGGAAGAGAACTAAAAACAAAATAGAACTCATGGGTTGAGGTAAAAACTATTTACTAAGACAGAAAAAGAAAACAAACAAAAAGGCAATGACAATAACATACATAGATACCCACAGTACAATTACTTACCTCCTAACAACTGATGCCCAGCTAGCAATACAACTGCTGACTGACCAACATCCATCTAGCAGCTGAGTGTCTCATCACCAGCCGACTGATACTCAGACAATCTCTAAGAAGCAGCCTGTCCCTAAGCCAACTCCTCACAGCTTTATGACCTTCTGCATGATGTCACATGGTATGGAATAACTCCTTGCCTAATTCAGGCCAGCTGTCCTGTCTGTGCTCCATCCTCTGCTACCCTGCTGTAAAGACAGCCTCTCTTGTCCAGTGAGTGGCCTGGTCCCATTTCCAGGTGCACTCCCATCACTCAGTAACAACCAAAACATAATTGTGCTATCAATGCTGTCCAGATGAGGCCTTATGAGAGCAGAGCAGATGGGGATAATCACCTCCCTCTCCCTGCTGCCCACCCTCTTTTGATGTAGCTGAGGATACAGAAGGCCTTCTGTACTGCAAATGTACACTGTTGGTTCGTGTTAAATCGTTCATCTACCAGAACATCCTAGTTCTTCTCAGAAGGGCTGCTCTCAATGAGTTCTTCTCCCAGTCTGTACAAGTGTCTGCTATTACCCTAACCCTAGTTCAACACCTTGTAGTTGTCCTTGTTGAACCTCATTAGGTTCTCATGAGACAACTTTCCAAACTTGCCTGTGTAGCTTTGGATGGCATCCCTTCCTTCTGTTGTATCAATTGCACCCTCATCTTGGTGTCATCAGCAAATTTACAGAGGATGCCCTCAATCCTGCTGTCCAGGTCACTTATGAAGAGGCTGAAGGGCACTGGTCCTAAAATGTACCCCTGTAGGAAATCCTTTCATATGTCAGTATGTGAGAACCCCAGAGATATCTAAAATTTTAATTACTCAAAAGTAAGCTACCTCCTAAACTCATTCAATCTGATGTGGAGCTATTTAGTGTAATATGAAGGTAAAACAGTAATTTAACTGGAGTGAGGGAGTATAAATTAAAAAAATTCATCACACAATGACAACAGTTTCCCAATGTTTAGAGCACACATCTAGAGTTCAAAATTCCTAAGCCCTGAACGAAAGAAACTTGAATTTTACCTAAAATAGTCAATTGAATGAAATCTATTAGTAACGGAGTGAAAACTATAATCCTTCTTCCCTCTGAAATGATTGCAGGAACCGCTAGGCAATGTTTTCTCCTTTTTTTTTTCCCCCCTCAAACAAACTGTTAAAGGATGTTAGCGAAACGGCTTCTTCACATGACATACTGATTATGCTCACCTTTCCCTGACAGTCTGTCTTTAGTGATTTTTCCTAGTTCTCTCCAGTTCTCTGAAGTACAGTAACTACTGGCCTAGCCTTATCATATTTCAGATATTGTAAACAGAGGTTCAGCCACTTTAAGGCAGATCTCCAGTTTGTCAATGCTTAGTGAAGGGAAGGGTTTTACTTGTAGTAGAAGGGGCAGCATGATCTCTCTCAATGCAATTTCCTTCTTGTTGGATTACACAAATCCTAAGAATACTAGGAATTACTGGGACCATGGAAGGAAGGAAAAAATACATAAACATTACTTCGTTTTCTTTTCCTGTATGTTTAAAATATTAACTTGGTACCTTGATTTGACAATAACAGTCAAAAAATAAGGACTAACATTTTAAAATACAGGAAATGTCCAGTAAAGTGGCTTTTGGACTGTTGGGAGGATGATAAATAGAGTCTGGTCAGACTTTCAGTTGGTATACAAGTGATGGTAATCAGAATTTGATTTGGATTATAAATAGTCTTTTTTTTTTTTCCAAAATGTCTCAATTCTTCACCTCTGAAGAAAACTAAGCCAACATATACTGACTTGCTAATTCAATAAATGGTTACAGACTGTTTGGTCTCCCCTAGATTCTTATGTTCTGGCAAATCAGATATTGATTAGAGAAATGTTCTTAACTTTTCTTGGTAAATTAAGCCTGTTCCTGCGTCACCTTTCCTATACACAGGGGATGAGAAAGAGAAAGACCAAAACGAAGAAATATTGTCTGTTGAATAGAAGATGTTCTTCAAAAGATGCAACATTTTATTTTTTTCTGATACATAATTATATCCCATTTTTAACCCCAGATCTTCTTTGCTATTCATTTTATTTCCTCTCATTAACTAATATACCATTTATCTTTCTATCCACATTTTCATTTTAAGGATAAAATATTAGAAAATATTTCTAGCCAAAAGATATGTGTTTATAGCTAAATAAATGACGAATCCCAAGGAGATCTTGCTAGGAAACAAAGCAGCTTTCAGCGTTGCGATGTTTTGCTGCCTCCTCACTTGATGAGAGAAATCACATTTTGAAGAATACTTTCTGCGCAAGACATTTTTCTTCCTATCCTCTTCATTCGCACCACCTGCTTCAGGAAATATATATTTTCCACATACTGCTCAAATGAACTAATCTATTTTCACTATGTGTCTTTTTTGGCAAAATATCTACAGTATTTTCCTTCATAAAGACAAATTCTGTTCTTCTGGTATTTTTCCCCTTTCTTTTTTCTTTTTTATTAATAAAAAAGTATGATTCCTTATTTCCTCTCCAGGAATAAGGAAAAAAAAAGAAAAAGAAAGAGAGAAAGAAAAAAGATGAAAAAAAAAGAAAGAAAAAGAAAGAAAGAAAGAGAAAGAGCAAGGAAAAAGTAAACTAAAACCAAACCATAAAAAATTAGAAATTATAGGACCAGAACCCCAACTATCTTTAACTGGTGTAGTTCCATTGAAAATCTATCTGTGAATATTTAATTGATAAATGTCTTTTGCAATGACTTATCTGCAGATAGCAGCAGGAGGGAAAACCTGCCATTTTTCTATCATATGGACTGCCAATTCTATGTCAGTTAGGAGAGATAAATCACTCAATTCAACTTCTACTGGAGATGCTAAAATACAGCTAAGTCCATGGGAGATCCAGTTTCCCAAACAAAAATACATTTCCTACAAATGCAGGAGTGCTCTTGCAATAAGACTTAAATTATACCTCCTCCATTAGCATTTACAAGGTGACACACAAAGGTAAGGAGTCACTAGGAGCTGAATAAACATTCCAAATATAAATTGTAAAAAAACGCAGATGGACAACTTCCTTCCTTTTGAACACAGTTCTCTGTGAAAGCACAGTAAAATCTGTTATAACTTCTTCTGTCTTCTGAAATGCTCAGATATGTGAGGATGTGATTTTAAATATAATTAATGTTAAAAATACACTTATCGTTCACTATCTGAGCTACGTAAAGGGTATGATTTGCAATAGGTATCTGATGGTTCAAAAGAATCAACACTGTTTCTTGAAGAGATGAATTTTATCAAGAAATATACATATATTAAGGAAAAGTGTCATGTAGAGGTACCTGATTTAGCTTCCCACCTCCTTTTAGATATTTATAAACATTAATCAGAGCCCCTCTCAGTCTTCTTTTCCCCAGGCTGTACAGACTCAGGTTACACAGGCTTTCCTCATCAGGGAAATGCTCCAGGCCCTTTATCATCTTTGTGTCCCTCCGCAGAACTCCTTCTAGGTCATCCCTGTCTTTTTTTTTGTACTGGAGAACCCAGAACTGAACACAGTATTCTAAATGTGGCCTTGCCACAGCAGAATAAATGGGGAGGATCACCTCTCTCGACCTGCTGGCCGTACTCTTTTTCATTCACCTCGAGATACCATAGATCTTCTTGGCCACAGGGACAAACTTCTGTCTCATGGCCAACCTATAGTCCACCACAACACCCAGATCATTCTCTGCAGAGCTCCTCTCCAGCAGGTCATCCCCTAAGCTATACTGATGCATGCAGTAATTCCTCCCCAGGTGCAAGACTCTACACTTGCTCTTGATAAACCTCATCAGGTTCCTTCCTGATCAACTCTCCAGTTTGTCCAGGTCTTGTTGAATGTTAGCACAGACTTCTAGTGTGTAGGTCACTACTTCCAGCTTTGTATCATCAGCAAACTTGCTGAGGGTGGTCTCTATCCCTTTATCCAGCTTGTTGATGGAGATGTTGAATAAGACTGGACCCAGTACTGACACCTGGGGAACACCGTTAGTTATTGGCTTCCAGCCAGACTCTGTCACTGATGGCAACCCTCTGAGCTCTGAGTCAGCTAGCTCTCAATCCACCTCACTGTCCACTCATCTATCCCTTACTTTCTATGTTTCAAGGATGTTTTGGGTAATGGTGTCAGATGCCTTGCTGAAGTCAAGGTACACAACATCCATTGCTCTCCTCCCATCAACCCAGCCAGTAATGACATCATAGAATGCTATCAGATTGGTCAAGCAAGATTTTCCCCTTGATGAATCCATGCTGACCTGCTAACCTCCTTCTCTTCCAACTGCTTGGAAAGGGTATCCAGAACAAGTTATTACACAACGTTTCCAGGGACTGAGGTAAGGCTGACTGGCCTGTAGTTTTGGGAATCCTCCTTGCACTTTCTGAAGATTGGAGTGACACCAAGTTCCCGTTCACCAAGACCTTTCAAAGGTGATAGAGAGCACTTCAGCAGTCACCTCTGCCAGCTCCCTCAGCACACATGAATGAATCTCACTGGGGCCTATGAATTTGCATGCGTTGGTTTTGGCTAGACACTCTCTGACTATCTTTGTAGTAAAGACTGAAGCAAAGAAGGCATTTAGATTCTCTGCCTTCTCAGCAACCCCTGTTACCAGGGCACCCACCTCATTTAGTACAAGACCCATATTTTCCCTAGTCTTCCTTTTACTGTTGACATATTTAAAACACTTTTCTTGCTATCTTTTACCTCCTTTGCAAAGTTTAATTCCAAGAGGTCCTTAGCCTTCGTTGTTGCATCCATACAGGCCCTGACAACATTTCTATATTCTTCCCAAGGGGACAGGACCTTTTTCCATATTTCATGGACCTCCTTATTTCCTTTCAGTTTATTCATAATTTCCTTGCTCATCTACATAGATCTCCTGCCACCTTTCCCTGATTTCTTACTCTTAGGGATGCACTGATCTTGAGCTTGGAAGAAGTGGTGCTGAAGTGTTAAGCAGCGCTCATGGGCCTCCTTACCATCTAGGTCAAGGTTGGCTCTCCAGAAGTCCTGTGTAGCAAAACTACTTAGTACTTTTCTTCTTCCACACAAGATCCAGAACTCCACCATCTCATGATTGCTGCATCCTAAGCTCCCCCAACCATCATACCCCTGACCAGCCTTCCTTGTTAGTAAGAACAAGGTCAAGTAGCTAACCTACCATCAGCTCTTCCATCACCTACATCAGAAAGTCATCTTCATTGGTGGTACGTTGCAGGAACCTCCTGGACCATTTGTGCCTGGCTACATTCCTTATCCAGCAAATATCAGGATGATTAAACTTCCCCATAAGAATCACTGCCTGCGATAGCAAGGCTCCTTCCAGCAGTTCGTAGAAGGCCTCATCCAGTTCCTTCTCCTGATCAGCTGATCTGTAGTACACACCCATAACAGTGTCACCTGTATTAGCCTGCCCCTCAATTCTTACTCACAAACTCTATACTTGTTTGCTCTTCACCCCCAGGTGGAGCCCGATACATTCTAGTTCCTCTCTTGCATAAAGAGCAACTCCACCACCTCACCTCACCCACCTGTCTTTCCTGATGACGACACAGCAATCCATGACAGCATTCCAATCAAGTGAGCTATCTCATCATGTCTCCATTATCTCAGTGAGAGTGTAACCACATGACTACACATATACCTGGTCTCTCAAAGCGCTGCCCAAGATCATACTAAACAAAACCTTCATCCTGAAACCATCTCCTCAGCTAGTGTTTTACCTGACACATTCTCCTTCTTTCCAGGTCCCTGCCACCAGTCAGAAGGACAAAGGAGAACACTACTTGAGCTCCCGATACCTTCAACTTCTTTCCAAAGGATGAAAAGTCCCTTTTAATATCCTGTTATTTCCTTGTTGCAGACTCCTGAGACCCTATTTGAATGACCACAAGCAGTCAGTAGTCTTGTTTTATCAGATGCATCAGAGTCTTCATAACATCTCTGACATGTGCTACAGGAAGACAGCAAAACTCTCTGGACAGGTTATCTGGGCAGCAAATGGGGGTCTCAGTGCCTCCCAGCAAGGTGTGCACAATTACTAAAACTCTTTGCCTTGTTTTGGTGCTACTAGCTTTAATATGATTCCTTGGTTGGCCCTGCTCAATATGTTTGCTACTTCCTGGGCTCTGACTAGTATCCAGACCCTCTTCTGTTTCCAGACCCAGAACCTTGTATCTGTTGCTCAGGGGGACAGTGGGAGCACAGGAAAGACATCTCCTTCTGCTCCAAGCAGAGATGAGGTTCCATCTCCCTTCATTTTGCACATTATCATGTCCTTCAACCTCCAGGTGGTAAGCTGGTATAGCTTCTTTGCCAAGCAGGAACTTAGGAGAGGACTGCCAGTCAGCATACATCAATTCAGACCTCCTCCTATCCACCTCCCTCTCCGATTCCCAGGCGCCTCTTAGCCTGGTGATTTCTTTCTGCACCCTGGCCATCTGCTCAGTAAGTTCACTGAGCAGGATGCACCTGCTCTTATGACACTCTTCCTTCTCCTTTTTAGGCCCTAGAGGGACTTTCAGAGTCTGGGGCTTCCCACAGCTAAAGGTTTGGGCAGCTCTCTCACTCCTCACAGCCCAGAGGGTGTGGGTCCCCCATGTGCATCTCTGCCCCTGTTTTTTTGTTACACTGGCTGATTGCCCCAGGGCTGAGAGCCTCGCAGAAAGGCATTAACAAACAAAACAAGACAAAGATAGTAAGGATAGATAATATAGGAAGTTTATTGTTTTCTTTCTTCCATTTCAGAGCCATGAGAATGTCCATCGTGGATTATACAAAAATCTCTAAATAAGAAACACACTACAAGAATACACTAAGGAATATATAGAACTAGGAAAAGGCTAGGAATTTGGTGTTTGTATAAAATTATAAGTCAAATAAAGAACAGTTTGTTCACTTCTGTACACAAAGTCCTTCCTCTCCTTTTTCCCAGTTTCCACCTATACCTTCTTTGTTCCAAAATCTGATATCAAAATTTGGCAAAAAAAAAAAAAAAAAAAAAAAAAGGAAGAGGAACTCTAAACTCCCATTAAGTAGAAAAGCTAATGATTGCAACTGCGCTGGGCAGTCTTCAGTAACATGTGGGCTATCACACCTATGTCTAGCCAAAAACAGGAAGGATCATGAGATTTCATACTGACATAGAGCAGGACAAAATTTGGCAATTAAGATGCTGTTTTTAGGAAGACCAAGAATGGGATGGGAGTGTTTTGGATCAAGCCCAACAAAGCCAGTGAAAAATTGTGCCCAAGAGTTGCATTTTATTATTAAAAAATAAATAATTACAAATAGCTTTATGAAAAATCAGCTGTCCATACTGGTTGAAAAGGAGAAAATGTTCTCAGCAATGCTTTTTGACTGGTTTTTTTGAAAGATCAAAGTGATGTTATTTTTATGAAAGATATATTAGGTATTATTACCTGTTCGAAGTTTGGCCAATAATGGTGTAAATAATTGTGCTGCATAAGAAATTCGTAGCTCATCATGTTTAATATTTAAACTTTTACTATAAGTGAGTATTTCCTTTCTTGGATGTTTTGAATAGTGAAAACAGAAATAGGATTAGAAAAGCAATGAGATAGGAAGAATATGTGATTATCTAAGTGCATTTTCTTTGAAAATCCATAAACTCGCCCACAAAAGGCATGTTTTGCAGAGATTATAAGGAATTCATGTCCTTCATTTTCCAGTGAGAGTCCTACTAGCTTTGAATGTGACATGATCTAGGCCCTTATGTGAATGGATCAACACCTCTCTCAAATTTTCAGTGTCACTTGACATTGTTCATTTTTATGAAGGAAATGGAAAGACCGTTTTAAGTGAGATTAGGAGTAAAAGGTAAAAATACAGATGCAAGGGCATTAATCTGCCATGGATAACTTATGTATTTCAGGGTCCATATTTTAAGTAAATGTTCACTGGGTCATTAAACTTGGGTATTTACTGTATGTATAAAAAATAGAAACTTTGTTCAGGTGGAGAAGGCAAAGATTTGCAGGGCAGGGTGTAAACTAGCATAAGTCCATTGATTTCCATTGAGATGTAGCAATTTACATCAGCTGGGAGTATGGCTCACTATCTCCTCAACAGAAAAATAAAGTCAAACTGTGAATATAGAAGAGCAGAATCTGCCTAAATTCTTTTGACTTTGTGAAGGTTACAGACAAGGTTGACAGTGTCAATGCATACAGTATGATTTATCTGGAGTTTCAGAAAGCCCTCAATAAAGTTCCACATGACAGGCATCTGTTTAAGTTAAAAGCTACAGGGATCCTGGATAAGATGTGGAAGTGAATAAAGAAACAGTTAAAAATCAGAACACAAAAGCTAACTGCATGATGAGATGGGCTGCTTCCCTGACAAAGTTGATAACGACAATGTTTCTGACATAATTGTGTTAGCTCTTGTAGTTGCAGGAGACATCTGAAAATGCTTATTGCAAAATATTTTTTTTTTTTAAAAAAAAGGAGAAAGAGAAAAGGGGGAGAAAAATAAGATGCTAAAAATCTGAAGAATGTTCATTTAGATTTGAACTAATCCTATACTTGCAATTGTTTTACAGAAACTACATTTGTAGTGTTGCAGCATTTTATCAGGAAGGGCAGTACAAAATGAATACTTGCAATGAGGCAGGAAGCCAGTTCTTCAGCAGATGAGCAGAATGCAACTGCTTAAATGCAGCCAAGCAACAATCAGCTCCAAGTTGAGAACTTGCTGCAGTCTACAGAGGGGGGTACTATCAGGCTACATCAGTAGGGAGAACAGGCTCCCCTTTGATCTTCTTTCAGCTTTCATGAATATAGAAAAAATGCAAATAAAACAGACCCTAATTTTTCTGTAAATTAAACGATTCCCCCCCCCACCTTGAATTATCAAGACATATTTTTTCCATGTGCTTTCAAACACATTAAACAGCTTGTAAAAAAGGGGCTCAAACATATAAAATGCATAAAAGTGAGAGTTCTGCATAATCAGCTTCCAAGAGTTCTTAAAGCTTTGTATATAAACTGTTTAAAAGTAAATTAAAATTATTCCTTAATGAAATACAAATCTGAAGTCACTTGAATAACTAATCATTTTATGACCCATGCAGTGAATTTTTAATGCCTGCCTCTACCTGATTATTTTAGATATGTCTGTGTTGTAAATTAAAAGCTACATAAATCATTAACACATTGATACAGATCAGTGAGCTGACTACGCTGTATTTGATTCTTTAGGACATACAGTGTCTGATTCACCTCACTCTTTTTTTATAGAGTCCAGATTATTTCCACATTTGTTTTCTGTTAACATCTTTGAAGAACCTGAATGAACTTTGTATGTATTTTACAATATTGAGTTTCCCTACACATTATGGACCTGTACTTTATAAACCCAGGCTTTGTAGAAAATATACCACAGATGAAGAGCCTATTATTTCTACTACAATTACTGTGTACTAGTGAAAAGGATTTTATCAAAGATACTGAAAGAGCTTTGCAACCGTTAATTAAGTCTTACATTTAACAAAATCCTTTAAGGCAGGTAACCACTAGAATTTCTATCTACAGCCTGATAAATAAGGACACGGTCTCAAACCACTTGAAATAGGAAGAGATTTGGGAATAGAACCCAGGTGTCCTGACTTATAGTTGCCCACTTTAATGGCTAGAAACAGCTCCCATAAGGATTAAGAGTGCATTTAAAAGAAAAAAAGTCTAGGCCATGAAGTGAAAGAACAGGAATAAAAAGAGCAAGACCTGTAAAGCATTTTAAACCCATGGACTACTACTACTGCTCAGATTAGATTCCTTGAGAGGTAAAAAAAAATAAATTGCTTTTGAATCATACTTTTTGTTTTATTTTGTTTACTCCAATATTTCCTTCTAGCAAGAAACAAAGCTCATTTGTTAGAAGTATCCACTTGTTGAGTAGTTAAACAGACACATTTTAACTGAAAATCTAGTGTTACACAGATGAATTTATACTTTTTATCAGGGTAGGTGAAACTGGGCTAAACTTTAGGCCAAGAAAATGGCTGTTTGTAATGGAATAGGTCACACTATTGAACAATCCCATTTATGTTTGGGATAGCATTTAGATGTGATCTTATTGCCAGATTGAGTTTTACAAAACCAGAACCTTTGATAGTGAAATATATTCTGATTTCCCTACAACACAAATGAAAATAATTCATTTTACAACATATGAAGATTGACTTACGAGAATTAAAAGGAGAAGTTGCACAGAAAAGCACATACGCAACACATTTTGGCTTTCTCTATACTCATATTTTAACAATAAGAGCATTTGTGGTACAGAAGATACAGCAAATGTTTTAAAAATAGTGGTGGAATGAAGACTGCAGTTGCATCAAAATATATTTATTCTCACTTAAGCTTGTGTAAATTCAGAACGGTTTCACTAGAGTCAACAGAGTTACCTTGGATTTTAAGAGAGTTATTGAGACTGGAATCTATTCTGTTATATTATCTGTATGGAAGCCTGTAAATTACCTCTCTAAAAGATAACGAAGATCCTGTCAGTCTTCTTTCTTTATCCTTGTTTGATCTGAATTGCTGACGTGCTGTTTTTTTGCAGCATCTGATGTATGTTAATTTTCAGAGTTAGTTTGTGACTTCTGTTGATAAAGAGTCACTTCTGTTTGTTTTCCTGAAAACTGACCAAGGGGGAAAAACACCTCCTTAACAGTTTTTGTGTATGTATTGCATATACATGTGTTAATGTTGGTACTAAGATAAAAACCAAGACATAAAGATTTGAAGACAGAAAAAAAAACCTCCATGTACTTGAAGTGTACTATTAAAGGCTCTGTTTCTTACAAATTATTTCTATCAGAAGCCTCCCTGCATTTTTATATTCACATGATGAAATCTTATTAATCAAATAAACATAGGAAGGGCCATAATACAAGCCCCTACGGATATTCATAATAGGAAGAATTTACTGTTTTTAAATTCAGAAGGGACCATTACTTGGTCTCCTTTCAATTCCTTGGTAACGCTAGCTGTAGAAATTCATCCAGTGATCTTTGCAATGGGGAAAGCCTGTTCAGTGTGCATTCATGAGTTCAGTCAAGCTGAGCAATATGTGGTGCAACCAACCAGCCAGTCTCAGCAAGAGCTTTTAACAGGAGTAGTATTAATTGTTCTGGCAGTCAGTGGCTAGTGGAGTTAATTTATTCAGTAAATACCATTAAGAAAAAAATTGTCTGCACATCAGAATTTAAATACAAACAGACAAAGAGACAAAGGTTATTTTGAGTCTTATTATAAACTACCCTAAAACTAATATACTGAATATATAAATATGCAGTCAAAACAATTCTCAAAGCTTTACTTCACTTATTCTGGCATTCATTTTTCATTATTTTTCATTTGCTTGCTCTGTTTGTTACCATTAGTATCTGGTCCAGAGGTGCAGAATATCTCAGCTACTCTTACAGTCCACTTTAAGACCCAGGAATTAATTATTTTTATTTTATTACTATCACTTCATTTCATTTGTTTTCTTGTTGGTTTGTTTGTTTTTGTTTTAGTGTGTGACTGGAGGTTTCAGAGGAGGCTTTTTTTTTGTTTTGTTATTAGTCACCTTCCTCATATGGATGTTCCATTTAATTCTTCCATGTGACAAGGAATACTTTCCAGGCTCAGAGAAGGATGTAGATAATGACATTTTATCTGTGGATTTGTATCTAGCAGGTAATTGACATTAACATTTAAAAGGCATTCATTTCATTTGAAACTTTTCTTTTGGAGTATCTATAACATACCTCTTATGTATATAGGTTGCTCAGAATGTAATGCTTCCTGTTTACTTCCATGGAAACTACAATAGATACAAAGAGCACAATAGCACTATTTGGTAGAGAAAGATCTCAGCAACCAAAAACTACTTGTCAACATGGTCAACACGATTAGCCAATTCACATATTTTAGGTGATTAAGACACACTTCTATTCGTGGTGTGACAGCTGTGCATGGCAGTCCAGAACATGACTCATCTTTTACTTCGCTGTTGCTGCTGCTGAAACACACCATTCACCACCTCACTGTGATCACATACACTGTTTGGTCTCCATAAATGTTCAGAAGATGTTGTTGAATGTTAATGGGGCAATTATTTTTCTGGATGGATGAATTCAAACAAATACACCTCTTTGCTTCATGTACACTTCCATGTCACACGCCATTTTGTTAGATTGCCCCTCTGCTACCATCTGTTGCACTGCAATAGTATGTAAAGGAATATTCATGAGAAGATTCAATCTCCACTGCCATGCCACCAACATCCACCTCTGACATCATGGGCCAACATAATAAAATAAGAGACATTACTTTCAGAGAAGCCCTCATAGATTTCTTGATGTTTCCAGTCTTCTTCTTTTGGATGCAGAGACTTGAGTTAATAGTTTAAAGCTAGATAGGATCAATCTAGGTCCTAATTTGCCATAAGTTAGTTAATGTACATAATGAAAATAACAGCATATCTCTGCACAGTAGGTATGATACTGATAAGACTTAAGGAATAGAAGTAGAGCAAGCCAGGCAATGTTTTTAACTGATTTTATACTTCTACCACTGATATCTCCGGGGGAGTGAAATTCTTATCCCCGAACAGAGCAATAAGTAAGACTAGCAGAAGTAAAGATCTCTCAGAGGCTCTCATGCACAGTTGCTCTTACACATGATTGTGCACTTCATGTGTTCTTTATCCTAGTCATATATGTGCATATTTTTATTTTTAAAAAAATAATAAGGAAAAGTGTTTTTTCCAACCACGATACACTTTTTAAACATTCTCATTAATATCTACTTCAAATTTATTTATTCTACAGATATACAGCTACATCACAATGTCTCCAAAGAAGCTGTGCTCCATTTTACCTTGTAATTGTTCTAATAAATATATTATTTATTTATTGAAATAATCTAGGTCTCCACAAAGAGTTTCACTCCCCATCCACATACACATTCCCTCAAGCATCAAGTACAGAACAATCTGTAGTGCTTTTATTCACATTGTAACACTGATAGAATGATTAAAAGCAG
The DNA here is from genome assembly GCF_002078875.1 of Numida meleagris. Taxonomy (NCBI): domain Eukaryota; kingdom Metazoa; phylum Chordata; class Aves; order Galliformes; family Numididae; genus Numida; species Numida meleagris. The sequence continues at coordinate 5,818,034 of NC_034438.1, read as the reverse complement.
CATCACACAATGTTCTCTTACACAAAAGGATGGCAGAGAGAATCAAACAAACTCAGAGCTGAGAGTTCTAAACAAGAGTTTAAACAAATAATCTATGACAGAAATATTTATTTCATGCTGCTAACTGAAATCCTAAAATATTTGATTTTGATGCTGAAAGTGACATGAAATTTTGGTAACAATTCATTAGCTTCATATAAGTTAGTCCTTTCTGTGAACCAGTATGACTAGCTGCATAAATTCAAGGGTCTTTTGAATACACCCTTTTGCCAATTGCAGATCTGTCTTGCCCCTAGTAATACAGCTCCTACTTGGTGTTTTGAGGCCTTGATCCTTAGCTGACAGAAATCAGTGTATCTCCACTGAAATCACTTTAATTCATCTACTGAGCTGACGTCCAGGACAATACTCTTGAAAGCTGCTGGTGAATACTGGCAAAGTCTTTTATCAAAGATTTTGGGATAAGTAGCTGTTGGGGGAAATTTCTAAAAGGTGAATTTCAAACCCTAATTCCCCTTGACTTTTACTGAATGTCAATGAGACTTGGAGTCATATATTCCGAAATAATTAGATGCTGAAATAAAAGAATAGGCAGATAGTGCTATACAGGGGAAAGGAAGAATGCAAGAAAGAAAGACAGATATAAAGAAGGCTGAGATACTCAATGAGTTTTTTGCTTCAGTCTTCACTGTCAACCAAAACTCCCGTATTTCTCACATCCCTGAACTTCTTGATGGGAACTGGGGGAACAAACTTCCCCCACTGAAGGAACAGAGCAAGTATGAGTCCACTTCATGAGACTAAATGTGTACAAGTCTATGGGGCCAGACAACATGCATCCCAGGGTCCTAAGAGAGCTGGCTGATGTGGTTGCTGAGATACTCTCCATTGTATTTGAAATGCAGCTGTTAGGCAACGTCACTGGTGACTGGAAAAAGGGAAAAATTGCTTACGTTTTTAAGAAAGACAGGAAGGAAGACCCAGGGAACTACAGGCTTGTGAGCCTCACCTCTGTGCCTGGGAAGATATGGGAACCAGTCTTCCTGGAAGACATGTAAAGGCACATGAGGGACAAGCAGGTTGTCTGTGACAGACAGCACAGCTTCACCAATGGAAGGTCATGCCTGACCAATCTAGCAGCTTCCTATGATCATCACAGCCAGAGGGTTGTAGTCACTGCCTCTATGTCCAAGTGGAGGCCAGCTGAGAGTGGTATTCCCCAGGGGTCTGTTTTGGGACCAGTAATCTTCAACGTGTTTATTAGTGACACAGATGATAGGATCAAGTTCACCCTCAGCAAGTTTGCTGTTGACACCAAGTTGAGTGGTGCAGATGACACGGCAGAAGAAAAGGATGCCATCCAATGGGACCTCGATAAACTTGAAAGGTGGGCCCATATGAACGTAATGAGGTTCAACAGAGTAAAGTGTAAGGTTTGGCACTTGTGTAGGTGTATTCCTAGAAAAGTACATAGAGTGGGAGAAGAATTGCTTGAGAGTATCCTTGCTGAGAAGGACTTAGGGGGAGCCAGCAAGGCAAGGAAGATGATTGTTACCCTCTACTCTGCCCTCATGAAGCTCCATTTTCAACACAGGAAAGATGTGGAGCTTTTGGAGAGGGTCCAGAGGTATGCCACAAAAATGATCCAAGGGCTGGAGCACCTCTCCTATGAAGATAGGCTGAATGAACTGGGCTTCTTGAGCCTCAAAAAGAGAAAGCTGAGGGGACACCGCATTGCAGCCTTCCGGTATTTAAAGAGAGTTTATAAACACAAGGGAAATCAACTTTTTACAAGGATAGATAGTGCTAGGACAAAGGAGAACTATTTTAAACTAAAGGAAGAGAGCTCTAGATTAGATTAGACAGATTTTTTTTGTTTTTACTGAGAGAGTGGTGAAGTTCTGGAAAAGGTTACCCAGAAAAGTTGTGGATGCTGCATCCCTGGAGGTGTTTAAAGCTAGGTTGTATGGGTCCTGCATAATCTGATCTAGTACTTGATCTAGCAGTTGGCAACCCTACCTGTGGCAGATGGGTTGGAACTTGATGATCCTTGAGGTCCCTTCCAAACCAAGCTGTTCTATGATTCAATGATTCTCTGGTTAAATGGAAAAAATAATAATAATAAAAAACATGGGCCGGAAGTGTGTGCTTGTGCAGGCCAGAATGCCAATGGTATCCTGGGCTGCATCAGAGGAGGAGTGGCCAGCAGGCTGAGGGAGCTGATTATCCCAGTCTACTCTGCCCTCCTGAGGACACAGCTGGAATATTACATCTAAGTCTGGGGCCTCCAACACAGTAAAGATGTGGAGCTTTTGGAGAGAGTCCAGAGGAGGGCCATGAAGATGATCCAAGGGTTGGAGAACCTCTCCTATGAAGACTGGAGCACCCCTCCTATGAAGACAGGCTGAAGGAGCTGGGCTTGTTCAGTCTGGAGAAGAGAAGGCTGTAGGAAGACCTCATTATGACCTTCCAGTATTTAAAGGCAGATTATAAACATGAGGGAAAAAAACTTTTCACATGAGTAGATAATGATATGACAAGGGGGACTGTTCTTAAATGAAAGGAAGAAAGACTTACATTAGATGTCAGGGGTAAGTTTTTCACTGAGAGAACAGTGACGTGCTGGAACAGGTTGCCCAGTGAGGCTGTAGATGCCTCATCCCCGGAAATATTCAAGGCCAGGTTGGATGGGGCACTGGGCAACTTGATCTGGTAACTAATCTAGCAGTTTGGAACTGCTGGTTTGGAACCTGATGACCTTGAGGTTTCTCCCAATCCAAGACATTCTCTGGAAGCCTATGCAGATTCTAGGCTATACAGAAATGGAGTCAGGAAAGCAACGCCTAACTTGAACTTGGCAAGGGGTGACAGGAAGAATAAGAAAGGCTTCAACAGCTATATTGATCAGAAAGACGAACTCCAGAAAAATGAATCCCCCCTAGCGAGTGACACAGGCAAGTTGGTAACAGCAGACAAAGATAAGGCTGAGGTATTCAACAATTTTTTTTGCCTCAGTCTTCTCTGATAACTCCCCTTCACACAGCCAAATTATTGGTTTGGAAGGAGAGGATTGTGGAAGCAACATCCCTCCCGCTGTGAGTGAAGATCAGGTTTGTGACCACCTGAGGAACCTGAACATCCACAAGTCTATGAGTCCTGATGAGATACATCCCAGAGTCCTGAAGGAATTAGCTGATGTAGTCTCCAAACCACTCTCAGTGATATTTGAAAAGTCAGGGAGGTCAGGTGAAGTCCCTGGTGACTGGAAAAAAAGCAACATCACACCCATTTTTAAGAAGGGTAAAAAGGATGACCCTGGGATCTACCAAGCTATCAGTCTCACCCCTGTGCTGGGAAAGATCATGGAGCAGATCCTCCTGGCAACTTTGCTAAGGCACGTGGAAGAGAGGGAGGTGATAAGGAAGAAGTAGCATGGCTTCACCAAGGGCAAATCCTGCTTGACCAAACTAGTGACCTTTTACGATGGTGTAACTGCATCAATAGACACAGGAAGAGCCACTGATGTGGACTATCTGGACTTCAGTAAAGCCTTTGACACGGTACCACACAACATCCTTCTCTCCGCATTGGAAAGATATGGATTTGAGGGGTAGACTGTTTGATGGGAGAAGAGCTGGCTGCAGGGTTGAGTCGAGAGAGTGGTGGTCAATGGCTCAATGTCTGATTGGAGATCCTTGACAGAAGGTGTCCCCCAGGGTCGGTGCTGGGACTGACACTCTTTAACATCTTCATCAGTGACATTGAGAGTGGAGTCGAGTGCACCGCCAGCAAGTTTGCGGATGACGTCAAGCTGTGGGGTGCAGCTGACATGCCCAAGGGACAGGATGCCATCCAGATGGACCTAGACAGGCTTTGCAGTGGGCCCAGGAGAACCTCGTGAGGTTCAGCAAATGCAAGTGCAAGGTATGGCACTTGGGTCAAGGCAACCTCCACTAGCAATACAAGCTGGAGGATGACAGGACTGCACACATCCCAGCCAAAAATGACGTCAGGGTACTGGTGGATGGGAAGCTGAACATGAGTCAGCAATGTGCCCTCACAGCCCGGAAAGCCAAACGTATCCTAGGCTGCATCAAAAGAAGCATGGCCAGCAGGCTGAGGGAGGTGATCCTGCCTCTCTACTCTGTGCTGGTGAGACCCCACCCTGAGTACTGTATCCAGATGTGGAGTTCTCTGTGCAGAAGACACATGGAACTGCTGGACATCCTTGGAGACTTTCAAGGCCAGGCTGGACCAAGCTCTGAGCAACCAGATCTAGCTTTGTTCATTGCAGGGGTTTTGGACTAGATGGCTTTTAAAAGTCACTTCCAGCTCTAAGGATTCTGTGATTCTACAATAAACTGTAAAATCCAAAATTATGCTACTTTGTTGCAACATAAGTCAAAAAGTGGTAACTGCCTTTCTAAAATAAAGATTAAAGTTATTTCCCTACAGTGCTTTAACATTTATGGATTATTTTGCTTTTACCTAATTCATGTGCTCTGATGGAATGCATTAAAAAATCTGTCCTGTTTGTGATGCTTGCTCAGATGATTGTGAATGTGTGAGGTCTATCTGTTTTTCTCAGAAAATTTAATGATGTTTGGTTGGTGAACAAAATCCCACATCCTCTCCGCTATAACATATTCAGGCATTGAGTTACTTGGGTGTCCCCAGATATTTTAGCTCTTTTAGGGCACAGAATACTTAAGTACTAGTTGAAGTAGTGTTTTACATTATGGACTAGTTGGCCGCAGCCTTGGTACAATTTTGTCATTTATGCTGAGGAGCAACACTAAGTGTCATCTCTAATTCCATAGTTTTCACAGAAAAGGTTAACCAGTAACACCTGTAGTAGTATGCCTGGCATGAAAGAAGGGGGCCTTTTCATGAGAATGGCATCACCTGGAGATCCTGTTAGTGTTCCCTCCAAAGATGCTGCCTCACTGTACGGTATGTTTTTGCTTGGCTGGCTGTAAGGCATAGACAGATTTAAGTACCTGTGCCAGATGTTTTGGATGCACCATAGAATGGACAGAGATCGATGTACATGGGACTGTGGTTTCCAGTGGTAAAAGCTATCACAGCCTGGTGTTGGAGAGCCTTGGTTATGGTATGTGGTGACAGTGTGTGGTATAAATCTTCTAATTAATACTTTTACTTTTCATAGGTCTACTTTGGAATAATTTCACGTTTTTAATCAATTTAGAATCATAGAATCATAGAATGAGCTAGGTTGGAAAAGACCTACAAGATCACCTAGTCCAACCATCCACCTACCACCACCAACCCCACTAAACTATGTCTCCCAGCGCTATATCTAAACGTTTCTTGAACACCTCCAGGGACAGTGACTCCACCACCTCCCTGGGCAGCCCGTTCCAGCGCCTGACCACTCTTTCAGAAAAGTAGTATTTCCTAATGTCCAGCCTAAATCTCCCCTGGCGCAACTTGAAGCCATTCCCCCTCGTCCTGTCACTAGTTACAAGAGAGAAGAGGCCGACCCCCAGCTCACTACAACCTCCCTTCAGGTAGTTATAGAGAGCGATGAGGTCTCCCCTGAGTCTCCTCTTCTCCAGACTGAAAAAATTTTAAATCATTTAAAAGAATTGCTTGCTGTTGTCACTGAAATCTGTTAGATCTTCTAGAAACATTGCAAACATTTTTTTATTATATTTATATTTCCATTTCAAGATAACTCTTAATAAGTGGAATAATGTTTAATTAGTATCAGTGGTTGCAAACAGATATGTTCTGAATTTTTTTTTCCTCCTTTGGCTCAGAAGTTTTCACATACAACATTTCTAAACTAAATTCAGATAATGACAAGGTGAAAGAATATTTATCACAATTATACCATTAGATACGAATGACCTCTAAACAATTATAAGCAAATGGGATGATGAATTTCATTTAAATCCCATAAAAAAAATAAAATAAAAAGTCTTTCTAAATTGGGTGGCCCTCCTGAAGAAATTTAAATTATAATTAAACAGTTAGCAAGAAAGAAACCGTAAACAAAATTTGAATTCTAAAGGAAATACAAGTAATAATAAGATAAACTGCAGCTACAAAGACTGACATTTAAGAAGTAATCCTTAACACTGAATGTTCTTACAATGAGATAATTAACTGTAACATCAGTTATATATCCTATGATATATAACGAACAGTGAATGAATGATAACGAAGGTGTAAAATGGAAAGAGATCTTTTTCACAATATTACGATTAGATAAATTGAAAGCATAATAGGAAGTGTTTTGCATTTCTTTTAATGTCTTTTTGTTAGATGTGTGGCTTTGTGATACAATCCAAATGACTGCACACTAAAATAATGATAATAACAATAATATTAGAGTCATGCTCAACTTACCGGTACTTTCAAACTCTTAACAAGGAAAAATAAACAAGTAAATAAATCCAGAAAACTCAGTGGATTTGTTTTCCCTCATAGCTGATTTCAAAACCCTTTTTGACACTTAAAATGACTTTTTAGAAAAGCGGTTATCACAGAAATAGCAGAATTACTTGTGTGAACAAATGCTTTCCAGTACAAATAAGAAATTCACTGTTTGGCCCTGTGGCCATTTTTTTTTTCAGAATTATTATCTCTGAGGATTAGCAGATTCCTCACAATAATTATAAGCTGTATATACAATGGCCCAGATTACTAAAATAGCAAAGCACCATCTTTAAGCTTCTACTTAAAATTCATCCAGAGTAGTAAACACTGAAACTACGAAATATATCTGAGGCTAACTTACAAACACTCAGAATTCACCTACTTTCAGTGCTGTACATGACATACTTTACATCAATGGCATTTTTGTTATAGCTACATACAAAAATATTTGTCAGTTTTGAATGCAGGTTTTGTTACTTATTTCCTGATCTGTTGGGTCTAACACATGCTCTTGGGAAGAACAGTGGAAGATAATTTGATTTGTGTCCTCAAGGGAAGTGGATGTCTGTCCTATCCTTCATCCTATCAGAGAGTATCTAGAATATGTTGTATTTGTCTAGTGTCTTAACTTTGAGCTGTCCTTGGAGGTCACATAAAGAGGTGTAAGGAATGGCACAGAGAGAAGGAATGACTGCTATGAGTTGAGATGAGAAGGATGCTGGCCTGAATGGTAGCTCTTGTAGAGCTTCTCTCTCTCATGTGGAAAACTTCTAACCAGTTGGTCAGGAGTATTTTGCGGTTTGCAGTTGCCGTGTATTAGATATTGCTTAAAATATAATCTTGTAAGTAGGAAGAGCTACTAAAGTTTGCTAATGCTGTGCAGACATGTCAAAGTTGGAGTATGCCAGTCAGGTTACAAAGATATTAGAGGCTTTATGCATTGTGCATCATTTCTTCCAAGAAGATAACATTAAATAGCAGGAGGCTGAATATTTGTCGAAAGGATCTGACATGGTTTTCTTGACTGTAGAGCATTAGAAGGGGAGCTGAGTAACTTTTGCTTTGTGAAAGAAATCAGTTAGCTTTTAATATTTAGTAACACAGGATTTTTGACCTTTCAAAGTGTTTAAAATTACGACTTCTGTTTATTCAGAGCATGTATCTGATGTTTTACATTTTTTTTGTGTGACCACATAATTATTTTATGTAAATAATCAATTATTCTGTGTTTTAGGAGAGCCATTATTTGATGACAAATATCTTAAGATTTTTTTTTTTTGAAATGAACATGTATGCCAACCAAAAATTAGGTCTTTTTTTTTTTTTTTTTCAAATCTGTGTAGTAGTATAACAATATTGTAAAACATGAAAAAGTGATTTTACATTTTGTTTCTTGAATGAAAGCTTGTAAAGTATATTGTGGTCATTTTGCCATAAATGTCATGAGCTATAATAATTAATGAGCTTAGGAACATCTATAGTCAAGATCAAAGCTGCAGAGTTGTCGGGTTTTCTTCTCAGAAATGTGTGAGTTTGAGATGAAGTAATGGAAAATAATAATAATACTTGCTTCTGCTCTGGAAAATTTCCAGTCTTTTTGAGAAGGAGCATGTGGACTTAGACATGAAAATATGTAAAGGAAGCTACAGTCTTCCATACCTTTTTTTTTCTTCCCTTCTTAGTCCTTCATCCCACATGTAGTTCTTGAATGTGTTATAAAAACTTAGAGATGCACTTCCAGAATCTCCAGATGACTTTTGTAGGTGTTGATATATTTAATTCAGAGGATTTAGAAGACAGAAGATCTGAGTCCTGCTGTGGAAAGGATTTTACTGGAATAGTGTGGAAGTGTGGAAGCACTGAGGGGAAAAAAGAAGAGAGGTGAGGTGAGAATATCTTGACTCAAGGGACTTGTACTTGAATTAGGTGTGGCAAATCAAATTGGTTGGATGTTTCCTATGTCTGACAGAATAAGAGAGAGAAGCATCCTTCCAAGGTGATTCACTATTTGAACTAGGAAATTAATTTTTATATCTAGATTTTCAAAAATGGGTGTACAAGATTCTAGTATATCCGATATGAAAAGGATATGTTTCATGTGTTCTTTCACAGCTCACTTTCACACTAATGCTAGTAGCAAACTAGAAATCCCTTACTTTTTCAAAGTGCTCTGAATTTGGAATCTCCAAAATGTAAGAAATGTTCATTAGCTGCTTGCTGAAAAACATTACATGAGTTTATGGGTTTAACTCATAACAGTCTCAACCTCTAATTCAATAAATTATTTCAAGCTGGGGCAATAGAAACTGTTTTGGTAGTTGAAACCCCAATTTATTTATTTTTTTAGAGATTTAAAATCACACCCAGGTGACTTTAAGACACAGTATTGTGTTGTCTAAATTGTATGTCTAAATGTCATTTCCTTAAACTCACTATATGGTCAATGGAAACAGACTGGAATGTCTCAATATTGATTTCTACCAACTATCATCTAAAACGTCTCTTTGGAAGTGTTTATTTCTCGGTGCTGACAACTGAGGAGACATTCAGAAATGATTCTTTTAACTTAACTTCTTTTGTTAGATGTCTAATGTTAGATGGGATGAATTTGAGTTCATTTCTGCCATTCTCCTCCTTCTTCATAATGACATTACCCAATTCATTGAGAAGGTGGAAGATGGGAAAATATTTCAGGAAGTTTGACTTGCTGTCATTCATTCTGAAGAGAAATAACTAGACATCAATTTCTGGGGTTGGTGGTTTTATATTTTCTGCGACAATGGAATGAACTTAAAAAAAAAATCAATTTTCTTTCGGATTTCAACACGTTATATAGATGCAGACAACTTTAATATCTTCTTTAACCCTACCAACCCCATTGTCTGAGATGTCTCATCTTGTACAATGGTATTAGACAAGTTTTGCTGCGGTTCTTTGTTTAAAGGTAGAGATAGTGAAATGTCAGTCATTTGATTATACAGAACTTGCCCTGGCTTCTCTTCCTACTTTTGTTTAATATTAGATAAAATACATGACAAATTCAGATAGTAGCACAGTGTATTATGGTAGTATGCTGTAGTGAGCAAATGTTATTTCTTATTATCTACTCAATCTAGAGATAACTGGGGCTCTGTGATTTTATTTTATTTTTTTTTAAGAGGGGATGGGGTGGAGAAACTGCATGCTCCACTTTAAAATCTAATTCAAGAAAGGTCTCTGTGATTCATCCTTTCCAGCTCCAAGGCAAACAGTGAGATTGGTAGCACATTCATAATTCAACATGGTTAAATGCCAAGGGCCGAACAGAGAGCACCCTCCCGGCCAGTACGAGCAGAATGACATTCATGGTTGATTCAGCTCCTTGCAGCAAGCTGTGTAATTGGAAAAGCCAAGGGAAATGACCCCAGTCTCTGTGTCCTACTGATGTCAAAATACATTTGTATCACTCTGACAAGTGGCCAGCTTGAGGCTTCCTTAGAAGAGGAGGCCAACAAAAAAGATAAGAATTGCTAAGTAGCCTGCACTACCTGCAGCCCAGGTAAGTTTTATACTACAAAGGAGATACTTGTAAGTTTTGTGTCTTGGTTTTGAAAAGGACTGAGCAAAACAGACTTAGAAGAGGACACATATTTAAAGTAATTTGGTGTCTTAATTACAGTGACTGTTATGCACCAATATACTTAATGACACCTGCTGTACTTAATAAACATATAGACACTGCTGTAAAGCTTATCAGTCTGATCAACAGGAATGGAGGGGATATTTGAAAATGCTAAGAGTTCAGATCTAAAATATTTATGATAGATATCTTATATGGACTGTACGTAGGAAAAATGATAATCTAGAGAGGATCTGAAAGGGAGGAGAGGATCTGAAATTGATATCATTTGAGGGCATGGGAAAAGACTGGTTCTGGGTTAACATCTAAACCATGCATTCTCCTGTTGGATCACTAACACAAGGTGCAATCTAGCTAAATAATGTCCAGCCAAGGCTTTGAAAATAGGTAATACTACTAATACTGTATTATTGTCGGAAAGTTGTTATTAATAATAATTAATATAGTAATACTATTCCTACAGTATTATTATTAATACTTGCACATAATCTTGCTCAGCTGGATTACTCCATCTGTTAATGGAAGGAAATGAACAGTGTTGAATGAATGAAGAAACTGTTTTCTATTTATTTCTTCTGAGACATAGAGGGTAACTTACTTTATGAACAGTGGAATGGAGATCTGCTACATTTATACACTGTTTAAGATGTTTTTTTTGTTGTTGTTTGTTTTCTTGTGTGTGTGTGTGCATGCATGCATGTGTGTGCTTTTTCCTGGCTATTTTTAATTATTTACTTCAACTGCTTTAACAGCAGTATGCAGATACTGTCATTTTAATATATTTTAAGACGCATGACCTTATGTTTCGTTTGCTTACGTTGGTTGTAAGGGTGAGGGCAAATGAGAAATATCTAGAATATTAGAAATACAACTATTTACAAAGTGTCCTGCATTCTGAAAGTCTGTCCTTAGAAATAATTTCCCTAAATAACTAAACAGGTAGGAATTTGACACCAGGCCACAAAGGCATTACAAGACGAACATAAGTTCCTGATCAATCTCAGTTTTTTTTTCTTTCTCAACACATACTTAAGTTCAAATATATATACACATATACTGGTATTGAAACCTGCTTCTCAGCAATACTTGATGTATCTGTTTTTCTGTTTGTCTTAAGTGTTTGCCTGCTATATTCTTACTAACACTTGGCAGGTCTTCACCTGTGTGGGAAGGTTTAGTATAAGAATAAATGTTTTGTATTTATTTACACCTATCTTTTTTTTTTCCTCTTGTTTCTGCAGAGTTAGGCAAATCATTCAGGGACTACTTAATGTGACAATTTTGGCCTGATTTTTTTCTCGTAGACATGCCATACTTACATTATTATTATTACTTGCATTATGATGGCCTGAGAATATTATGACTGAGATGACAGACATTATCTATACACTTATTTTCATGTGACACTAAAAGATTGATCCCACTCCAGAAAAGTTACAAGACATGAAGACAGAACTCCTGAAACTGTTGGAAATTTTATCATGGCTGTTGCCTTTTCCTACTCCAATACTTCACAGATGAGTTAAGATTTCTCTTCGGTTGAAAAATTGAAATTTTATTCACCAAGATGAAAATATGACGAGACTAGGGAGAAATTGATCCAAAAGAGTAATTATGGGAGTAAAGCTGGGATGGAAAGCAGCACAGAGCTCTGGAGATAAATAAACTTTAAGATTGCTCTTAGTGTCCTGTTCTAGCTTTGAAGCCTATGGTCTTCAAATGGTGTAAATTGAAAAAAAAATCAGTTTTAGCAAAGGTACAGATTTACACCAGCTGTATCTGTCCTGAGATTTTACACATTTCTGACAGTGGTTACCCAAGGCTGGATTTTTGTCACCCTTAATTCTGCAAGGTAACACAGTAAAAGTTGAAATTTTTCTGTGTAAGGATGTGAGGTATAACATCATGTAAAATGGCTGAACTGCACATCCCGTGTATTTATTATACTAACTACTATGTTTAGGATATCTGGATGCTTTTGTTAATATTTCTCCAATCTTGTTTTGTGTTTGCATGTTTGTGCTTGGGTGTCTGAGCACATACATACATATGCATGTATGTTTCTGTGTTTATTTTTTTGTCTAATCAAATTTTTTTTTGGATTTGCAAGGGCATCTCAAAAATGTAGTACATAACCTTACATGAATTACCCACCTATTGGACATCTAATTCCCATAAGTGCTTTTAAAAATCTAGCTCTTATCTGCTTGAATACATAATTCACCACAAATTATTTGCTCAGCTCTACCCTTAATAATGATACTTATCTTCATCTGAATAGCATTTTTCATCTTCAAAGTGCTTCTCATAAGTTAACTAATTCATTAGCCTTCTAGATGTCACTGGTAAGATTTTCCTGATATGCAACTTAATGCTCTGTTTTTGCTCCATTTTTTTTCTCCATGACTTTCATGGTTATATCCCCTCATACTTCTCTTAGCAGCTCTTCTTCCTCTTCTTTGTGGCCAGATTTATTCCTGGGGTAGCACTGCTAAAGTTGACTTCAGTGAAGTTACACCATGGGTATGTCTGGCCCTTGATGATCACACCATTCTTCAAATACAGTCCTTGCTGATGTTTATCCTCCTCTTCACCCCAAACTATAATTTGGCCAAGCTATACATATTTACTGTCGCTCTTTTCATCTTTCCTCATAAATCAATCCCTCCATCCCCTCAATCAAGTGTGTTGATCTTCTCTTTATTACCTCTAATTTGCTCACAATTATGTAGTTCTTAATAGCTTTTCTGAATAACTTTAAGTCAAGAATGACACACGCCAGGGGAACTGCGGTAGTTGTGAAATAATTGCAAGAGCTGGCGTACTTTGGAGAAGGGAATTTTTACTGTTGCCAATTATGTTGCTTTCTTAGTTCTGCCTAGATGGCAAGAAGCATGAGGCAGAAAAACGTGTTTCTATTAAAGATTCTCATTCAAAGCAAAGAGAAAGAAAAATAGCTTTTTGTCCAAAATATTTTTAATCAAGATATAAATATATATTTTTGATTTATGACTTAAAAATATTCTCTTAAAAAATTCTATGAAACCTCTCACTTTTTATATTTTGGAGGAGTGGGAAATAGAGACTGTTAATTTCCTCTGATCTGTCTTTTATCAGAAACATCGCTTTCTGATTTATTCTGTCCCTAATGGAAATACAGATAAATAAATTGATAAATTACATTTTAAATTACACTTGTCTACATTTCTCTGTATTCTCCTTATTTCATATGATGCTTATTTGTCATCACCTTACTCTTGGCTTTTTCCTATTATCTTTGCCTCTATTAATCCGATTGAAATGCTTCTAAAAACTGATTGCTTGTCTTGTCTGACTCTGCCTCAGAACTGCTTTACCAAATTTCATTCCCAATAGTACATTTTATATCTCATCTTTATCTTTCGTTCCTGAGGAATTCACTCTGCCTTAATTTCATCTGATCTTGTCTCTTCTCCCTTTTACCACTCCATCACCTGCAACAGCGACCAGAACTCAGTGGGCCTGTCCACTGCTCAGAACCTTCAGTGATTCAGATGGTGTCCCACTGAACTCAAAGTCTACCTCTTCACAGGAGAAGGACGTTCTAGCATCACAGTAAAACAAGATGAGGTGTTTCCATTAACTCAGTCGTTGCTCAGGTGATACTCTGATGAAAAATAAACAATATAATTACATGTAGACACCTGAATTTTTACATCATACCTAGAAATAGAAGTGTAAAAAAAGTGTTGGGAAGATTAACAGTCTTTAAACAGTGAATAGAGTAACTTGACGCTTTTTTTTAGTAATAAGGACAAATACAGAGATTAAATCTATTCTTTGTGATAAGCGTAACTCTCTCCCACTGTGCACACATTTGTGTATGTTGCAAGGAGTATGGTGTGGGGTGCACTGTATCATTTCAAAAGTGTATATGTGTTTGAGATAATACATTTCTAATACAAAGAATGCTGACTGAGTTAAAAAATATGTTTCTTCAAAGAAAACCAGGACTGACAGTTCTATCACATATTGATAAATATTATACATGAACAAAGTTTTATTTACATATTGAGGTATTTCCTTGAATTCAAATCTATATGCTTGGGCTAAAGCTTCATTTGTAATCCTGAACTGTCTGAAGAGTGTCTTAATAATTTGAAAAGCAGTGTGTTTGCAATAGGAACTGGTATTTTATTACTTATGCATGAGAACATTCAGTCATGACTCAACTTGATTGGGTTGTTAATAACATCTGAGTTAAAAATCTCAACAGGACCATTTAGAAAACCTAAGTAGAAACTAATATTAATGTTATTATTAATATTATTAAGCAGAAATTTGAAAGGGAAGGAAGAAAGTAATATGCATACATGTAAAAAAGGTGCTCCTCTGCAATGCTTGGAAGTGACATATTTGCCTGTGAAGGCTTGTAGGCAGGAGAAATGAGAGGAGGGGAACTTTAAATGAATCTGAGCTGCAGCAAACTTCTGATGATTTTGAAGAAAAGAGATTTCAGTTAATTAAATCTGAAGCAATTTAAATGAGCATAATCACCAGGGTGCCAAAATAGTAACTTTGGAAACACAGAACTCAGCCTAGGACTTTGAATTTGAATTTAATTTTTCCAGATTTTGAAGGTGTTCCTATACAGAGGTGCTGTCAGTATTCAAGATCTTAGCTGATTCCAAGCAAGATTTTTTTCTTCAAACCATGTATGATCTTTAGCTCAGAAAGTTCACATAATGTTTAATATACAATAAGATACAATAAAAAAGCAATAGTTTTCCTCATTTTTGTACCATTTCTGAGCATTAGCTATTGATCACGATTAAAAATATGATAGTGGAACAATTTATTATATGACACTGTTTAGAAAGTCACCTCCAAAATGCTTCTTTGGACATGTGGCATTTTCAAAACACTGCAAAGCAGAGAAACTGTTGCATTTTTTTTTTTTTGATGCAGTTTGACTGCATCAAATCCGTAATTAGTGGAAAAAGTCAGTGCTCTCCTTAACTGGCTATGACTAAAAACCGTTGTGGTCTTACAGAGGGGGAAAGGCTGGCTCCGGAAAAAACAAGCTTTGCTGTTTTGATTTGTTGGCCAAGCAGCAGCAGACACCACTGAAATTGTTGCTTGCTAGTTGGAAATTAAAAGAGAAAGAAAGAAATGGAAGGGAGGGTCGGGCTGCAAGACTGATTACTGCTGCATAAGCATTTTGTCATAAGCAAAAAAGGGAGGCAGACCAGATAGGGGCCTCTAACGGTGACAAAGATAAAGAGGCTAAAGTTTAAAAGCACAGAAGTTTAACTGCCAGTATTTATTTATAGCTTCACACATACAAAGGCACTGCTATTTCAGGGAAACGGCACTATTTTTTATATGTGTCAGTTTTGAATAGTCCAGACACAGTAAAAGTAAAATAAAGTGAACCGCATGTGTTAAGGAACAAATTTAAATAGCAGTGGCTCTGAGAATAAAGTGTACATTAAAATAAGGAAAGAGGCTATAGCTCATTTAATTTGCAGAATAAATCTCTGACAAAGATTCCTGTCTTGGGTACAAAGATGGTATTAGGAGTTGAGAAAAAGATACAAGCCACAGTCTAATATAATATGTGTTTGTGTGTATGTGTGTAAAAGCACTGCCACTCATCTATCCAACAATCTACCCATCAGTAACACATGCACATTCTGGAATATCCATGTTTATATCATTCATTAATATGCAAAGGCTTACCTATTAGCTGTATAAATACTCTGTTTGGCAATATATTCTTTGAGGCAAGGATTTTTTTTTATTTTTGATATTGTATAAATATGTAGCATGGAGAGACAATTGGTTCTCTAGTGGTAAAGAAGTTATGCTTCCTTGCCACCTTACTTCTTACTGGCACTGGCAAAGTTCAATAAATGCCAGTTCTTCATCTTCTGATATACTGTTTGTATTCATTATATGACACATGTTTTAAAGAGAAAATATCTTCCTAGAATTTCACTCTAGGGTTTTCTTTGCTTCCGTATCTGTGAAGGATAGTTTTCTAGCTAGCAAACTAATATTTAAATAATTCTATTGGATGATCTCCTGCCTTAAACCTCCTTTTAAAGGAAGAATAAAGTACTGTTTCCTATGCTCTGCAATGCACTATCATTCTAGAGATGCAGAAAGGAAAACCATACTAAAGATCCATTCCTAACTTTTCTCTGCTTAACATGAACATTGTTTACTAAATGTTGATTTGTAGGCTGTCTTTTCCATTGATTACAGAGGAAGAAAAAGGATCTCATCTCATTGTAGATTTTTTCATTTGTGCTGGTTTGCATTTGCATGTCTTTATTAAAGGAAAGTATAACTATTCTGATTTTATAACTCTCATTCATGAAAATTGCCTTTCTTTGAGATATCATAAACAAAAACCAAATGTTTTCTGGTCTTCTGCTGCTAGTAACCCTATGAAGATGTAGCTCTGAGCTCTGTGGCTCTTTTTAAGAGAGAAGCCATGTTTCTCCTTAGGAGAAACAGGTCAGAGCCTTACTAGACCCTTGCTGCCCCATGGCAAATAACTAAGTGGAACAGAGAGCAGCTCAACAGTATATATTAAAGAAGATATATCCAGTACATTATGAGTCTCAAGATTAGCTCTGAGAGATTTGTTAATTAATGAAAGATTTGCTGAAATCAGTGTACTTTGCTTCCTGGGGCTAACAGGGTAAACGTACTTCTGAAATTCAACATGGCAACATCTAGTTCCCACACACATAAGAAGTGAGATCTGTTTTTTTTTCCCTAATAACAATCCTTAAAGTATATGTCCTTTAATTGCTTTAAGAAGGTTAAGACATTTAAATCTGGAAAAAAATTACATTCTTAACTCTGATTTAAAGACAAATTTGTTTTTCATTATAATGCTAGCATGAATTTCTTCTAAAAGAACTCTATATGAACTGAGGACCATGCCCACTTCAATCAGGGAACTCTTGCAAAAACATCTCAGAAAGGCTTTGCAAGTTTTATTTTCATCTTTCATTTATTAAAATCGTTGCTGAAATTTTGATACAAACTTTTCTTATTCTTTCTCTCAAATTTCTCTGTTTTATTTTCCTAAAATTTAGAGATTATTTTCAAAAAACACCACATTTTCATCTGGAAAATATACGAACAGTCAAAATGTTCTCATTTAATAAATATGCTTATTTCTCCTGAGAAGGAAAACAGTTTATCTGTAGTTGCTGTTTTCTCTTTATTTTCACTCTTTCTTCATGCTGTTACCATTAATACCAAATTTTCCATGCATTTCAGTAGAATACGAAAGAAGGAAAGTGTGGGCAAAGAAAAGAACACATCTCAATGAATGCTCCCCATCATCTTTATTCTTCCCTTTTTACCCTTTTCTTCCTAATGATTTTCTGACAAAAAAAAAAAAAAAAGAGGCAAATATGCTAAAGTTGATGGGTTTTAAGGACGAGTTGAATTTTTCCTTATCTAGTAATTGGTCCCTTTGATTTCAGTGGCTCTGCTCATAAAATAAGATACAACAAGGTGTTACCAAGGGTATATTAATCTAGCAATTATCTAAATGACTAAGAACCTCCATTTTACGTAGAATAGATTAGATTGTTTCTAAGATTATATGCTTATGAATAAGGCAACAACATTGTAACAACTCCCAAAACTAATGTCTTTAAATCAGGGCTCTTTCACTTAGTACTGAAAGGGGTTAAAAAGTGGCTTACTACTTTCTCAGTGAGAGCAGTTGAACAGATTTTTTGGTTGCTCACTCACTATTAGTATAGCCAGTATTAGATGGGTAGGTATTTGGCACAGGTATGAAGCATAACCTTCCTCTCTCAGGAAGAAACAGGGGAAGAAATGAAATCAGAGCTACTCAGATAGACTTCAAACCTTCTGGGCTATTTCTTCAGTAGTTCACTGTGCATCCATCTTCCAGTTTGCTCAGGGCTCATTCCAAAATCAATCTGTAGCCTTATATGTGTTTATATAGCATTGTATTGGCACATCTAAGTATATAAAAACAACTATTTTCCTGCATGGTGACTTCCAGCATCTAGCTGCAAAGGATATTTTTTGGGATAAGATGTTGTTTGCCAGTTATTCTGGGGTGACTTTGCAAAGGTCAATGAAATTGCTCTCTGTTTGTTTTAGTCAAAATCTAACAGACCTGCATGGGGAAAAGTTAAATCCATCTGGATTTATACTGACATTACAATGGCAAATTTTTGTCTGTTTGTTTGTATATAAATGTGTGTGTGTGTGTGGCTATGATGTGTGGCTGTGTATGTGTATTTCTTTTTCCCTCATCACTCAGATTTTCAGCACAGCCCCTGTCATAACTGAAGGGAGTAGGCAGTTTTCTCATGACCTAAAGGCATTAGCCAAATTATCATGGATCAGACATCCGCAAAATACAAAATGAGGTTTCATTTGACATAGACATTTACATCAAACATATACAGAATAATTATTTCCACTGGAGCATTGATGAATCAACCAATGGCAATTTAATGAGAATACTGTCTGTCCTTGTAAGTTATATTCCCCTTCAGTTGCAAAGGTGCTAGCCAAGCGCACTGTATCACTCAGTCTTGTCAGAGTAGATGTTCTGTCACTGATTAAAGAGCTGGATGTCCTCTTTAGTCACAAAAACATTTCATGGAATAACCTTGTTTCTGTCTTAATGGATTCTTGCAGTGTAATGAAAGGTTCCAAACTGGACTTGAAGAAACCCTCTGAGAGACAGAGAGTGTCACTTCTCACTTAGTCACTGCTGGCAATTGCTGCCATTCTGCCCATAGCACACCTCAGAAGAGATGCACAAGTCATTTAAAAGGCACATTCCACCAAATGCATAATAGGTGAAAAAAGCATTGGAAGGGTTTTTACTTCTTTCCCCTTCCACATCCTCCCCAACTTCCAGCATTCTCAGATTTGTCACAGTCAAACGAGGGGGTCAGGCATAGGATCTAATATTTGATATTATTCTGTGTGCTGTGTCTGACATGCTGATGGCGTCTTGGTAAACTGTGCCAGTCAAATGATTTCCCAGGGTTCATGGCAAGGAAAGAGAAAAATGGAAAGGAGAACTGACAGTGCAGTTTCACTCCACATTTGCTGCCAATTTTAAGGAGCCACTAATTCACAAACTATATGGTAAGCACATTTAACTGTTCTAGCATTTTTCTCATGCTTCATGAAAACAGAGATAATAACTGGTAAACCAACTGTAAAATTAAAAGAACTAGATGTTGCCAATAAAGACCATCATTTCAGGAAAATAAATTTGTTTCTTGGAAGCTGCTCTCTAACGTATGCTTTAGGTGCCCACAAGAAAAGCAATTCAACCGGAGAGTAAATTGATCTTGCTCCACTGGTTTATATGAACAGAGCAAAAACATACACCAACAGGTTATCACTTAATAACTCTTTGTTTCCCTAATATTGAATCAATAGCAGGATCACTTGGAGTCATCAAATCTTGAAGTGCAATGTAAAAAGTAATTCAAGGACTCATACTTCTACACACACACACACACACATGCGCACACACACACTACTGAAGTAATAAACATTTCCAAGGCAAAATATGCCATCACACTTAAGATACTATCGGTCTTCTTAAGATACTATTGGTCTTGGCACGCGGCATTTGCAGGACAACCAGGGGATCAGGCCCAGCCAGCATGGGTTTGTGAAGGGCAGGTCCTGCTTGACCAACCTGATCTCCTTCCATGATCAAGTGACTCATCTGGTGGATGAGGGAAAGGCTGTTGATGTGGTCTACCTATACTTCAGCAAAGCCTTTGACACTGTCTCCCACAGTATTCTCCTGGAGAAGCTGGCTGCCCGTGGCTTCGACAGGTACACTCTTTGCTGGGTAAGGAGCTGGCTGGAGGGCCGGGCCTAGAGAGTGGTGGTGAATGGAGTTAAATCCAGCTGGCGACTGGTCACGAGTGGTGTTCCCCAGGGGTCGGTGCTGGGGCCTGTCCTCTTCAATATCTTTATTGATGACCTGGATGAGGGCATTGAGAGCACCCTCAGTAAGGCTGCAGATGAAACCAAGCTGGCAGGAAGTGTTGATCTGCCTGGGGTAGAGAGGCCCTACAGAGAGATCTGAACAGGCTGGATCTCTGGGCTGAAGCCAATGGGATGAGGTTCAACAAGATCAAGTGCCGGGTCCTGCACTTCGGCCACAACAACCCCAGCCAACGCTACAGGCTTGGGGCAGAGTGGCTGGAAGGTTGCGTGGAGGAAACGGACCTGGGGGTATTAGTTGATGCTCGGCTGAGCATGAGCCAGCAGTGTGCCCAGGTGGCCAAGAAGGCCAAGGGCATCCTGGCTTGTATCAGAAATAGTGTTGCCAGTAGGAGTAGGGAAGTCATTGTCCCTCTGTACTCAGCCCTGGTGAGGCCCCACCTCAAGTACTGTGTCCAGTTTTGGGCCCCTCACTGCAAGAAAGACATTGAGGCCCTGGAGCGTGTTCAGAGGAAGGTGACGAAGCTGGTGAGGGGTCTGGAGCGCAGGCCTTATGAGGAGCGGCTGAGGGAGCTGGGATTGTTCAGTCTGGAGAAGAGGAGGCTCAGGGGGACCTTATCACTCTCTATAAATACCTGAAGGGAGGTTGTAGTGAGCTGGGGGTTGGCCTATTCTCTCTTGTAACTAGTGACAGGACGAGGGGGAATGGCCTCAAGTTGCGCCAGGGAAGATTTAGGCTGGACATTAGGAAATTCTTCTTTTCTGAAAGAGTGGTCAGGTGCTGGAATGGGCTGCCCAGGGAGGTGGTTGAGTCACCAACCCTGGAGGTGTTCAAGAAACGTTTAGATATAGCGATGAGAGACATGGTTTAGTGGGGTTATTGGTGGTAGGACTAGGTGATCTTGTAGGTCTTTTCCAACCTAGCTAATTCTATGATTCTGTGATACTACAATTCTGAAGACAAGAGACAGTAACTTAACGTCTTCTCACAGAACTCATGGTCCAAAGCATCTGCTAGCATAACTCTTCTAATTTCTGCGGAAGGATTGGCTGTATGTGCAGTTACAACTGCACTTTAAAACACTAAATGCCATGTATGTAGACACTTGTTAAGTTTTAGAGTTTTGTGTTTGGGCATAAAATTAGGTCCACTTTGTTGATAATAATCAACAATGTGAATGTTGTTTTTGATATTGTATATACAATTCGAGAAGTAGGACCCCAGTTCTAGAACTTTTTTCTTTTCCATTAGAAGAAAGATGCAATAGACTGACGGACTTGGTCACAGATTACACTGCAGTTTGGAGAAACATCCTTAGTTTGAAATAGACTCCATTACAAAACCTGAGGATTTCAAAACCTAAACTACTGTACACAGGTTGACTTTCAGTAAGGAGAAATTGACAAGTCTAAGACATTTCTCATGTGATCTAACATATACAACTTCACTTGCGAATACCACCTGAAATGTCCGCATTTCTTCTCTTTGGCAATAAAAGGAGTCTAGGATGCTTAACACAAAGACAGTTATCCACATTTATGTAGATGCAGCTTATAAAATGGAAATCATGTATAAGCAAAGTTATGTTCATATTTGTATGGTTCATTAGAATGTGTTAAAATACAATTTCTATTGACAGTGGTACACAAACAAGAAATGCATCTTAGAAAAAAAACTGAACAATTTTAGCTCCCTTAACTCTAAATGTCTCGTCATTTACTTTGAGAAATATCTCAGAACAAACTGTGATGTATCCAGATACCCTTGCTTCCACCCAAAACACTCTGAGAATCTCTGTGGATCCCCTCCTTCATCCAGTATGTATAAAGAGAGAATTTTAATAAACTCCCTTACATCACTGCTAGCACTATGGAGAATACCAGCCTTTTCATTGCCAAAGAATAAACTAGAAAAATGAGTAAAATACCTATAACGTCTTTTTCTATTTCTGACCTGTGAATAAGTACATCAGTATGAGATTCAGACACTGTCTTATTGATTATTGCTTACATACAATAGGTATGTCTTAAGGCAATGACTTGGTTTAATATTTCTAATACTAAACACAGTACTAACTGTACTTTTATTCCTGTGGTCAAATTTCCACTCCTAGTGAGTGAAAGTAAAAGAAAGAAACACAAAAAGAAGGTTATATTTCAGGGACATGAATTAGTTGGAAAGCTGTATTTCCTCTTCAGTTGATATTAAGCTTTTTCATTGACACAAGATCTGTGAAATATGGATGACTCAAGGGGTAAAAAAATAGAAGAATATTTTTTTCTGACAATTGACACATGGCTTGCTGTCTCCTTAAAGAGCTGTCAGCCATCATCTACATTTCCCTGGCTCCTGTCGGCACCATGGATCATAGCTGCAGTGGGTGAATTTCAGCAAAGTTTGGCTGCTTAAACCCAGTGCACTTCAGCCAGACAACAGAACTGGGCATTAGCATCACCTGGTTGAGAGATAAATCATGACCTCTGCTTCTCTTACTCTTGAAGGAATGAAATAAGAAAAAGAATGACAACTCATCATTTTAAATCAAAATATCAAAACCTTTTTTTTTTTTTTTTTCGTTTTTAAGAAGCGTAAGTACACCCACGCTGGTGGAAAAGGATGCATTTTCTACTTATGTTGTTAATATTAATGGCTTTATTAGCTTAGACCTTATTTTAGATTTGAGGAATAGAATAAATGATTAATAATGATAAAAGGATAAAATTTTTGTTGTGGTATACTGATATATTCTGAGCACTGTAAATATCAACAAATCCATCTCTTCTAATAGGCACAAGTCTGTATTAACAACCCATTTGAAGGAAAAGAAAACAAGGTGGAACTGTAACTTTACAGCAGGCACACACTTGGGCAGATTTCAACTCATCTTTCAGTGTCTTCATCACTGTCATTCCTTCAAAAAAAAAAAAAAAGATGTTTTAATTGGTTAGTCTGTTTGTAACCTTATAATTGTGTGTGTATGTGTATGTGTAGGAAGCTTCTAGTATTTTGAAAAGAAGATTATGCTTTCTGGTGTGGAAAGACAACTCAGATCAGTTTAAAAAACTGTGATAAGCACATTTATCCACTAGAGGAGGCCTGGACAAGCTCTTCGCAGTAGGAAATTTGTTCTTATGCTGAAATCTTTAGCGTCTGGTTCTCCAAAGTGGGAGAGTGTTGTTATGTTCTTTACTTGTGTATGCAGTAATCAGAAGAGCCAATTAAGCAGTAAAAATTGGGCAGCTACATGCACAAGGGGCATTTCAGCAGGTGATGACTAGACTTCATGCAAGTGGTGCATTTAGGAGTTCTGAATCGTAGGATCCAAAGAGCAAACAGTGAAACAGGATGAGATGTGTTTCAAACTTAAATGCATCCTTTAGAGAGCAAGGAGCTGCAGTACAGATTAACAACTGTTTGCTTCGGTTTAAAGCTATGCTTTTAGAATGTGAAACAGAATTAGGCACTACCGTTTGGTCTGGTAACATTTTCTGACTGTAGCTCTCTCAGGAGTGGGAGTTCACAGTAGCTCTGACTCATTGGGATTAATACACTCAGACCATAGATTCGTAGAATCATAGAAAACCATCTCCCAAGTCGTTCTCCTGTAGCTTAAAGTCAAACAAAACACTTTATAAATGGTTCAGAAATTTTCTGCATCTTTAACAGCACTCTGCATTTAGAATATTTTCATCTAGAATAACTGCATCTGAGTACAGGTGCCTCAGCATTTGTATGTTATACAATCTATTTATTCATTCTCTGGTGCTACCAAGAAGTTACTGAGAGATACAAATGTAAAATCTAACCTAAATCTCAAGCTGCAGCGTATACTTTAAAGAAATACGCATAATTCATTTTATTTGTTTTGCCCAGTCCTGTTTATTACCAAACATTTAAAATGATGATGTTCAACAGATTGAATAGCTGATAGGTATTGAATTTACAACTGAACACAAAGTGAATGAGTCTATTATAAAGCTTGTCCAGAGAATGCATTTATGAGACATCTACTAATCAGGTAAAGAGAGAGCACGTGTTTGTCCTTTCTCTGTTGCATTGTGAGTTAGTGTTACACTGAAAGACTGACTCGTATCTAGGAAACAGCAGATGTGGATGGATAGATTTTTTCCCTTGCTTTTCACTTAAAATAAGTCAGTTTCTTGAATGTAATTATTACATAAAGAAAGAAAAAAGTGTGAGCACTGCTGTTGTTTCTTTGACAATTAAAATAATTATGAATATAAGATAAGAAGACTTTTAAAATAATTATGAATATAAGATAAGAAGACTTCCTCTATATCTCTCTATCCTCTCTATCTTTCCTGACTCTGGCTCAGGAAAAGTGACTTACATTACATGAAGGAAATGTGTATTTTGTTCTGACATTGACATTATCCTTGTATGTTGTAATATTTAATAATACTTAGTAGCATTCAGAAACAAAATAAAATGAAAACTTCCATTCCATTTCAAACCAAAGTTAACAAAAATAAAAGACTGTAGCCCATACTTAGTTTTATTTTTTTCCTCTGCTTGAACATCATATTACCAGATGAAAATGCAGGTAATAAGACGGGGCCAGGCCCTTTTCTGTGGTTTGTGGCAACAGAACTACAGGCAACGAGCTCAAACTGAAACACAGAAAGTTCCGTCTGCACATCAGAAAAAACATTTTCACTGTGAGTGTGACAGAGCACTGGAACAGGCTGCCTGAAGAGGCTGTGGAGGCTCTTTCTATGGAGATATTCAAAACCTGCCTGGATATGATCTTTGGCAATGTACTCTAGGCTACCATGCTTAAATAAGGAGCGTTGGACTGGGTGATTCCAGGTGGATCCTTCCAAACTCAGCCATTCTGTGATTCTGTGATAAGGGATCATTCTGCTCTTTTTCTGTTTGCACAGACAAATTGCGACAAATTGTTATGTGTGTTCATTCATCTATTCACAATATATAATTATTATCTCTTAATACTAATGAAAATATTTTTAATGATAATTGGAAAATGCTAACATATTTGTAATACTTTATAGATTTATAAAATTTTTATAAGATTTATAGAGAAGTTAAATATAATCTCTCTCTCTCTTTTTTTTTTTTTTTTTTTGGTCACATGCAAACAGTCTATCACATTCCTTATATAGAGAAAGTGAGGAAAGAAGCTATGGAAAGTCTTTCCTAAGAAAATAAAATTGACTATCCATTGTTGTGGCTAACTGATAGCAAAGAAGGTGTAAAACAGAATGAACACAGGTAATAGGCACAGATGGAAATACCTTAAAATTCCCTGTCTACAAGGATCTTTCAGTTCCTGTAATTAGGAATGTTGAATTTGATTTAAAGAATAGTTAAAAATCCTCTAAAACAGGATCATATGAAAGGCTTCATTTGGAAAACATCCAGAATTTTTCCCTCCTCTCGTTCCTCTGGACTTCCAAAATCAATGCCTTGTCCCGAGCCAGCTGCAGGAGCCCAGTTTAATTGTTCAAATCTGTATAGATTGTATAAGCCAGAATTTCACAAGAAGAGTCATTCTCACTTTAATATTGACATCTGGTTGGAAAACTGATGGATAAATAAAATGAATGGAAAAATATTTATTTATTTTTTTCCTGTATGAGTCCCAGGTTCAAGTTTTCTGTGCACCTAGCATTGTATTAATCAAATCCAACATCTGGTGCTTGTCCCAGTTCTCTCTGTGTCGTCTCACCTGACAATAACCTTTTATTAGATATGTGTTGTTCAATGATAATAACAAAATGGATCTACAACACTAATAACAAAACGGATCTACAAAAATGTCTTCAGTAGTCTTAGGCATGACTGTGTGGACTGCAACTCCTCAAATGAAACACTCTGAACTCTCATTCAGAGGTGTGAAAGCAAGGAACCACTGCAACGAATTCTGCCATTTTTCAGGCTGTTATGATTATTGTGTGCTTATTGTGTCCCTCAGTCCTTCTCTCCTTTTAATTACAGGGCATTGAAATGCCTCCTGAAAAGCACTGTTGCCCTCGAGGTGGCAGAAAGAAAAATATATTTCAAGGAAACAATTGCAATTCTCTATTTTTTGCTGCATTTGTAACATGAATAAGGACAGTCATAGGCAGATAGAGAAAGAGTCAACCCAAATTTTAATACCATGCCATGGGCTTGACATTTCAAAGTGAAGGTGAATGTCAGTCTTCAGTGAATTTACTCAGCTGTCAATGGTGCAAGAAGGTATGCCAGAGTTTTATTATAATTTGACTGCTTAACTTAAATTTGAGGCAGATATGTTGGCTATTATTTGTTTGTGAAGAAAATAAAATTAAGAAACCTAATCTAACACAGTTCAATTAGGGTATTGACTATAAGATACTGTACACAATTAACAAAATACATAACTAAAATTTTATCTGTTTGGTTCCGAATCAGTTAAAAAGGAGGCTAGCACAGCATGCCTTTTCAAGCTGCCTTAATATGCCGTTTCTTTAAAACATATAGTTTTACAGAATTTAATAAACTCCCATCTGCTTATCTTTAGAGAAAATGTGCCAAAAATATCAACATGTACCAGGCATACAAATTATTATTACTGGTATCCATTTGTCAATTTTAAAAACAGAAACATAAAAGTGACTAGAAATCATCTATGCTTAGTAGAAGGAAGAAAGTCTTCATTTTTATATAACAGAACCAAACGCTGTATGAAGTTTAATAGGTCTCTTGATGTAGGTGTTGGAGGTCCAGTTCAGAGCTTAATATGTCACAGAAAGGATCTTGATACACACTTTTTAAAATATCCCCTTGAATATATGTCCACGGTTAAAATAAACCAACTTAAAAAGATGTAACGTTGCTTCATGGATAATCTTCCATTTTTATTTGACTTTTTCCTTTTTCTTTTTTTTTTTCCCTAACACTCAATTCTGAAACTACAGCAAAAGCTGTGCAACATATTCTATTCCCTCTTAATGAAGTTTATAAAGCATCAAAATTCTTTTAAAATTAAGTTTGTTTTTTACACTATTGTAACCATTGAAGTTGGTAGCATAGCAGCCTAATAAAAGAGCAAGTCAGATGGTAGTATTGACATATCCTCTAGTAATAAGAGAAAAATATCTAGCAGATTTAAGATGTTGGGGATCTCTGGACAGTTGTCACTGCCTTCTCTCAATGGGAGACAACATATCTGTCTGCAGAGTGGTACTATATTTCTTTTAGAAAGCACATCCTATGCCAGATCTCTTCAAAGCAGAAGATAGTAACATTAGCCTTTTGTTGCTTTTTGACATGCAGTTTTACTCCCATTTTATTGAACAAAAGTTTTTAGCAAGTCTCAGCTTCCTCTTCTATCTTGCCACTGTTCTTGAAAACTGTTGCGTATCACCTCATAAAAATATTTCTGTGCTCATTGCTGCTACCAACACTCTCATTACAGATCCAAAATGGTACCAAAAATGAAAGATAAAATGGTATTTTATCTTTCCATGGTCTTAGCATGCAAGGCAGACACAAACTTTGCAGAGGAAATTGCTGGAGATAATGTCGCACTGTAATTAAAACAGTCGAAGGGTAGCACATAGAAACTCTCCCACTACTCAACCTTCTCATCCAAATGCAAGTAAAAATACATGCTTTATAGACCATAAATACTCAGGCTGATTAATTACATGGCTATGCAATATTACTCATGCGTTCCTCCTGAAATGTCAAAAGGATTAGGGGTGTAATGTCTTTTCTCACCAACTCTAATCTTAAGGAGTCCTGCTGCAAGGAAAACAGTGCAATTACTTATGTACATTTTCAATTTTACAATAGGGGGAAAAAAGAGCTTTACTAACAGCAAATAATTATACCACCACTTAATGACTGATTTAACATAGAAAATAATCTAATTCCTTTTGTCATTGCAATCTACAGTGTTAACACTCTAACAATGCTGCCTTAGTGGTTCAACACTGCATTAGCATTGTGAATAATGCTAATATAAAACATCACTTATCTTTTTATATTGTTAATCTTAATCAATGCACTATACACCTGATGTACTTTGAGGCCTTTTAGTGTTGCAATTATTTGGGATGATACAAGCCAATCTTATGTTTTTAAGACAGGCACTAGTGCAGCATATAATGCTTTTGAAAAAATGAATCTCCATCACATGCAAAGGAAGGAATTACATAGTTTGCATTTCATTAAAAACAACAGCTTCAGATGTTATATAAGGGGCAATACTTACCTCAAGACACAGTTCAGTTATTTCAAGTCATACTTGCATTTAAACTGATCTCATACAGGTGATTTCCATCCCATCTTGTAGCTTTGAGATGGGGAGATACAGGAGTTTGGAACACTTCTTCTTTTAATTTCAATTCAGAATGTTATGCTATATAAACACTGTAAGAAACAATGCTTGCCTAGGACAGCTAATCACATGAATAAAATATAGGCCTGAGATGAGCAGAAGAAAAAAAAAAAGAAAGCATTCTTACCTATGTTTTGCAAATTTCATTGTACTTCATCTAGTCAATTAAGTTGTAGATCTCAAACTTTTTTAGAGCTATTAAATTCCTTCTGGACAAATCTGACAGTCATGGGTGTTTCTGTGAGTTCAGGTTTTGACCAGAACAGGTTAATTTAAGAATGCCATATAAAATAATTCTACTTTCCATATCTAGTTCAGTATCTAGTTTAGTGCTGTTAGTATAATATCTGATTTCAAAATTCGGAAAATAATTGTCTTGACTGTTCACATATTTGATGTAGGGTCAGAGAGCATTTTAGCTTTTCATTCATCCGTAATGAGAATGAAATGGACATAACAAGCATTGCAACACAGTTAAAGAAATGCAATATTAAAATGTACACTTGAATCAGAGAGAGCTGTAAATTCTGCAGTATCCATTACTTGATCAGAGTGCTATTCCACATATGGACTAAGAAAGAAGGTGTGAAATCATTAGAGTTTATATCTCAGGCTGGCTGTAAGCTTTGGCCTATTTCTTTAGAAGTGTCACTACTTCCTGTTTAACATATCGACCTGCCTATTTGGCATTTGACAGCACTATTGAATTTTTGCTGAATTTTATGCTTCAGGAAGGACATAAAGTAACAGGTTTTCCCTTGGGCTCTCCCCTCCACAGCCTCAAATTTGCTATGAACTTCAGAAACACTTTGCAATCCCATGTAAATATGTTGTTTCCTATTTTCTTATGTGTATAGCATTTTTATTTATTATTAAATATATATATATAATAAATAAGTAAAAAGTTTCCCTTGACTTCAGACACATTGTCTGGAAATGATCATGAGTAAAATGAACAGATAAATAGATGTCCCAGTTGTCCTTTCTCCCCATTCTCACTCAATAAATTTGGGTGGATCTCAGAACATTAAGTTGCCTTTGATGATCATTCCGTGAACTATTATCTTGGAACTTAGTTCATCCTTTATATTTTCACAAAGTCCAATCTCTGTGCTGGGACTTCAGATTCCACTAGGTGGCAAGGGATCTGAAAGTTAAATATTGCAACACTGAGAGAAGAAACATCTACAGTCTACTGAAGATTTAAGGAGAGATTTTTAAAAGTATTCTGACTCCTGATTCCCATCACGGTGTAAATTACGACTGAGATAAAAATCTTTTCATAAAACATGCGTCAGGACACTTAGCTCTACAGTACTGAAAAATTAAGTGTCTGGAGGTCACAGCAATCATATTGCCTTCTAAATTTTGCAGACAACACACACATGCCTAGGAAAACCTAAACATGCAGAGTTCATAATCGTCACCAAGACAGGCCAAAGTTAGCAGACTAGCTCTCTGAAGAAAAAGCCTGGCCTAGTTTTATACCAGAATTGAGGTTTTGCAAATAGTTTCTTCTCTAACACAGTATCTCAGAATCATGTTCTCACTATGGATATCTGAAGCACAAATTAAGACAGAGGTGGCTGGCAGTTTCTTTTTAAACATGACCAGAAAAATTTAGAACATGGACTGGTGGAAGAAGGGAGTATATGTGAGTGTGTTTAGGGGGCCTGACAGTGTCTTTAATATGCCTAGGGAACACTTGGAAGAAAAAATACTGTGCTCTGAGATGCACTATAATTCTGAATGTCCTCACTGGCCATATGGCACAGAAGATTGTTGAGAGAAGACAAATCTTAAGGGCTTCACTGGAGTCTCAAAATGGCATTGTTTATAGTCTTAAGGATCCCGTTTTTTCCTCTTCCACTACTCTGGTTCATAGCTTTAAGATACAGTAATTCTGGGTTCCGCTTCACGGGAGACAATTAGATTTACCAATACTTAATTTTAAAGCATAGAGTGTTCATGACTGCAATAACGTCAGGGAAGGGTTGGGGACACCCGGAGCTCATAATTCAACTAGAATTTAACATTCTAAAATTTTCCCACTGCTGAGCCCATTCTTTCTAACCCCTCTCTCATGTTTTTCTCTTTATCACCCCTCGCTGACAACGTTCAGATTTACTATTTTTTTTTCAATTACACTTGTATTTTCATCTATCATGCTACAAATGGCTTTAAAGATTCTATTATTTTTTAAATTTTCTTGCCTAATAGACTATGAATTGTGAAACAACCCTGTGTATTTCTATTTCTTTCTTTCTTCCTTTCCTTCTTTTTCTTCCTTTCCTTCCTTCTTTCTTTCTTTCTTTCTTTCTTTCTTTCTTTCTTTCTTTCTTTCTTTCTTTCTTTCTTTCTTTCTTTCTTTCTTTCTCTCTTTCTTTCTTTCTTTCTCTCTTTCTTTCTTTCTTTCTCTCTTTCTTTCTTTCTTTCTCTCTTTCTCTCTTTCTTTCTCTCTCTCTTTCTCTCTCTCTTTCTTTTTCTTTTCTTTTTTTCCTTACTACTTTGCATAAGTTTAACTGGGGAAAAGAAGTATCCCACAGTAGGGATGAGCTAGTGTATCTAATCAACTATTTCAGCTCAGGTGCAGCATATATCCTCTTAAGTTGAGGAAATCGTAACTAATAGGATTGTCCATTTGCCTTCTAACAAATTAGCAAATTTCGCTTTTTTACTTGTTCTCAGAACACATTAGTACTTTTTTTTTTTTTTTTTTTACTCTATAATTTAAAGAGTTCTTTTAGCACAGTAGTTTCATTCTCAAGTTCTCATCAGAAAGGCACACTTTTGGTCAAAGTAGTCTTTTTTAAAGTTAAGGAGTAAATCTGAATTATCTTAATTATGTAACCAACTGTAATAATAACAATATTTTATTTGAATTCACTCCTGTAAATACTTCCAGAGTCTCATTCTCAAGAGAGAATAAGTTCAAAATAAGCTCCTGTGACTTCATTTTTCTTCTTGAATGTCCTATTAGATATGGAGTCGAGAATGAAGTAGCACTGATTGACAGAAATGGATGAGAATATGATTAAACTCAATTCAGGTATCAAAGAAACTCATAATACAAGGATAACACCTGGGACAATCATAGCAAGAGCTTGTACAAAAGCAAGCACATACATAGCAGGCAGAATACTGAAGATATGTCTTCAGAGAGAAATTCTGAGCACAGACAATTACAACCCTGAAATTATCTCCTCAAACCATGAAGGTGGAACACCTGGGCCAATTATGAATTGTCCAGATTTATCAGATCATTGCAGTGCTGTTGGATCTTGATGAGAGATCTGAGTTTATTTCACAAGTTTTGACCACCGAAGGGAACTGTCATGTATTTCCTTCTTCCACATTGTACTTTTATGGGTGATATCTGACCTACTGTTTCTCACCCTTTTTATTTGGTAGTTTAGTTTTTGAGTCTGGAAATGCTATTGACAGCTGGCTAATTTTCAACTGAATTTTTGTTCTGAACTCTCTTACTGAATAGCTAGGAAAGATCAGAAGTGACAGAGAAACAGAAATGATTGAATGGTAAAAGAGGAGGTAAAGCAGAACCAAATGTTTTGCCAACACTGTTAGGTTGTTTCAGACAGTATTATCTGAGAGCACCTTTATATAAATGCAAGTGAGCTGACCACAGTCAGAGCACAGAGGTTCAGGCAGAATTTACCAAAAGCTAAGAGCAACCTGATGACTGTCACTCTGAATATAGTCCTTGTATAGTTTGCTCATTTTATTTCTATACA
The DNA here is from genome assembly GCF_002078875.1 of Numida meleagris. Classification (NCBI taxonomy): domain Eukaryota; kingdom Metazoa; phylum Chordata; class Aves; order Galliformes; family Numididae; genus Numida; species Numida meleagris. Next base: position 5,785,935 of record NC_034438.1, on the reverse strand, counting down.
GATTTGAAATGTTGGTTACTTGCACTGATATTATCTGGCCCAGTGATCCAGATAAGTGGTGATGAAATTCACCCCTGTGTTTAGTTATGTATTAAGAAAATGAGAGACTGCTCAGATGATCCATACAGCTTCATTATACCAGTCCTTGCACAGACTTAATAGAAAGAGTCAAACGGCAAGCACAGTGTAATTTTTCACAAGGTCCAAGTCTCTCCAAATGGAAGTTAAGGAGTACAATGCAATGACTTCATTAATTTCCCAAACCTCTAGATTAGATTCAGAAAGGAAGTAAAAACTGCATAAAATGCACATACTTTTACACCTTGCAGCATGCCCCTGGCTGTGTTCAGTCTCTCTCACTGACATCAGGACACCATCAGTATTTGCTCTCATATCCAACTACATGCTTTAGGATCTCGCCATTATCAAGAAGAACCAGTAGAATGCTAAAATATCTCCTCTACTATTGCTATTAAAGAGAGTAGAGAAGAAAATACTCACCACAGAAGTCAGCTTCATCTGACAGAGTCCAATTTTCTCACCACAAAGCAAGCTTTAGGTCACAAACTATATTATACATTTTATTTATATTCTCTGTCTATAGGACACAATTGTACCTATATGAGAATGCCCAATGTTAGTGAAATTAACATTAAATTTATACAATAACCAGGACTCTCTAGGTCTATCCATTTCAGTACATTAAATTACTCCCAGAATTATTCTACCATTGAGACCACCAAATTATGCTCTCGAAACAAGTTTTTGAGAATGATTTTGACCATTCTAACTCCAAAAAAAAAATTTGTGAATTTCAAGGGAGGATGACATTAGACATAGAGCAATGTCCTGCAGGGGTGTGTATCACTGTTTAGAAGTATAGATGATGCTGTAGCATCCATCCTTAAATTTACCAGTGAAAGAAGAATTGTATTTACTAGGCCTGCTGGCAGTACGAAAATGGGAGAAATACCTCTCATTAATAAATTATCTTTGATTTGTCCTCCAAAGGCACTTCACTCCTCTCTCAGGTATAGACTTTGCTTTAACTTAGCACCCTATAACAGACACTGCAAATAACCTTTTTTTCATAGTTGTTCGCTATTACAAACGGCAGTAACACCGCAGTTCTTCCACACAGTCAAAAGACAGAATCAAAATTTGTAATAAGATTTCATGAGTACTATTCATAATTCTCCAATAAAGTTGTTGAATGACTGTTCTTACTTTTCTTTAAAAAATGTTCATAATTATTTTTTCTATTTTTTTTTAAAGCAAATGATGTCTTCTTCACAAAAAAAAAAAAAAAAGAAGCATGAACAATTTCTTAGGGAATGAATAATTTTTTTTTCTTAGCATACTTAAATAACATCAGCTGGGATATTCAAAAGAGACTTGATCAGCAAGACAATTCAGTGATTATATTTTTCTATTTTTATTTTATTTTATTTGTATTTTATTATGTAATTTCAGGTGAGTTATTTGTTGGGAAGAGAGAAAAATTCACAATATTTCTGGATAAATTAAGGTTCCCAGAAATGCCTTGGGGCCAATAGAGGAAAATGTTTCAGCTCAAGGCATGTCAGTGCAGCAGTTAGGCAGTATTAAGACTCCTTACTTATTTATTTAGTTTTGACAAACTTATTACCTACATTAAAAATTTATCTTTGAGATCCTGGAGGAGTGAATAACAGGATAAGTTTGAAATGGAGAAAATAAAATCCCTCTCTTTCCATTGAAATTATTGCATTTTATACGTCTATGGTAGATTTTCTCACAAATGAAGTGAGAACAGATGAGATTTTTGTCTTATTTAATAAAATAAATAAATAAATGAATATCATCACTATCATCTTTCCTTTCACCAGATGGCTATGGAAAATATGGAAGAGTGAGAAAGTTGCTCTCACAAAATGTCAGTCCTTGGAATGAAAATGCCAAAATACAGAATCTGGGGCAATTTTACAAATCCAACATTGAAAAGCTGGGATAGCATGAGCAAATTTGTTCTATCATATAACATGTGCTTCCTGCTCACAACAGTTCTACCTTGGAAAGCTTTCCTGCTAGTCAAGTTCACCTTGACATACAAAGCATATTCTGATATTAGGACATAGGGAATACCTGGTGATATTGACAAATATCCACTGGAATCCAGAGTGGTGTAGAAACACCCGATTCATTTTCATCTATGACCCACTGGTATACTAAGCATTAATTTGAATAGAGGTCTTGGAAATGCAGTATCTTGCTCATTACTTTCTGTTCTCTGTCACATCTATTCCGTGACCTACTGCCTCCATTCTTCTGTTTTTTCTTGGACCAGCTGCTCTTAACTATTATATACTTTTTTTTCTGTGTAACTCTTTTCACTCAAAGATATAATAGGCAGTTATTCTGAGCACTATATGATCTAAGGAAGTCTTGGGAGTGAGAGAGAAAGACATGTGCATGTGTAGTATAGAGGGAGGTTACAGAATAATGTAACATCTGCATTCCTTTGTATGCATTCAATTTGATTTGATGCAGAAGTATCAAGCAAAGTTATCTGACCCTTGTTATGCAGGAGGAGTTACACAAGGTCCCTTATGGACTTAAAATCTATGAGTCTGTATCGACAATAGAAAGTACATATTAGGTGACCTTCTCAGATTCACAGTACACTTAAGAATCTCTTATCCAGACATCCATTTAACATATAAACAACCATTTTTAAAACATTTTAATGTATTTTAATGTATTCAGGTTTAAACAGCGGAGATTTAGATCAAGTATAAGGAAAAGGTCTTCTACAATAAGGGTATGAAGCACTAGAACAGGTCATCCAGAGAGCAGTAGGTGGTGGTAGATGCCTTGTCCCTGGAGACATTCAAGATCAGGTTGGACCAGGCTCTGAGTACTCTGATCTAACTATAGGTGACCCCATTCACTGGGGAATGGGACTGCCACGGAATTGGACTAGATGACCACTAAATTCAATTCAATTCAAACGATTTAATGATTCCATGATTTGTAAAAGTAAACGAGGTCATTTGTAATGATTCTTTAACTTTTGGAAAGCATTTGAGTTTTCCAATTTTGCTATTGTCATTTTTTTATTTTTCAATGATTATTAAAACACTGAGTTGGAGATTATTTTTAAACGGTACTTGGAAAGATAACCTTTAGGCTCTAGGTAAAGGGTCTTGTCAAGGAGCGTCCTGTCAAACTCTTGTTCTTTCTGTGCCCAGCAAAAATCAGAACATAAATAAATGATTAATTATACATCATATCTTTACTTCCCTGCTTAGAGATATCTGTAATGTATTTGAAATTATAAGTGATAATTGGACTGAGCAATGTGTCCTTCTGACATTATCTTAGTAGACTCTTATTTCTTACTTTTTTTTTTGACTGAAGATGAGTGGATTAAATGTCTTTTTCCAACCTAGCTGAAAAATTCTCTAAATAAACACTTCCAATTATGTAAACCGTGAAGATCTGAGACAGCAGCTTGAGGTTTCTGGATGAGTGAGGGGAGTTCCTGGAGGCAGTGTGAAAAAGAGCTATACAGGATGAATGAATGAGTGAGACGAATGATACCCTTTGTTCCCTGCTACCTGAATAGAGAACACAGGTAAGAAACGGATGAAGGAACAGCTCATCCCCCAAGGCTAGCTAAATTATTTTTTTCTTCCACCCAAAAGGACAATCCTTCTCAGGCAGTTAAGGCTTCAGGACTGGGTAATTTTCCCAGATAGTCACAAGTCTCCTTACCTGTTTTTTTTTTTTTTAATTTCCTGTAACATTCTGCAGACAGTGTAACGGAATGAAGTTCAGTTCACACAAGACCCGTTTCTCAAAATCTTCTTCCCCAACACAGAGTGCTAAGTTATCTGCAACATTTTCTACCCCCAGCCACTGGGATGTGCATACATATAGATGTAAAAGAAGTAACCAGGTAAAGTAGGTTGTCCTTTGTATTGGTAAGAATGAGCCTTGAAGGAGCTCTACAGCTGACCATAGAGCTTAAAGGACCTCAAAGAGACTGTACACAATTATCTATGCTTTTCACCTTAAAGCTCTTGCCCTGTGCATGCACTGCTTTGTTTCAAGGTTCTGCCTCAAGTGAAGCATCTAGCTCTGCAAAGAAAACAAACAAACAAACAAACTAGTAAAAACAACCACCACCACCAAGCAAACAAAAAGTGGGGTCAGTTTGCTGGTTCTGTTTGCAGAAACAAGTAAAACATGAACTCATCTACCCCAGCTGGCTAGGGACCAGGGCTCACGCCCTATCATAGGTCACAAAGTCAGTAAAGGAATATTCTTTATCTCCTTCTCTGTTTGTCTTGTTCAAGGCCATGATTTTGCTGCCTGTATCAATCTTCTGCCTTTCTCCCCTACCTGTTTTTCTTGCAGCTAAAATTGCCTGTTTTGTTTTCTCACATAAAAAAAAAAAAGTTTGTGACATGAATAGGAAATGCTCTTCCATAGGGACGTGATTTATTATATGTATATGTTACAGAATTCTACAATATAATATATTATTCCTGGAATGGTATTCATATCTTTAAAATTGAACTCTAGTTAGACTATCCATGCTCTAAACACAGCTGAATTCATGAATATCCAGCTTTGTGTATTAGCGTCCCTTAGTCTTCCTATTTATTTATTTTTTCACCACACTCAAGAAAGCCTCTTCATAAGGACAGAAATTCAATAGTAAGGGTACGGATTGTGTGGGGCTGGAAATCTTAACCTGTAATTGTAAAGAACGTGATTTACTCATGGTATAGAATGAGAGAAAGTATCGTGTTTCCTCAGGCTTCTTACATGGAATCTTGCAATTTCTAGTGTCTTGGACAATTGTTAGAAAATCTGCTGATTAAATGCAGAGATATGGAATGCCTATTATTGCATTTCTTGTTGTTCTTATTGTCTGAAAAAGAGAACCTCCTGCCTAATCTACTTGGAAAAGCCCTTAATTTTGGATAGGGCACCTACAAGTGGATTGATGATACAAATACTCCTCATATTATTTCCACTTTATAATCTTATTTGTATTTTCCCCTTAAACCATATACACTGTCGCAGATACATGCAAATTTGTTAAAAATAGTGACCAAGATAACTGAAATACTAAATACAGTATACCTGAATGCAGCTGTAGCTCCTCCCTATCCCTCTCCCTATGCCTTCCTATCAGCACCTACCTCAGAATCAGACTCCTGATCTGCATTTTCAAACCCGTACTCAAAATGCAGAGCATCAGTTACATCACAGTCAAACTGATTGATTTGTTGATTTTCTGCTGTTACAAGTAAGGGTGATTCAGAGACGATAAATTCCAAAATATTCCCATCTTCCTGTTATCAGTCCCATTGATGGCTGTACATCAAAGCAGAACAACACTGAGAGGCAATCATAGAATCAGATAATATCTCAGATTGGATGGGACCCACAAGAACCAATGAGTCTAACTCCTAACTCCTAACTCAGGACAACCCAAAAATTTAACCATATGTCTGAGAGCATTGTCCAACCACTCCTTGAACTCTGACATCTTGGTGCCATGACCACCGGCCTCAGGAGCCTGTTCCGGAATCCAAACATCTCAGTGAAGAACACTTCCCTAGCAACTAACCTAACTCCCCCCTGATGCAGCTCCATGGCTTTCCCTCAACTCCTGCCACCAGAGAGCAGAGGTAGGCATCTGCCCATCAACTCCTCTTGTGAGGAATGTTTAGGCCACAGTGTGTCTTCTCGGACTCCTCTTCTTTGGGCTGAACAAAACAAATGACCCCAGATACATCCCATTCACCCAGCCCCCTATACCACTTCCCATCCTTGAAGCTCTTATTTGGGCCATACCTGGCTACTGAGTTGCCAGTAACATATTTTGCCTGGCCAACAGGGAAGAAGCAGCCTTCCTTATGATTTCACTCTGACTGGCATGTCAAACCCTTTATTCCCTTTGGAAGGGAGTCATCTATGACAATAACTTTTTTTTTTTCATTTTCTTGACAGAGGTATGCTCATAATACTAGAGGTAGGCTGATTCATTCTAGGCTGGATAGGTTGGAGGTATAAACACGTGCATGACTACCGATTAAAGGAGTCAGCAACCTCACCAAATCATCCTCTTACTTAAATCTTACCTTATTCTGTATACAAGACTATTCCTAAAATTGTGCTGATGTACAAAACAGAGCTTTCTCTCTTCCTATCTTCCTTTCAATAACTTTTAACTTACTATTATGACTGTAAAGTCTCATTCTAATGAGAAAAGTTTTCATTTAGATGGAGAAGGAAAATTGAGATCGAGAAGTCATAGCATAGAAATACATTCTGTAAATTTCTACCACAATGAAAATAGTTTTCACCATAAATAAAGCAGTGACTACTGAGATCTAAGACTGTGCAACAGGATAAGCCAGAGCAAGATTTCACTCCAAAAGAGACTAAGTGAAAGAAAGAGAGGGAATAGAACAGACAAAATGATTTTAAAGTGATAGCTCTTCTGAAATGTTCTTCCAGCTTCTGGAAGCTCATGATGTTGGCACTTCCTGAACAGAAAGTAGGATCCATTGCCCACAAATTAATAGCCTTCTAGAAACAAGTTTTTTTCTGGATTTGTCTCCTATCTTTTAAAACATGCTTGGAGACTCAAAAAGTCCTATAGTTATGAGTAGCCCAGGTTAATTTTGTGTTTTTTTTTACATAAATAATTAATTTTCTGTTGTTTCAAATCTGTTTTCCAAAAAAAAAATCTCTTTGACATCCACTGATTGCTCTATTTTAAGAAATAATGATGCTGTGTTCCCTTTCACCTTTTTCATTCTGTACATGACTTTACAGAGCTCCAAGAGAAACCTGACATCATCCCCGTAAAGGCATAGTTAGGACTAGATTTTTCTCCTGTGCATTACTTTGTTTTTACAGACATAATATAATCTTGATCCTTCATTCAGGAGTGTATTTGTTTTTCTCAAACCAGTCATGGTTAACTTTAGTCTTGGTGACTAGACAGTAATTTTGTATAGAATCTGAAGACGTCTACCCTACATGTGTCTCCATTTAATTAGCTACTATTCCAGAGGAGGAGATTATTTTTATCCAGTCAAAGACATTGCAGTAGAAAAGGTTGGGAATAAACATTAAAAACAATCTAAATTATATTGATGGGAATCCAGTTAATCATCTTGATCCTGCACCTTCATGCTAGACAGTCGGATTTGTAGTTGGTTGTATATTTAATACTTTCATCAGTGATCTGGAAAGAATCAGAAGAGATTAAAATAGAGTAGGGCATGAAAAGAGAAATCATCTCTCAGAGAGCATTAAATTAATCTTTTAAACAGAAACTTCTTCCCGGACAGTTACTTTGTGCCTCTGTTTCCCCAGTTGTACTCAGAGACTCCCAAGTGTATAGCAATATATAACTGCTGAAGACACTGGGATTTAGACATACTCATTCTACATTTTGGGGCCCAGAGTCGCCTTGATTTTCATTTGTGCAAGTGTGGGCATGTTTTGGCCCCACAAGCAGTGGAACAAATTCTCAAGATAAGTAATGGTTGAGGCAGCTGCTTGAGTGGATCCATCATTATCACTCAAATACGTTCTGTGGATAAACAAAGGCCTTCAGTCCCTGGGGCTGTTAATCTGACACCTTTCATGAAGCACTAAAAAAATTCATTCAAAATTAAAAACAATGCACAGCTGTTTCAATGGATAAGTCGTGCCATTTGCATGAGGATAATGGATAATCAATATACAATAGTGACACAAATTAAATGAGGATTAAACAGTTACTGTTCTACAGCTATGCTCTGCGTGATTTTTCCAGATATTGTCTGATGGCCCTATATTTTCTTTTAGAAAAATGATTTTTCTTCTTTTCTAAGATGCTGCTTCTATTATAACCACACTGGTACAAAATAAACAAAAGAAATTGCTTATTTACTCCACCTATTACAACCTTATCATGACAGTGCCACTTTTTTGTAGACTGGTAGATACCACAGAGGGAAAGTATTCCTTCTTCTTTTTGATTGCAGCCCTCAGCCATTCTTGGTACAAGAGATTATGGGGGTGAGTTCATAATGATAGGTTACAGTGAGTTTTACTTAATTTTAACATTCTAAAAGCTATCACATTTCAGGTAGTCTTTCTCTGTAGTTAGTAGGAAGATGCAGATCATCTTTAGAATAGGACACAAGGCATGCAGGATGAGCCATTCTCTGTCTCTCTCTACTCAGTATTGTGGGAACTAAGATAAACAACTTAGACATGAAATCTAAGTTCAGGTGCCTACAGTTTTGTGAAATGAATCTTGACTGTATTTATTCTACAAAACTTATCAACATTGTTAATGTATTTAATCTCAGAATATTTAGCTAACCTGGGAAACACAGTTATTCAAATGTAAAAGAGAAAAACAGCATTTTATCCAAAGTGACTTCGAATTTCTTTATTTCAAATAGAAATCCTGGAGTCATAAAATCTTAAACATAGGTCATTCTTTTCTTTAAGCTTCCATGAGATTTAAGCATTTAACTCCTGAGGTGTCTTTTGAAGGAATTATATTTTAGTAGTCAAATTTTCACCTAAGCTTCGGTGACAGGTAACATCTGAATGAGACAGCTGAAGATAAAGTTATTCGTAGGACCAAGGGTGAGATTTAGACTGTGAATATATCTATTAATCATTTCAGATAAGTCAAACAAATATCATAATTAGAAGGAAAAAGTAATAATGAACTTCGTTCTAACATACACTACTTAACTAGCCTTAATTCAAATCACTGACCTAGAAGTTTTAAACTCCCTTTCCTATCAGTAATCAGCTGAGAGAAAAATACAGCTCTCAGAGAAATGATCTTTTCCTTTTTCTTTCTTTTTCTTTTTCTTTTTCTTTTTCTTTTTCTTTTTCTTTTTCTTTTTCTTTTTCTTTTTCTTTTTTTTTCCCCATTTGTTTCACGAAGATAAATTAAGCTCTTTTCTGTCTGTGTGAATTTTTTTTTCAAAGGCAGAGATGATGAAAAAGAGTAAGTTTCTTTTATGTGAGAAAATATTTGTTGAAAGAAAGAAGTATAGAGATGTTAAAATTTAGAACTATACTGATTATAGTTCTTAAGTTCCTAAGAAATTGTTGTCTATTTGGAAAAATTCATCTTTACCTTGGAAAAGAAAGTATGGATATGTTCAATTCTCTTTCTACTTAACCCATGCCATTTTTCTTTCAAAATGGAAGATTTCTGGTGAGGGAGAATTGAGCAATGTACTTTATTGTGTGGGCAGGTCTATGAATTCAAGGCTCATTCTTGAGCCAGGTTGAAAAGCACTCCACTCATCTCTGCTACACATGAATACTTGAACATCAGCATTTGCAGTAAAAGAACAGTCTGATATCCTTGCAACTTGAGACAAACCAGAGACAAACTTCACACTTGATATTATATTCTAGAAACTATTTAGTTTTGAATTAACTCTGCATATTCTCAAAGTCTGTGGTGATATTTGCAGACTTCATGGGAAATAGAATAGAACAGAATCATAGAATCTTTAGAGTTGGGAGGGACCTCTGAAGGCCATCTAGTCCAACTCCTCTGCAATGAACTGGGACACCACAGCTAGATAAGGTTTCCCAGGGCCTATCCAGCCTCACCTTGAAGATCTCCAGGGATGGGGCATCAACCACAACACTGCATAACCTGTTTCAGTGTCTCATCACCCTCACTGCAAAGATTTTTTCCTTATATCAATCCTAAATCTACCCTCTTCAAACTTGAAACCATTTCCCCTTCTTCTATCACCACAGGCACTTTAGTAGAGTCTGTCTCTTTCTTTCCTGTAGCTCCCCTTCAGAACAGTAGACCTACACTGTGCACTTCCAAACAGCTCACCAGAAGTATTTAAAATATATGGTCTTTGCTCTCTTGTTTGCTTGTTTGATCTATGCTGTAGTGGGAATGGTTTCATCTGCACTGTTACTTTCCATCTGAGCTGTTCACCATTCACAAAGAATTTTGATTTTAAGCTGACTGTAAATTGACTTTGCCTTTTTGCAGTATTTTTTCTGGGTGTTGCTGGGAGGAGAGCAGGAAAAATGTCAGTTACATAAGTGAGAAGGACTCTTTTACAAGTGAAAATAATGTCTGCAATCTGGAAGATTTAAATGAGTCAGACATTAGGATACACATTTAAACTAAAATCCTGATGATATATTTGAATCCTGGAAATGCTTGCACATGCACGTAATCCTTGGATAGTCAGTGAAGAAATGCTCACATGACTCAAGCTATTCACAAGTAAGGGACTTTGCAGGACTGCTCCCTCGAGTGGGAAAATTTCTCCAGGTGAAGTAGTAAGCCCAGGATCTTACCGAGGGTCCCGTGGCATCAGCTGAAAAGCCAGCTGTATGACACATCCTGCACAGCACACACCATCAGTTAAGTAAAACTCTACCGCAGTAGATTAGAAATGGCCAAATAGCAAGGATTTATGTTAAGCATCAGCCAGAATTTCAGCTGTTTGGAAAATCAAAGAGATCATACCAACATTCAACTACTAATATATGGCTTTTGGAAAATAAAAAAAATGACTCCTAAAACGAGTAAAATCTAAATTTTATTTATTTTTTAATGATGATTGGCTGTGGTATCAAGCTAATTATGAATATTTAGTGCAGAAGAACATCTGCAAGTTAAGATTATTTTCAGTTTAAATCTCACCATTTGCCAGTACAGAAATGATATTACACATGTTGTGTTCTCTCTCAGTACGATAGCAACTAAAGTGGCTAAAAATTGGATTCATTTATAAAGCTGGACACCATTAATATCACCCCCTGCATGACAGTAATTCATTTCATTCTGGTTTGTCTGCACAGCGGTAGGGGTTCTAGTCCTTGTATTCAGATCAGAGTCCTAATTAAGTATTCATTATAGAATACATGTTTTTTCATTTAAGACAGAATATCAAACTTTCATGTCTGGTATTAATCTTGTTTACCATTAGAGTACTCTGATATTAATAAACACTGCCATACATGTCAGCACTAAAATTTCAGGGTCAGAAATAGAGCTGGGTGGAAACTTGAGCCTCATGTACAAATTTATCAGGACTTTTGAAAGAAAAGCTGCTAGTACTTTAACACAACATCTTTATGTAAGTAGATCACCCCTCCGAACTCAGGTGCGGTAATAAAAACGGTTGAGACTCTTTATTCTATTTTCCATTGGAATGTATGTGAAATTTCTTCGGTAAGACCATAACATGTTTGTGGCATCAAATAAAACTCTATGGCAGATGTTTAAATTTAGATTAATTTAAATATTGAGATCCAAACCAAAAAGCTACATTTCTAATTCATTTAATAAATTATCCAAATTAAGAAATTCAGTGAACAATTCACACACAGAGTCCGCAGAGTCACAGAGTCATAGGGATGGGAAGAGACCTTTGGAGATCATCTAGTCCAATCACATTGCCTGGATAGGTTCCCTACAGTATGTCGCACATGAAAGTGTTTAGGCTACTTTTTAATATCTCCAGAGAAGCAGAGTCCACAACCCCTCTGTGCAGTCTCTTCCAATGCTCTGTCACCTTCACAGTAAAACTTTTCCTCATCTTCAGTCAGAACTTCCTGTGTTCAGTTTTGTGTCCGTTGCTCTTTGACCTGTTTCTGGGCACCACCAAAAGAGCCTAACCCCAATCACTGGACTCCCACCTTTCAGATATTTATAAACATTGGTAGGATCTCCTATCAGTCTTCTCTTCTTCTGACTGAAAAGTGGCAGGTCTCTCAGCCTTTTCTCATATAGGAGGTGCTCCAGGCCCCCAGTAATCTTTGTAGCCCTCTGCTGGACTCTCTCCAGTAGTTCTCTGCATGTCTTGAACATAGGAGCCCAGAACTGGAGACAGTACTCCAGATGTGGCCTTGCCCAGGCAGAGTACAGAGGGAGGATCACTTCCCTCTACCTGGTGGCCACGGTCTTCTTAATGCACCCCAGGATACCGCTGGCTTTCTTGGCCACAAAGGCACACTGCTGGCGCATGGCCAACTTGTTGTCCACCGGGACATCCAGGTCCTTCCCCAAAGATCTCCCTTCAAGGAGGTCGTATTGTTTATGGTATGTTCATTCAGTTTTAAATGGTCTGTGGAGCACAGATAAGCAGAAACATGAGGCAAAGGGAAATTAATGAATGTCTGTATGTCAGAAAAGAAGGAGATGGCCTCTTACTATGGATAATCACCTGAACTACAGTCAGAACCCATGTGAGACATTGATTTGAGTAGGTACATGTATCAATCATGTAGATACCTCTGACAAAGTTGCTTGAGCATCCCTTTATAGTCAAGAGGATGATTCTGTCTATCCTGAAATAGATAAGTAGAACAGACTATGCAAATTTCATCCTGATTACTCCTACCACTCTCTATGGAATAAAAAAGAGTCCAGTTCTCTGTACTCAGTTATTTGGAATGACAGCTAGAAGGCATCTACCTGTTTACATGTGCTTTATATAACTTGAAGACTAGGGTAAATAGTAGGATGACAAAGCCAGAAAGAAAAGACAGAAATAATAATAGAAGAACTGTTATATTGCATAGAGTGCAATGCACAACACGTACTGCAGTCTGGTACAAAACTTTGAATCAAATCTTTCCTGAGGACACCACAGCTAATGCTTTTCTTCTACTACAGAGGTAAATGTGATCTGTGAATAAGGTGAACTGATGGATTCTACCAATTGAGAAGATGAAGACTGAGCTCTTTGCCAGTGGCAGTGAGTGAGCTTATTTTATTGCTTACTTTTCTCCTGTGTTAAACAAAATAGTTCTATTCTCTGGCTTTTGTTAGAATAGTGATTTTCTTTTCCTTCCTTCCTCCCTTCCTTCCTTCCTCTTTCCCTTCCTCCCTCCCTCCCTTCCTTCTTCTTTCCCTTTCTTTCCTTTTTTTTCCCTTTCTTTCCCTTTCTTTCCCTTTCTTTCTCTCTTTCTTTCTTTCTTTCTTCCTTTCTTTTCTTTCTTTCTTCCTTTCTTTTCTTTCTTTTCTTTCTTTCTTTCTTCCTTTCTT
>NC_034438.1:5757293-5772454 GCF_002078875.1 Numida meleagris | reverse complement strand
CTTCCTTCCTTCCTTCCTTCCTTCCTTCCTTCCTTCCTTCCTTCCTTCCTTCCTTCCTTTCTAAGTGTCAATTTTTTTTCCTGCTTTTCAAGGCAGATTAACAAGACACCACAGTCACCAGCTACAAAAATCAGAAAAACATGATTGCATATTGTATTCTCTATGCAATAAAATTTTAATCATGTACGTTTTACTAGAAAATATTTCTTTCATTTTTTTCTTAAATGGAATTCAAACTTGCACATCCACCATTTGAAGGGAAATACCCAACAGCTCGAGTCTGTATTATAAGATGTTTTCTCTCAATCTCAAGATAAATAGACAGCCATCGCATAACCAAGAAAGCATAGCTACTTCACTTAGCTTCAGGTAACATATTTAGTTAAGTAATTGATACTTATATTATAATCCTAGAAGAGGAAATATCTGTCCCAAACTGTTAGAATAAAATATTTCTGTCTTATTTGTTAATCCCTCTATGAAACAAAAAGATTATTTGCTATTTAATTAGTTAGGAATAATAGTGAAAAATCTTTAAATACATTTTCAAATTTCTTGACGTAATAACGAAATCATTAGGTTTTATATAAAACAAACACACAAAGGCATTTTCTGATTTTTGTACATTATAGTTAAAAGATTTTTTCCAATTTGTTATAACACCCATAACTGGTCTGGTGATATTATTTCCAAAATTCAATCTGTCTGTATTGAAAGAAGAAAATAATTCTTCCCCTTCCCCCTCCCCTTCCCTCTCCCTCTCCCTCCCCTCTTGCCTTGCCCTGCCTTTTCATAATAAAATGTTCTATGAAGGGCAGAGTATCTCTTTTGCAGCCTGAAATGTTTCAGTTCATTCTGATATACACATTACTTCCTAATCTAGCACACATAAAGCATGCAAGAACAGAGCATAAAAAATAAAATACATATTTGAAAATGTTAAAACTATATGTTTCAAGTCTACTCAAAATCATGGATTAATCCCACTTATTTATTCTAAAATGAAAACTATATATATTGATAAAGTAAAAATGATTTTGAGAGATATTTTGATCTTAAGTGCATAATCTTGCAGAAAAACATTTTGTTGGTAGAAGTTACTAGAAACATCTTCTACCTAGTGTCATTTAAAAAACATTTCTAAGTGCTTTTGGTAGGCATACTGAAAGTAAGACATTGTCTGCACTACCCACCATTATCTTGAAAACAAAATCAGATAAAGAAAAGTATTCTGACATGTTCAGGAGTAGCTGGTGGTGATGCAGGAAAGATCTGGATACAGAAATTTTGAAGATTTTTTTTTTTTAACTTAATAATAATAATAATTTATTGCTATTATTCTTGTGAAGGTGATGACGTTCAGATCTCAAGTTACAGTAAAAGGTGAACAGAAGGAAAAAGTCATCTCACGTCACCAGATACAAATGCCAAGATTGTACTTAAGTTCTGTAAAAAAAACAAACAACAAAAATTATACATTTACAATAAAAATACTGTTTCTGCTCAATGTGTTTCTCAGATGAGACCCTGGGGAAAACCATTTCTTCCTGAGACAGTCCCGAACGTGAAGTTATGTTTATAACTCACCCAGTGAGATAAGCTCTTCCTAGACAAGTAAAGTAGTTATTTCAAAACATGTCTATGTGTTTAAAACTGCCTTCTAATGGAGGGAATAATAAACAACAACACTGACATCTCCGATCTGCTTTTCATGTCTCTTTTCTTCACTTTCCAGGCCTTTGTAGTAATGCACTGAACTCTCACTAGCCTCTGCTAGAGCAGGCTAACACTCAGGCAGGCAATATGCCATAGAGATCCCCTGTGATAGTGGAAGGTCTCCTGTACAATGGCTGCAGAGAAATTTTTGTGTGTGTATGTCCTTGATCTGTGCCTTTAAGCATGAGAGTGAGAAGAAAATTTTCCAGGCTATTCATTTATAACAGGCAGAATGAGCTAGAAAAAATGTCCTAGTTATTGCAAACCTGTGAGAAAAGGATATGGTTTGAATATGACTGAATAAAAATGAGGGCACAGAAACTCAGTGAAGAGATGTTCAGTGCTTAGCAATAACGGTTACAGTCTCATTTTCTGACAAACTGGGATAGAATATAATCACAATGTGAGCTCCATAATTAAAGTAAAGATAGCAATGACATTTTTATTGTATATTTCAACTGCTGAATAAGTTCCTTTTTTTTTTTTTTTTTTTTTTTTTTTTTTAACTCATACAGAAACTATTCATTTCTGTAGGCAGGAACAACCCAGCTAGTGGAACTCTTAATTGCATGCAGCTCTGTGCCAAGAAAAACTCCAGTCCAGTGAGGTTACCTGAAGTAGCAATGGTGAAACTCAAAGGTTTAGTTTTGAAGTATGTATGTTTAGCTACAAAAATACATCCTCCAAAGTGCATTCAGGAAATCAGCTCTTGCCTTCTGCTCTGAGTCAGATTTGTATTGGTATGCTTTTTAGCCAAAATACACTAGGTATTGTGTCTTATTATCTTGCTGAAACAAAACTGAAATCCTAATTTTGAAAAAAGCGGAATCCCGGAAGGAAAAGAAATGTGGAGAGAGAGATTATTTAACAAGAATTCACAATGAGATTAATGAAGACTAAATCACTGTTTATTTGTTTTCAGAAGTAGAAAGATTCTTTAGCCATTCTGCTAGCTTATTCTAGCTTAGTCTCTTGTCCTGTCATTAGTTTTTATCTTGCCATCAGTGGGCATGAAAAATAATTTCTTTGTTCCTTTTTACAAAATATTTTTGTAGACTTGAAGCTCTTTTAACAAGGTAGCTTCATTTTTTTCTTTATGAGAAGTTTTTGTTTGCTTCTGATATTTCAGCCAGTTATTTTTTTTTCTCAATTGGTTCTTCCATCCTTAAAAGCCTTGAGAAAAAAAAATTCCAATAAAATAATAAATCTGACACATTAATTGATCTACTGCACAGCAAGATCATGCTTTTAAAAATGTCTCTGTTAAAGGAAAATTAATTTCACGAGATACTTAACACAGTTCTAGTAAAAGCCTTCCAACTCCAGTAATGCAATGAGCAACAGTATCTGTATAGTATATCAGTCTGTGCTAGTTTACTTTTTCCAGTGAGCATTGTTGGGTTGCAGCATTCAAAGTGTGGATGCAAATTTCTCAGAATTCTCCCACCTATTTCAAGCTGTTCATTTTTTCCAAAGATGGACATTATGGTAGAACAATAACTTTCTATATCAATTCATCTTATTATATTTTAATGAGAAAATGAGGATGTCCCAAATATTGTTCTTCCATGACTCAGAACAGAAGGTTAGGCTGGTATGGCTAAATGGTCAGATCTAAACACTAAACAATCTTACCTTTTAAAAAATTTACTTGTAGCCAAGTTTTTTTATTCTTTCCCAGACTTTCTGTATCAGATGCTACTTCAGAACCAACAGTCACAGCTTCATAGAAACCCTAGCTGGAGAGAACCTCTAGAAACCATCATGGCCTACAACTTTTTCATGAGAGTAAGCGTGTGGGGGGTAGGCACCGATTTCTTTTCCCTGTTTACAGAGATAGGACTGGCAGGAATGTAATGAAACTGTGTCAGGTTAGGTTTGGATTAGGTATTTCTCCATTAATGAAAAGTGTCTGGCCTTTTTTTTCTGCCCATCGGGCAGCTGCACCATTCAGGTAGGCTACCTCACAGTTATGCCATCAATAGAAAAGCTGTGGAATGAAGTGTTTAATCTCAATTTAGTAAAAATCAAAATAAAGAAAAAAAAAAAAGTTGTGCAGACTTCTGCAGTAGTGTCAGTGGTTTACGGGCTGGTTCGGCCTGGTTCCATGACTAATGGGGTGGGGTGACCCACAGACCCATACCCCGGAAAAAGGGGAAAGGAGAAAAAGGGGAAAGGGTAGGGAGATTGTCGCAGCGCGACAATTAATCAACCCTAAGGAACCAGTATCCCATCCCGGGGAGAGAGACACAATCACAGATGCTGTGGAGTCAACTCTCGTTTTCTGGAACGTTCGCGCTGTCTTTTAATAACCGTACAGCCACTACGCATGCCCTATCACACCCGAGTCAAGCGCTCACGCGCCCACCCCCCCCTTTAACCCGCCTAGCACGAGGCATTACATAAGCACGCGCCTTACTGTGGCAAAACTGGACACCCTTCCTTTTGTTCACCATGCTGATCAGCATGCATCCCCATACCGCTTTTACCCGCCTCAGGAGATGGTTCTAAAAACAAAACAACAACAACAATCTGAGGAGGACAGCTAATTTACTAAATATAATACAACAATGCAAGGTAATACAATATAAGACAATATAATTAAAGAATTAGTATATAATTTAGAATTATAATTTAGAATTAAAGCTAATAAATCAAATAAAATGAGAGTGAGAGTGTCCAAAAACCAAAGGCCTTACTGTAATGCTGAAGACGAGATGGCTACAGAGCACATATACTGCTGAGATGAGCAGAAAGGGAAAAGGGTCTTCTCGTGATATGCAGTTTTATCTTTCCCTCTGAATGGAAAAGGGAAACACAAAGTCTTCTGGGGTATGCAGTTCTTCTCTTCTGAGACAGGTATGCTCAGAAATATTGACAATTCATGGAACTGGGCTGTCGGCGCTTGGTCCCGTTACAGAATTCCCCCAGTCAGTGTGGCATCAGAATAGCAAGCTTTTTTTATTGTGTTTTACACACACCTTATATATCCTTCACTCGTAAGCAGTAAATCCACTCACGGTTAATTATCCTTAAGTTCTTCACAACAACGTAGATAACAAACAAAGGGTTGCTTAACTATCCCAGAAGTGACCACATTAGCTGTGAGTACTAAAGACTATTCTGTTTACACCTTAGCCCTGTCTCCAGACTCCGGAGGCCTCATAGAGATAAGATCTACCAGAGTCTGTTGGGCTCTTTGTTGTTAAATCTCCCCCACACTGGGGCATTAATTCCTAAACTCCCAGTGCTCTGCATGATGTTATGATGAGAAATACCAGTAACAAAAACCATAAAACCACGACAAGTAGAAAGAATTATATCACAACTAAGAGAAAGTAAATTATCTTTGTCTAGCAGGATGCAAAGAGTGGTTGCCTCCTCCAACTGCTCAAGCCCAGATTTGCTTGTTTGCTGCTAGGGCCCAGTCCAGTGCTTGGGACCCAGGGTCTCTGCCCAGACTGGGGCATGCAGCTGCCACCTTCATCTCTGCAGATTCATTTAATAGCAAAGTTGAGCATGTTCTCAGAGACACACAGACTCACACAGACAGACAGGACATCAGCATGTTTGGTCACACTGGCTGCCAGCCAAGGGATGCCTTCAGCTCTGCTTGCAGAATCACAGAATTGTAGGGCTTGGAAGGGATCTTTGGAGATCATCTAGTCAAACTCCATTATTTAAACAGGTTCAGTGTAATAAGTTGCACAGCGAAGTATGATAGGTTTTGAGTATCTCCAGAGAAGGAGGCTCCACAGCTTCTCTGGGTAACTTCCAGTGCTCTGTCAATCTCAAAGTGAAGAAGCTTTTCCTCATGTTCAGATGAAACTTTCTGTGTTCTAGTTTGTGCCCACTGTCCATTGTTCTGCTGCTGGGCACCACCAAAAACAGCATGGCACCATCTACTTGGATCCTAGCCTTTAGATATTTATAAGCTTTAATGAGATTCTCTCTCTGTCTTCTCCAGGATGAGCAGTCTCAGATCTCTCAGCCTTTCCTGATATGCTCCAAGACCTCAATCATCTTTGTAGTCCTCTGTAGTAGTTCTCTGTCTTTTTTGAACTGGGAATACCAGAAGCTGGTCCCACTGGTCCCCCAGAAGCTGGTTTGGGTGCACACATTTCTCCTGCCCCAGAGCTGGGAGGAAAATAACCCACTGGATGCCGGAGTGCTGCGAGGGCCCCGCTGGCTCCAGGAGTTGCCACCACAGTCCATATAACTACAGCCCTGGCCTGGCTCCTAGAGCTGAAATTAAATTCACTCACACAAGCACAGGTCTCACGTGGAACTGGCGTGCAATCCTTCTGTACACATATATATGAGAGAGAGTGGCAGTTAAGAAAATATTGTAATGAGAAAAAAATATAAAAGAAGATAGGACAGTCTGTGCTGATCAAGTGAGGGGCTGATCCAAACAAATGTACTAACTGATCTGTTTTATGCACAGCTGGCCCTTTAGTACCTTTTTCTACTGTCTCTGTTCTTGTTCCCATTGCTGGAATAAGCATTCCCACATTTTCATGTGTATTCATCAATTATTGTGACTGACTAAACTTGATTTCTTGATATCATTTCCTCCGTTTCTTATTATCTCTTATCACAATAGAAAAGGTCTTTGGCCAGAAGCCCTTGAAGGAATAGAAATTCTCCTTATAGATACACTTACAATCCTTGTGGAGTCATGCTGAGTTCTCTCAATCTCTCTATATTGTCCATTTAATTAAACTGTGCTTCCTTTTCTTAAAGATGCAACCAAAAATCTCAGGACATCAAACAACCTGCAGGAGCATTCCTAGTTGTGATGAGATCAGATTAAATGTGAAATATTGTCACTTCATATAAGGTTCCACTTTGTTAAGATTTTTTTGAAATCAGTGAAGAATCTGTGTCCTCTGGTGCAAGTCTTCTGTGGTGAAATTCTGTGGTACATACGTGTGCATACATGAACATGATACTTGGGCAACAAACTGGCTTTGGTTTTGGTGTTGAATAAAATGTTCAAGACATAACAATGATATTGGTAGCCAGTGGGATCCAGATGGCCACTGATGTAATCTCATTCATTTCTCAGAGCAGTAGCACAGATTAATCAGAAGAATAATTTTTCCTCAGCTATTAGCAAGAAGAAGTGATCTATTGTCTCTGGGTAGTGGGAATCTTGTCTCCAGAATGTCAACAACATGTTTTTAATAATGATTTTAAAATATGGTCAATGCCATTTTGCCTTGTGTTAATCCTTATGAAATTAATAAAGTATGTTTCCACTGCTGTTAAATTAGCAGCGCAGTCTGCCTAATAAACTATGTTTTGCAGTCTTGGTTTTATGGGCAAAGTAATAAACTACAGTCTTCAAAAGCAGCTTGATACAGTACAAGACAAACCTTTAAAGTTTCTGCCTAGATTATAGTCAAAAATAGTAAGGCATGGAATATTTTTAGATTAAAGTCCATATGTTAAACAACAGACTATATGAAAAACACAGAGTTTCTGATAATTGCATTTAAGTGCTATTTTCATACACTGTTGTGCATATGCAAGGTAGTCACTTGTCAGCTATGGGTGAGAAGAAGGAATAAAGATATACATAATGTGCCAAAAAATACAGAAAGCTCTTAATCTGTTGTGATTTATTAAACTCTTGATTGATTCTTATATTGTTTCTTTTCCACATTCTAGGGCCAGAAAAAGGAGAAAATATTTCTTCTTGCTTACCAATTCTGTTATTTTTTTCACCTGTTAATTTGATTTTTATTTTTTTTTTAATGAGGAAATGAAGAAAAATTAGAGAAAAAAAAAAAGAACAATCGTCTTTTGTTTTCTGATAAGGAAATAAAACTTTCATTAATAAGTATAGAATTTTTATGTAACTGACATCTTTGAGGGCTGCTCCAAAAGTAATGCCTTTTATTTTATTGTATTGACCCACAACATCAGAGGCAGATATTCCTGGTATGACAGTAGAGGTCGAACTTTCACAGCAATATTCTATTCAGTTTTGTTTTTGTGTGGCAGATAGCAACAGAGGATGGCAGTCTGACAAAATGGCGTCTGACACAGAAATGTGTATAAAGCAGAGGTGTGGAATTGAATTCCTCCGTGCAGACAAAAATGTCACCCATCGATATTCACTGACGTTTGCTGGGCATTGATGGAGACAGAACAGTGGATATCAGCACAGTGAGGCAGTGGGCGGGTGGTGCATTTCACCACTGGCAGCAGCAACAATGGGTCACCTCAGCTAGTGCAGATTTTACAAGTGCAACATGCAGGCTTCTGTTCATGATTGGTAAAAATGCATAGTGAATAGCGGTGACTGTGTTGAAAAATAAGTGTTAAACCTGTGTCTACCTTGGTTAAATATAACTTGCCAGTTTTAACTTTTTTTTTTTTTTTTTTTTTTTTTTTTTTTTTTTTTTTCTGTTGTAATTTCCAGGAAATGAATAAGAGGAGTTGCTTTCAGAGTGAACTACATATAATTCAGTAGTTTAGAGGGTGCATGTTCTATGCTCAAGTATGACTGTATTGTCTAAAAGTAATAGTATTTAAAGAAATTTCATTTTCATCCAGGTTAACAGTTTAAGTCCAAATCTCATTTTTATTTATACCAGAGTTAAGTCTCCTTCTAATGCTAAAAACAAATCAATTCCAATAATGTTAATAAGATTTATTAATATTTTCCTCAGGTATAAGATTCATGAAATGATAAGAGGTAACAAAAAGTAGATCCTCATACTAGAAATCCTGCAAGAGTGGGAAATCGCCTAAAAATTGTAGTGGAATTTGCAAATAGCTTTTCAGTGGTTCTAAATCAGGGATTAAATGACACTTGAACTACACCGCTATGCACATCAGAAAACAACATTTACCTTCTAAAACATTCATTTTTCTTAGTGATATGTGAATAGCAAAACTCTTTATAAAAGTATGTCTTCAGATGCTTATGTCCTAGTCTAAGTGTTTCCAAAGTCTGATTTTGAAAGAAGCAAGAAAATTAAGACCTGATGCTGGACTATTAATGGATATATTATGTCCACTAATAGTACATTTAAAGGTCTGTATTGCTGATTTTGGTTCTCTGTACAAAAGTAATGCTAAGGTTTGTTTAATGTTATCCCTTTGAAACTTAGATCCATCAAGAAGTTTCTCACTGATTTCATTTTCTTAGCGCTTTACCACTATCAGTGGTATTGGCAGAACAGCTGTAGATAGCTCCAAATAAATCCTGAAATAAAGCAAAAGAAGAAATATATTTGTCTACATCCAATGTTTCTCTCTGCAGTTATATTTCTCAACAGGTAAATCTAACTCTTATAAGATGATCTCAGTGTCTTTAAGAGGAAATTCCAGTTATCAGGCAACGAATGAACAGTGGCTGGAATTAAGGAAGAGGTGGCTTAGAGAGAGAGATAATACATTGCTTCTTTCCTGAATAAAACAGATAAAAAAGTAGAAGACAAAAAGTAGAAGATTCATTCTTACTCATAAGCACAGTTGCTGGACTCATTTCATTCAAGTTATTAATTATAATTTCCAAAGTCCTTCAGGGTTTGCCTATATGAATGTCATATGGGATATGAAAGCACACTGGGAGGATAGAGAACAATATATGCAGAGCAATTATGTCTCCAAGCTTCACACAAACAATTCACTGGTATAGTCTGGAAACTCAGATATAGGATCACAGAGTTGCTCAAGTTGGACAAGACCTTCAAGATCAAGTCCAACCACAACCTAACCATGCTACCCTAACAACCCACTGCTAAATCATGTTCCTGAGCACCACATCAAGTGTTTTTAAACACATTCAGGGATGGTGACTCAACCACCTCCCTGGGGAGCCTATTCCAGTGCTTAACAACCCTTTCTGTAAAGAAGTTTTTCCTGATGTCCAATCCAAACCTCCCCTGGTGCATCTTGCGGCCATTTCCCCTTGTCCTGTCACCTGTCACCAGGGAGAAGAGACCAACCCCACTCTCTCTGCAATCACCTTTCAGGTATTTGAAGAGAGCAATGAGGTCTCCCCTCAGCCTCCTCTACCCCAGACTAAACAGCCCCAGTTCCTTCAGTTGCTCCTTGTAGGGCATATTCTCCAAGCCCTTCACCATCCTTGTTGCCATTCTTTGGACCTGTTCCAGCACCTCCATGTCCTTTCTGTATTGAGGTGCCCGAAGCTGAACACAGTACTCAAAGTGAGGCCTCACCAGTGCCAACCGAGTACAGGGGCAGGATGACTTCCCTAGTCCTGCTCACCACACCATTCCTGATCCAAGCCAGGATGTCACATGTCTTCTTGGCCACCTGGGCACCTTATACCACTTTTTGGTATAGCTATAAAACAGACAGATTCCTGACCCAGGCTAATGAAGACCATGTGGATTTGCCATTTTGAGGGCTCACTCATGATAGAATCATAAAATCATAGAATCATGGAATCACAGCATCATAAAATGGCTTAGATAGGAAGGGAGTTAAAGACCACCTAGTTCCAAATCCCACTGCCGTGGACAGAGTTGTCAGCCACTAGATCAGATTGCCCAGAACCCCAACCAGCTTGGCTTTCAATGCCTAGAGGGCATCTACAACTTCTCTGCGCAGCTGTTTCTGTGCCTTACCACAATCTGAGTAAATAATTTTTTCCTAACATCTTACATAATTTTTCCCCCCTTTTCTATTATTACAAGACACTGTTAAAAACCACTCCTCCTCCAGCTTATAAGTTCCCTTCAAGCACAGGAAGGCCTCAGGAAGGTCTTCCAAAAGTCTTCTCTTCTCTAGGCTGAACAAGCCCAACTGTCTCAACCTTTCTTCACATAATACCTGCACAGGATGGTATTTTGCCATGTAGACAGGCAATGTGTAAAATCCACTAGATTTGCCACCATCAGCTGAGATCTCATGATTTTCTATAATGAAGAGAATAAAAAAGTAACTCATATACTTTCCTGGGAAAAGATTTGAATGTCTTACCAGCACAGCACAGGTTGCTACTTGTTTAAACCATATCATTGGGAAAATAATTAATCCCTCTAAGGTTTAAGGAGGAGAATTCTGTGAACGCACACCTGGATTTTACAGTGAAGTAATGTTTGAATACCTTTTAGAATCACCCTTATATGACTTTAGGAAGTTATACCACTTGCTTTCCATGAAATATGTGCTTGTCTTTCACAGACACATCTAACTAGTTGCTAAAGTAACTAAAATGAGTCCTGAGAACAGTGTATTTTAATTCAAATTAATGACAACTCCTGTCCAGCTTTTGGTAAATAGTCCATTTAGGATCCTAAGCATTGATTTAGAAAACTACTTTTAAGCATGCATTTTTTCTTAAGAAAAATAAAACATACAAAGAAAAAATCCTTTCAGTTAGTAGCTGTTAGTATTCTATTAGTTTTTGCCTGTGATTTTGTGAAAGACTTCCTCCAATGTCCAAATTTCACAAAAATTCCAGAACAAATTTTAAAATATCTGATGTATAGACAGTGTGTTGTTTTCTATTCATATGCTCTTTTTTCTTTACTGATAAAGATTATGCTGTCAAATTAATGAATAATATTTTACACAATACAAAAAATATGAACAGTAAATAGTTGAAAGAACTGTTCGTAAGCAAGGCCTAAAAAGAAAGTTTCTAATTACTCATTCTAATAATTATAAGATTGACATAGAAACATGATTGATTCTGACTTGCTCACACACACAAAATCTCTGTAATACGGACATTCAAGAACTTAAGTTCTGTATGAATGTACAGATATACAAAGATGAATAAAGAGATATGAAAAAACTTCAAAATATTGTCATTAATATTGCAGCAAACTCTACTGCTTTCAGTGTCATTTATGACTAAAGACAATTTGAACCACCTACTCCTCTCAAAATATAGTAGTTAATGCTACTCATGAAGAAACATCTAGAAAGGAAAATGAATTAATATTTCATCTAAATGGCCAAGCAAATATAATTTCCTCTCCTTAAAGGAAAACAATAGCAGGTATCACACTTGGCAAGAAAGTGATCATGCTAATGAGGTGATGTCATGGTTGTTACAAGATCATTATTCCAAGGTCTATGTTAATTAATTCAATAAACTTCCCGTGAACAGTGTGTGGTGGCCACCCTCTTGGTTGGTACAGCAGTGATTTAACCAGAGACGGGCAAAGCTAAAACCTGATTTGTTACTCTGTGACCTAAAGTTATACTGCTGGGGAAGTAACAAGGCATGTCTTGTGTCAGGTCATCAGAAAATGGGATCTGGAACTGGAACTGAATGAGTACTTGGTATATTCATCTAGTGAGAATTCAGTATTTTTAAAGAAAACTTTCCACACAACATGAGGAAAAATTGAAACCTACAAGGATAGGGGAAAAAAAGTGTAAATTAAAAAAAAAAATCAGTAAGACATTTATCATACATTTTTATTCGTTTTTTTCTTTTCTTTTTCTTTTCATATAATATATGTTCTCCTGAACAGGTAAATGCGTCTGAATGAAAATGTTGTAGGTTTCATTTTAGAAAAAAAATAATGTTGACATATGTTTTTATTGTGATTTCAGGACCATTTCCTCCAGCTTTCCTGGTGAAGATATTCCAATAAATCAAGAAACTGCTTTCTTCTGGAAAGAATCTTAATTCCTAATTAAACAAAATATAAAATTCTTTTAAAATAATATGTTCTGCTTTATGTGTAAGACACTCTTCAGTGAGTCTCTTTTATACCCTAAACATTTTTGCTGCTTAAGAAATAATTAGATAATTTCTGAAAATCACTTTCAGTAATAATCATGCAGGTAATCAATATTTGTTTATTCTGTCTAATCAATAAATGCCTTGAGTATTTTAGTAAATAATACAGATAGGGAAATTTTCCCTTAAATTCCTCTTAAGAAATGGACACAGGACTTGTGATGAGAAAGTCTACTTACTTGCAGGACTTTTTGTTCAGATTTTATTCCTGCCTTGGTAGTTCAAAATAAAGCAGAATGCTTGCATATCAATCAGAGTTTGGGAGACGAATTACTTTGTATTTGAATCAAAGTGCATGAGAATTAAACTAGACTCTTAGTCTTTACATTCAGCTATAAAAAATGCCAAACATACAGAATACACAGTATGATTTTCCACTGCCACTGAATAGTAATTTCTTCCAATGCTTATATAGTGCATTGCTTGGATAGGAATTTTATTAAACTGGAGAAAAAAAGCATCTTTCTCACCTCCCAACATCCTCATTAGTGGTCAGTGGGATTCATTATATCGTGTCAATGTGTTATTTTTGCACTTTTCTTTCATAATGTCTTTTGCTATTTTGAGTTTTCAGGCTGAGGTGGATGGCAAAACCATTGAGTCTCAGAGACAAAGAGAACATACAGACATGGATAATCTCAGTATTTCTGGCACTCTGATCCTTTGAACCTGGGAATAGAGGCCATCAGCAGGGAGAAAAACAAAACACTAATAATTTAAAATAATATTGTGCAACGCTGCTGCCTCAGCCCCTCACTTTGGCTTATGTTGTGTCGTTGAAGCACAATGCTGACCAAGCTTGGCACAGCAGAATCATGGTTGTAGAGGCCTGCCTTTTCCACCTTTTAACACAGGGTTGCTTTATTGCTAATCAATCTACCACATTTTCCTATACCACAAGCCAGTAAGAAGGAGCAAAATCCTTCCAGACATTGAGGAATAAGTTGGCATGTGTAAACAATCATCAAAGTTGACGTATTTTGAGCTTAGATCTCAGATGCGATATCTATCTAACTGAAATGCCCAAGTTAAGAATATAATTGTCCTCCTCAGTCAGTGAGAGAAATTCCTCCAGAATGTCATCATCCTGCACACTTTCAGTACAGAACGTAGAGGTCATGAACAGATGACTAGACATGATCAGTAGAATATAAAAGAAAACAAATTGCAAAAGTAAAAGCAAGAGATTAAATAAAACATCCAAATACTTTTTGTTTTCTTTTAATTTCCCTAAAGAGCTTGTGATGTTCATACATTGAAAACAGCTTTTGAGAGGCTTCAGGACACCTGAAATCAGGTCTGAACTGCGCATGAAGCTTCGATTGCAAATTGTGAATGGAAACACAAGAAGACAAATTCAGCATAAAAACAAAGTAATAAACCTAAAACTAAAAATGTGTGCTTATCACACGAAAAAAATACAGTGCATTTCCAAGCTAGTGAAGAAAACACACTTTACCAACCAAAGTCTCCCTTTGATGCATTTTTCTTAATGATTTTCCACTTTAAGTTTTTCTTTTACAAGTTTTCAACCTTTTTCTGTTTTCTTGACTCCAAACAAAATGAAAAATGCAAAACAGTATTTCCCACTTGGCTTCTATCAGAGTGAACCAAACCTTGTATGTTTAGAGGTGTACCTCTGTGGATAAAAACTTTGATGTTATACTACACATAAATAGACATAAAACTTTGGTAATAAGCCACACGATGATGCTAATTCATATCAGCTGAGTCTCTAACCCCAAAGCTGAAGAATAAGCCATCTTTTAAACCTTTGTACAGTTATTCAAATTGAATATGTTATCACAAATTCAATATCTCTGAAAATATATCACACTCTAGAGGATGCTTTGAACCCCATTAATCTGTTATCAATAAACAGGACTTTATTCTCAGCAATGAAAAAAAAGGCATAGTAACCCCTGACGTGGAAGATAGAAATCAAGGTCTTCTGTCAGAAAACAATAAAACTGATTTTAAGAACAGCCTGATATCCATTCA
The DNA here is from genome assembly GCF_002078875.1 of Numida meleagris. NCBI lineage: Eukaryota > Metazoa > Chordata > Aves > Galliformes > Numididae > Numida > Numida meleagris. Next base: position 5,757,990 of record NC_034438.1, on the reverse strand, counting down.
AAGAGTACAAACCAGGAATGAACGAAACCCCTTTGGTTTGAAAAAAAATAAACATTTTAGAGAAGAAGAGATCCCTCTATGGGATGAAAGAAAACCAATACATTTGGTAGATTCACTGCACAAGACTGACATTTCTGGAAGCAGCAAGTCTACAAATACCCAGACTGTGTACACTGATAAAACAATAGCATATAGGCAAAGGATAGTCAGACAAAGAGGAAAATGGTGGAGTAATTGAAATATTTCACTAAAAAATATGACTGTCCTTGATAATAGAAGAAATTAAAGATTGCATCCATTTCAGAAGTATTACTTAGAATTTACTGGCTGTGTTTAACAGTAAGTTCCTTGTACCAATTATATACTTTAAAAATTAATAGTGCACACCCAATTTCATCTAGCCCACTGTTGTCAATGCATTGCTGTTGTATGAGATACCTTCTTATAGCTAAATGTCCATTATTTCAAGGACTTTAGGGAAACATGGTTATGAATTTTAATAGAAGGCCTGAGAAGAATGTGATACAAACTCCAGTCTTGATGTTTTTCCTCCTTCATTCCTTCGTTCCTTCCTTTTCCTTTTCTTTTTTTTTTAATTTTAATCTTTCCTTTCCTTTCCTTTCCTTTCCTTTCCTTTCCTTTCCTTTCCTTTCCTTTCCTTTCCTTTCCTTTCCTTTCCTTTCCTTTCCTTTCCTTT
>NC_034438.1:5732695-5757030 GCF_002078875.1 Numida meleagris | reverse complement strand
TCTTTTTTTTTTTTTTTTAAGAAAGAATCTACTTTCAAAGTGAAGGCTTGGCAGTATATAACTAAATGAATAGAAGCAAAGGCTTTGTGGGGAGAAAATTAACTGATGAAAATTGCTATAGCAAAGTGTATGAGGAAATAGCGTAGAAGATGCAGATTCTGAGCTGTGTGCTGTGACTCCATTAAATTTGCTGTTGTAAACGCTTGAGGGAAGACAGGAGTTCCTCCATCCATGTTCAGCAGGGATCATTAGTTCTTGCACAAGAATACAAATTGATGGCTACAGAACTCCAGGGGGACACCGACTCTTTTACAGTCATCTATGTGGCTGGTTTACTTGGGCAGTGTTGTAGAAGTCCATATAAATCCATGGCTGTAAAAGAAGTCATCTTTATTGATATTTGGTGTAGGATTCAGCTCCAGATCAGGATATATCCATTAGATATCTGTATAAGATAGATTTTCAAACTCCATGACATTTACATTTTAAATGCTTGATGGTTTCCCACGTAGCCTCCTGTTGGCATTGGAATGCATATCAGTTATATTTAGATACCAGTGATGTAAATATTTTTTGAATCCTGATGCTGCTCTGAAGGTAATTTTAATTTAAGAATCTTATACGTTTGTCCTGTTCAAGTTGACCATTGAGCTCAGTTATGACTGACTAAGCAATGAATTCTGTTAGCTGTCATGCACTCCTCTGTGTCAACAAATACTTATTAAGAGATGGTTTACTAGCACTGAGACTCTACGGATAATACGTATACATCATTTAGACCTCCAGTGCATGTCACCAGGCCAGACAGTATGCCTTCTTTGTCTGAGTTGCTGACATAAGAAAATATTTCAGACATCAAACCCTGATCCAAAGAGGGAATTTTATTTTTGAGGAATATATATGGTTTACTCCAGTAGTTCTTAGGCATATGTTGAAAGAGAATCAGGCAACCTCTCCAGTGGATTTCAAATATTGCAGATTCCAGATTGGTCATCAGCTTCCTCTAGGATGGTCTGAATCATTTGCAAAGGAAAAGTAGAGACTTCAGAAATAAGTGATAAGCTTGATAGGATAAGTTCTATAAAGCCTCCTCCCTGACTACACAGAACACATAAAACCCATAACATTCTATGCCATTTTGAGCTTTAATAAAGCAAGAAACAAACAAACAAACAAAAAAACCCAGATTGTTCCTCAAAAGGTAGAAGGAATGAAGAAGCTTTTGTTTATTTTTTCTTTATTTTCTGTTGTGAAATTAAGTTCTCATGTCTAACACTGTGTAATTTCTGACTGATAACTTTTGTCAAGTTTATTCAGCTATACTTTTTGAAGTCAAATGAAAATCACATGAGTACTCTTTTCTTCACTAAAGATATACAAAGGTCTCACTTCTACATTCAATCAGTTATTCTTACAAAACTTCCAAGTGTAAAAAAATCTGAGAGCACTTCCTTTTTGTTAAGCTTAGCTAAAACTGGTTCAAAATTACTGGAGAAGAGAAGCTGGTATATAGATGTAGATACACAGACATAGAAAGCTGATTGCAGATACTTCATTTCCTTAGAGAATGAGGCTGACACTTCAGATATGAGTCAGAGATACTTTTTCATCTCCTGATCAGATTTACTCACATTTTTCAGTCCATAATGTATTGCTGGCCCAGAAAGAATACACAGCTTAAGCTGAATTGAGAGTCACAAACCAGTGCAAAGTCAAAATAAACATGTAACTCCTTTCTTGAAATGAGGTTATATTGTGAATATAATGAGACACATGTGCTTGGGATGTCTAGAATCTTCTTATTCCTTCTACCACAGATTTTAATAGTCTAAATCAGAAGTAATTTGGTACTAATTAGGAAGAAATAAGGATCACGGGTTGCCTATTGAGGTTGTGAATGCCCCTTTCCTGGGGGCATTCAAAACTAGGTTGGATGGGGCTTTGAGCAACCTGGTCTAGCAGGAGATGTCCCTGGATATAACAAGGGGATTGGATCTTAAGGGTCCCTTTATACCCAAACCATTCTATGATTCTATGATATATGTTGAATTTTGTTTTCAGTTATGTTATGTTCAGTTCCTTTCTGTAAAGTGTTCACTCAGCAAGATTTCCAGAAACCCTGTGACAATAAGAAGAAACAGCTTTTGTTGAGAAAATCAGAACATAATGGTTTCTTATGGTATTCAAAACAGTGTTTGAAAGAATGCAACTGAGAGATACATCTTATTAGCTCAGTTTAGGTAGCAATAGAACAAGAAAAGGGTTAAGTGTGCTTTCAAATAATGTAAGAGAATGCTATTACTTCAGAAGCTACTAGCTTATATTTCTTTTTTAAGATACATGTGTGTTCCAGCTTGGTAATACATTTAGAGCCTACAAAAACTCTGTGGAAGCCAAGAAGCTGTTTTGATTGGTGTTGGAGAAACGCATTGAAGCAAAAAATAAAAAAAGATTTAGTGGTGGTGGTTGTTGCTTCAGCTATAGGGGAAGGAGAAGAGAAAAACAAATATGAAGGGGGGAGCAGTGGTGGCAAGGAAGGAGGGAAGGAAGGAAGGAAAGAAGGGAGGGAGGGAGAGGAAACTGTTGGAGGCTGAGTATTCTATCACCAGTTTTGTTAACCGCAACTATGTATTGAGTAATTCAGTGCAGGCAGGTTTACAGTATGACTAAAGAAGCATACAAATCATAGAATCATAGAGTCATAGAATAAGACTTGAGTTGGAAGAAGCCTCAAATATCATCAAATTTGAACTACCCTATAGGCAGGCTTGCCAGATGCTAGATCAAATACTGGATTAGGTTGCCCTGGGCCCCATCCAACCTGATCTTAAACACCTCCAGGGACTGAGCATGCACAGCCTCTCTGGGCAGCCTGTTCCAGCACCTCAGCACTCTCTCAGTGAAAAATTTCCCCCAACTTCTAATCTAAATTATACAAATATTCATACAAAACAGTTACGTCTCCTATTGAGTCAGACTTTAATGATTTATTTTTCTCAACTACTGGAAATGAATAAATGGGAAATCAAACAAACAAACAAACAAAACCAAGCAGTATTTTCTGCCTATTTGAACTGGAAATAATTCTGATTTAAACTGTAATCTTTCTTACGTGTTCAGTAAGAATGAGGACTGGGAGCTATATCCTACAAAATCTCATGAATTACATAAGGAAAACTCTCAGACAAGGGATAGAAGAAGGAAAAACAAAACAAAAATCAACAAAGTAAGCACATGGGAAAAAGTGGAAAGAGAAAAAAAGAATTTAGTGAATAGTACTGGACTGAGCAAAATGGAAGGATGGTATGTTTAGTCTCAGAGCACTCAGTGAACATACAGTAAGGGTTTCATTCAGAGCTCTGAGAATGACTTGCAGCCTGTGTGCTGTAGGAGGTCAGGAAAGAGATTAAAGTGACTTCTTTAGTTTCAGATTCCATGAATCCCTTTGAATCCAGGTTCCTCATGGAGACTAAGACGATTTGGAGTTTTAGGGTAAATCAACCTATGGGTGATTTATGATTTCACTTACATTTCCATACAGTTTCCTACCATATTACTTGCACAGAACAGCATTCTCATTTGCGACATTCAAAACATTTATAGATAATGGATCAATGTGTTTACTCAACCACAAGTGTGTCCAGGCTGGAAATGAAAAAAGGGTTTGAAGCTACCTAGGGCTAGAGCTCTGCAGCAGTTTTCCAACCAAAATAACAGGATAGGAATGTATTTGAAGATTAACCTTCACACATTCATAGACATAACTAAAAAAAAAACCACTGTCATCTACAATAGCAGGAAACTGGATGAAGAAATTGAGAAGATGCATTCAAGTTTCCCTAAATCTTTGGAAACAAGAAAACATATTTTCCAGTGCCACTTAATGATGGAAACCCAGGAAACTTTTCCAAGGTGAGTTGATTTCTGCATGAGCAAGCATTGCTTCAGCACCTTCTTATCAAAATACATGTTGAAAGAGGTTTTTGGAAAGGGAAATCCTCACTTCAGTCATTGCATTCTCTTCCCTCCCTCTTTGCAGTTATCTGTCTTCATGGCTCTTATTTACATGACAAACATTCACTCGGTTAGGTACACCAGCCTAGATTTTTGGTACTGAAACTAGTTCTGTGATTTTACATTGGGGTAGAGGGGAAGGATGTTGGCATAGAATGAGTTAATCCTGAAAGACTACAGGGGAAAAAAAAAAACAAAAAAAAAACACTGTGTAGAGTGGGAAATTAGTCAGCAGAGACCTGACAAAGTGCTTCCTACACATGCTGTTCTGTCAGGCTGCACAGCTTCTTCTGCTTCAGAGGTAATTACATAGATTTTCTGTCTTGTACTTGCAAAAACACAGCACAGCACTCCACCACTGCTTGTAGCTCAGTGCTTCAGGGCTCCAGCTGCATGGGGTTTGAAAATGTTTACACAATTTCTCTTAAGATTTTTAAACCACAGAAAGGGTTGTGGCTAACTTTTCATCCATGGGGGGAGCACAGTAGTCTGCTCTGAGAATGGACTTGGGTAAAGGAAAGGACTTTCTTTTAAAGCAATGTAATTCTCTCTTTCTCAAGCTATTCACTTCTACCATATTTTAAATAATCTTTTTAATATTTTGAAAGATTTTGAACTCTAATCTGGATTTCAAATTCCCACAGTTTCTCATCCAGAATCTTCATTTTAAACCCATTGCAGATTTTGTTTGTTTTCTGAGTCCCATTTAAAAAAAAAGTTTCCATTCATTTTTGTTTGACAGCTATTCACACTGAGTATGCATCTTCCACACATAGTCAACATTTTTATCAGTAAAAATAACATCAGTGAATGTGGAAATTAGCCTCTCATTACTTCAATGTACTTGACTAATTGCCTGGTTAATGCTCTGAAAGTAATAACTCATATTTATTTCCAGGGAAATTACAGCAGACACAAAAAGAACAGTAACACTATTTGATGATGGCTTTAAACTAAGACAGGGGAGATGTAGGTTAGATATTTGGAGGTAGTTTTTCACACAGAGGGTGGAACAGGTTACCCAAGGAGGTTGTGGATGCCCCATCCCTGGAGGCATTCAAGGCCAGGCTGGACATGGCTCTGGGCAGCCTGGTCTAGTGGTTGGTGAGTCAGCAGGGGGATTGAAGCTAGATGATCATTACGGTCCTTTTCAACCCAGGCCATTCTATGATTCTATGATAGAGTAAATTCTCAACTACAAAAATTTATATGTCAATACAGTAGATATCATTAGTTATGGATTTTTTTCCAGTAATGATCAAGAACTTTTATGCTGGGCCCCTAAAAATCTGCATGGTCGTATGGAACATGACTTGTCTTTCACATCACTGTCATCCCTGCTGAAATGCACCACCCCCTGCCTCTCTGTGCTAACATCCAGTGTTTGGTCTCCATGAACATTCTGCAAATGTCGATGGATATCAATGGGTGCCATTTTTTCCACATATAGGAATTCAGTGACTTTATACATGCTTCCATGTCAGAAAACTTTTTATCAGATTGCCTCCCTGCTGTGCTCTGTTGCATGGAAACAAAATTTAACAGAATATTAGTGGGAAAGTTCAACATCTACTGCTATCTCACCAACATCTGTCTCTGACATTGTGGGCCAACATAATAAAGTTGGAGGCATTACTTTCAGAGCAGCCTCATGGTACTGAGATGGACATTTAAAATCATATATAAATTCCCTCAAAACAGCATTTTAAATATGCAACTTTAAACACTTAAAAATGCTAAAAATATGTCAAAATGTACATATTATTTAACAATAAATTTCTGTGCTTCACTGTAAACAATCTTTTTTCTAATGCGTACGTGTTTACAGTATTACAGTCTTCCCTGGCAAGAGTGATACAACATCTTTATATATTTTAAACTCCATAAACATTGCATGAGAAAATAATGTAAATCTTAGAAATTAAAAGAGACACAAAAAAACCAAAAATAATAACAAAATCAAGGCTGAGGTTGAAAGGTTCACAGACTATCTAATCACTGTATTCTGAGATGGGAGAGATTTCTATTTCATGACATGTGTTTGTCTAATTTCTTCTTAAAATCCTCCAGTCTCTGACAATGCTTCTATCTTCACCTATTGTTTTTGATGCATGTCCTTTCAATTTTCAGAGTTAATTGCCTTTATCCATACTGCAGGAATCCTTTTCTCTGTGGCACTGACTTCAGAATAACTGGAATAATCATCATTCATTTCCTCATCCTTCTCCTTTTTCAAATTGACCAAGTTTTCAAGACTTTGGACTATTGTTGAGATATTCAGAAATCTCACATAAAAGAAGTTTCCTATACTGAATAACTTAAAGGATGCAGATAAACTGAAGTATATATTTAAAAATAAATAAAGGAAATTTTAACTTCCTTTGTTTTCATCTGAAAAGAGAAAGATTCTAGTTAAATTACAGAATCATACCAAGCAACATAGACATATTAATATTGGAAGAGACTATTAAGATCATCTAATCCAACAGACAACCTATATCCACCACTCCCACCAAACTAGTTTCTAGTTACCAGTTTCCTAGGAGCACCTCTCGTATGAGGAAAGGTTGAGGGAACTGGGCTTGTTTAGTTTGGAGAAGAGAAGGCTCCAGGGAGACCTCACTGTGGCCTTCCAACACTTGAAGGGAGCATATAAACAGGAGGGGGAACGATTGTTTGTGAGGGTGGATAGCGATAGGACAAGGGGGAATGGTTTTAAGCTGAGACAGGGGAGATTTAGGTTAGATATTAGGAGGAAGTTTTTCACTCAGAGGGTGGTGACGCACTGAAACAGGTTGCCCAGGGAGGTTGTGGATGCCCCGTCCCTGGAGGCATTCAAGGCCAGGCTGGACGTGGCTCTGGGCAGCCTGATCTAGTGGTTGGCGACCCTGCACTTAGCAGGGGGGTTGAGACTCGATGATCTTTGAGGTCCTTTTCAACCCAGGCCATTCTATGATTCTATGATTCCCAGGTAACTAGTTCCTTGCTAGTTACCGGGGAAAAGAGACCAACACCAACCTCGTCACAACCTTCTTTCAGGTAGTTATAGAGAGTAATAATGTCTTCTCAAAGTCTTCTCTTCTTCAAACTGAACAATCTCACTTCCCTCAGCTTCTCCTCATAAGACTTGCGCTCCACATCCTTTACCAGTTTCACTGCCCTTCTCTGGACATGCTGCAGGGCCTCAATGACTTTCTTGTAAAGAGGGACCCAGAACTGAACTAATACAACCCAGGATGCCATTGGGCTTGTTGGCCACCTGAGCACACTGCTGGCTCATGTTCAGTCAGCTGTCAGCTAACACCTCAAGATTCTTTACCTCTGCACAGCTTTCCAGCCACTTTGGTCCAAGCCTGTAGCATTGCATGAGCTTGTTGTGAAGAAAGTGCAGGACATGACTCTTGGTCTTATTGTATCTCATACAACTGTCCTCAGTCCATAAACACAGGTTATCCAGATCTCTCTGTAGGGTCTTCCTACCCTCAGGCAGATTAACACTTGCCCCCAAATTAGTATCATCTGCAAACTTACTGAGTGTGTACTCAATCACCTCACCCAGATCATCTATAAATATTAAAGAAGACTGGCCCCAATACTGACCCCTGAGGAATGCTACTAGTCACTTGTCCTCAGCTGGATTTAACTCCATTCACCAGATAGTTCATTTCTTAACTTTTTTTCTCTGACAAATTAACTTCAGAGTCATATCTTCACAATGACTTCAGTAATAGATTATCCCAATTTCAGTTTATGTTGTTACTTGATTTCCATCACTAGAGGAAGAGTTTTGCAACTGGGTGCACTACAAATAACAGTAATAATGAAAACATCACATTTGATGTAAGTAGGACATAGATGTTATGTTATAGCCCATAGAATATTTTTAATTTCTATCATGTTTTCCTTCATCAATATTATGGCTTATGCACCCTTCTGATACTCCTTAAATCTGTCATCTCCACAGATAAACAGTTCCTTTTCCTTGGTGGCAGATACTTGGCTCCCAGACAATTTCTCTTCTCATTGTGACCTTGCTTCAGGCGGGGATATGAATGAAAGGGAAGGCAGAAGTAAAAAGGAAAAGTAAAAAAAATGAAACAGGACTAAGAGAAACACTACTATGGAAAAAAAGTGAGATCAGACCTCAGTCTCAGTCCTTTAGAAAATGTCAGCTGGTTTGTACACGAACAGAACAGGGCATGAGGAAGGATCAAAACAAGGCTTAATCATTGCATTTGAGATATATATATATATATATATATATATATATATAATATATATATATATATAAAAATTTTGGCTTTTCTAAGAGTAATAATTATCTCTAAATTGAGAAGAAGGATTTTCTCTTTTTTTTTCTGAAAATATTTAATAGGAAAATTAAATGCAGATTCAAACATAAAAAAATATACAAATGCAAGAGAAGAAAGAAAGAAACTAAGATGCACACTCTTCTGCTACTGTCAGAGATAATAAGTGAATGTGGACCAGCTCTTACAACAGCTGAGGCAGTCATAGCTCATAATGATAAACAATACAAGTATTTAAGTTAGAAGGACGTGTCACTCCAATGAGAAGAAAATTGAGGAAATAGAAGACAGAAGAAGCTAATTAGCAGGAAAACAATTTTTACTACTGCATTAAAAATAGTTATTTTCAGGTAAAACAATCCCAGTGTTTGAATCCTTTTTATCTGGAAAAAAAATAAAAAATAAAAAGGAGAAGAAAAAAGAGAAAAAAAACATACCCTTTAGGTATAGCTCCTTTAAGATCTTGTAGAAAAGGCAAGTGGCAACATAGTCAGAGGGGAAGCTGCTTCAAGCAAGAGTTATTATTTCTCCTTTCTTTGTGCGTTTCGGCCTTGATTGGATTGTGCAGTGTCTGAAGTTTTGTGTTAGAAGATACTGGACATATGCTGTTACTCCTTGTCATTAAGGTTGGTTCTTATTGCTAGAGTGCAAACCTGTACTCTGTTTTGTGACCCTTTGTGTCTACATAGTCCTTTGGTTTCATCATTTTATTTTCCTCAGGAAGGTATTCAAAATGCTATATAAGCAACTTATATGTGATCAATTTATTTGATAAAAGCAGATTTTCATACAGTGTCAGTTTAGACGTGATCATTCTGGTCACTGCTAGCAATATAAAATATACTTCTTTCTTGAATTAAGTTTAATGATTTCCATCATGAATTTTGAACAAGAGGTAGAATGATAAGATTGTGAAAATGTTCTCTGTAACATCACAAGACATACGTGGAGGTTTACTTTCATGAAAGATTTGATAGATTCTCTTCATGAACATCAGGATAGCAGATATTAGAAATCAAATTTATTCACAAACTCAGATATAGGTGGCTTGTATAAAGAAGATCCATTTCTGCTGGACTTTTATAGTAGACTGTTTTTGAGATCATGAAAAATAAATGTTAATTAAAGCATGATTTCAGAGCAGTTGCAAGAAGAAAATTAAGATCACGTCATCAACCCAACTGCCAGTAATTAGCTCCCTTGCTGTTGTTCCTGAGTGTAAGGGCCAAAAAGATCAGGAGTATCATGGAAGATTTGTAATCGGGCAAAAAACTATTCTCTAACAACAGTAAAACAACTTTTTTAAAAAATATATGATTATATAAAAAATATTATTAGTAATTAAAAAAGAGGGGATAGATTAGAAACCGAATCAATAAGCAATACTATCTGATCACCTTCTATCTCAAGCAGTTACAGGAACTCAGTTTTGACTCAACACTGCAAGATGTTCAGGCATTCCAGTTGCATTTATTATTACTATTAATTATTATTTCTTGTTCTTACATGAAGTTTCAGGTACATTCCTAAGAGTAAGTCTCAATTCTATCATTTTGAACATGCAAGAAAAAACCACAGTCAGAATGGAACTGGGTATACAGCAAGGTGACAAGTCTTGTGGAAGCTGCCATGTCGGATCCTGACAGATGTGGGAAAACAGTGACTTTCCTTTGAGTTCACAGTCTACTATTGTAACTGAATTGAGTTGCCTGCATTCATTTATTTCTAGCCATATACTGCAGAGTGAGAGCAATAGGTGCAAAATTGGAGAGAAGGAGAAAAACTAGAGTGACAGGAAAAAATAGTTGCTCTTCATGCTACTCAGGGAGGCATCACTCATAAACTGTATTTATTATTATTATTTTTTTGTTAACTGCTTGACTATATCCATTTATGAGGCAGAATTTTATTAGATTATCGTCAACAGGAAGATCTAAGTCAAAAAGAAATGCATAAAAAAACAGTTATAAAAAAAATTAATAGAAAAGTAAGGGAGGGTGGTTTTGTTAGATTTGGTGTGATTTCATTCTCCTGCTAAGATTGCATGTTCTATTACTTTCAGTTGTTATTAAGAAAAAGGGAAAAAAAACACTCTAAAGAAACATTGATTTCAGAACATTTTTAATTCAAATAAACAATCTTCCATCAGCGATGAAATTCATAAAATAAATAAAGATGGCAGCTTTTTTTCCTTTTTTCTTTCTTTTAGTCATACAAACAGACAAAATATAATTCTATCTAAACAACTATACACATTAAGAACCAACATAGATCAATAGCTATAATTTGACACACATGCACCGTTCACTGTGAAAACATCAATAGTATAAAAGCTTCACGGGTATAGCTAGGAAAAATTTATTTGGCAGATGATTGTAGAAGATTAAATAACCACATGTCAGAAAGAAGAAAAAAAAATCAGTGAGACTGAATGCATATTGGAGGTGTGCATGTGCTCTGAGCTAAATGGTTAGGATTAATAATAAGAAAATTACCTTTGTCTTCCAGTCATTTAATTACTTCAGGAACAAATGTTTTGGCTTGGATGCCTGCTATTAATATATATATTGTCTTTCCTATCTATCACAGGACTGCTATTGAAAGACAGGAAAATAGGAAATGACTTGCACACTGTATGACAGTATCTTGAGCTGTTATATGCTATTTCATGAACAGTGCTATAGGTGACTGACCATTCATCTCATTCTGATCCCTAGCACTCTGATGAAGTCATGAGAGAGAGATGTAGCAAGTATTTATTTGTCCAGGAAGAAAAGACACAGAAACTTCATTCAAAGAAGTTGATGGAAAATGTCTCTGGGATTCAGGGTTGTAAGACTGTGTCCAATACATGCACAGTCAACTCTCCTGTTGAATAATGTGTTGTTACTGTGAGATATAAGACGTAAAAAAGTGAGACATAAAGTGTATATGCTTAAAAACTAGGACCTCACTTTCATTATGCTATTCATTATACCTTAAACAATTTCCATGTGTCAACTGATTCATAAGACAAAATGAAGCTGGTGATTATCTTGAAGACCACAAGAAAGATGAATATTATTGACCAAGCAACTCCATTCTTTTGAGCATTGTGCCTACCCCATTCTTGGTGGTTTATTTCAAAAGACAATTTTTCACTATTTTTATGGAAATGAAAAAACTGGAGAAGGGGGATTAAGGAACTCCAGAAACAGACATGAGTTGTAGAAGTAGTTCTTATTCTGATAGGGATTGTAGTTAGTTATTGTAGATCCTTTTCTTTCTTTCTTTTTTTTTTTTTTTTTAATTTCAGTTTACATGGTGAGTGATCACCATTCAGAAAACTAGTCCCATTGTACATTTCAAAAAAAAAAAAAGTTGATTAAAAACAGATTGTAATGCCACTTGGCACTGAAGAAATTATATGAGGAAAGTTCATCGAGCTGATCTAAAAATAAAGATTAAATAAAGGAAAATCTGGATGAGAGGAACATTGTTTTGCATTATAAATACACACCTTGAAAAAAGGTATTTCCATATAACTCCTGTTTGATAATTACATATGAAAAATGGGCATTGCCACAAATAAATTGTCCTCAAAAACTAGTTTGTATGCAATTCTGCACCTAGTGAAGTTGAATATATACATCCATCTCATCTTTGCTACTATGCTTCCAATTCTTCATTTCATGATGAAATAAGTGATGAGATTTTGTTGGTCTTGTTTACATTTTTAAAGACTCTCAGTTATTTGATTATACATAAATTCAACTATTAATAAGATGCACAGAAAAAAAGTATATATTATTTCCCTAGCTCTTATGGTTACTTTAAGAAGAAACACTTTGGAGCCTGAGTCTTAATAATAATGATAATAATAAAAATAATAATGAATATTTCAACAGTCTTTAAATTGTGTTAGTGAGGCCTTTATAATTTTAGAGAGGCCTTACCAATGGCATTTTAATATTTATATGTAGCAATATCGAAATTTGAAAATTGACTAATTGCTGCAGTTTAAGATGACTAATTGACATGCTGAACTCAAGATCATAGTTACGCAAGAATTTCTGATAAGTTTTAGGTGTCTGCACAGGACCATTAATCTACCACAGATTTGGGTACCTTCTGAACTGCCCAGGAGGGATATTAGGATTTCTTAGTATTTACATCATTTTCCTGATATAGATGTCATACTTAATTTATTCTATACTTATCAAGTTCAGTTTCATCTCATTTTTAATCTCCCAAGGTTGCAGACTTGAGCAATCTGCTTCTTGTATGTGTTTACAATTTGCTTAACATTCCAGATGCCTTTTCTCTCACCTTTAGCTGATAAGCTTGCAAAAATTGACTCTCAGGTGACTGGATGTCTGGACTGAGTTAACTGGCTAAATGGCTGGGCCCAGAGTGTGATGGTAAATGGAGTTATACCCAGCTGGTGACAGAAGGACAACAAAGCTGGTGAGAGGTTGGGTCTGGAACACAAGTCCTATGAAGAGCAGCTGAGGGAAGTGAGATTGTTCACTCCAGAGAAGAGGAAGGAGACTTTGGGGAGACGCTATTGCTCTCTGTAACTATCTGAAAGATGGTTGTGATGAGGCGGGGGTTGGCCTCTTTTCCCAGGTAACTAGTGATAGGACAAGAGGGTATGGCTTCAAGTTGCATCAAGGGAGGTTTAGATTGGTTATTAGGAAGAATTTATTTTTGGAAAGAGTATCTAGGCGTTGGACAAGCTGCCCAGGAAAGTAGTGGAGTCACTGTCCCTGGAGGTTTTTAAGGAAAGCGTAGATGTAGTACTTAAGGACACGGTTTTGAGGGTGATATCAGTGATAGATGGATGGCTGGACTAGATTATCTTAGAGGTCTTTTCCAATCTTAATGATTCTACAATTCTGTGATTCAACTAAGAAAAATCTGACAGCTGAATTCAGTGACAATGTTCTTGACATTTTCCAGAGGAAGGTTATTGGCCTTGCCCCTTTATTGTGTTTCTCACGTTGGATCCAAGTTAGACTTCTGTGAGAAGCAGGATGTGTTGCATTACTTATCTGATTTTTTGTAATTTTACCTGTAAATATTGGTTCAAGTGGATAGTTTACCTTAAAGGCCAGTGAAATTATTGGTCTGATTCAGGTCATCTAAACTACACAAGATGTAGTTTCTGCTGTGAAAAATCACATGATCTTCAAGTATATGCAAAACTAAGAATAGATTTTGAAACCAGAATTTTGGCATCTGTCATATGAGCTCTTGTTTTCTCTGAAGACTGAATACAGCCCAGCAGCTCAGAGAATTCAGTATCAGAACAGCAGTTTAAAAGATTCAGGGATTCATCTGGACTGCTGAAGGCATTCACCCAAAAACACATGCAAAATCTTGAAGACAGGGTTGCACACACAATGCTATCCACATTTATTATCTTCTCAGGAGTTATTTTGGCTTTCTTAAGGCTTAAAACAGGTTCTATTGTTTCTTTTTCCTCTTCTGTTTTTATTTATGTACTTATTTCTTTTCATTTAACTTGTCTGAAATAACTTGACAGCTATACATGAACATGTGTAACAGGATCTGTGGCTTATGCGTATGACTTGTTGTGGTTTAACTTGATCTGCGGCTAAGCACCACACCATCATTAGCTCATTCTCCCCTTTCACAGAGGGATAGGGGACAAAATTGGGTAAAAATTTTGAACTTTTGGGTTGAGATAAAACTATTTACTAATATAGAAAAAAGGATAATATTTATGACTACATATATATACGTATATACAAGAATGTATATAACAGATGATGCACAAGCAACTACTCATTGTCCCCCAGATGATGCCCAGCTAGCCCCCTGAGCAACAAAAGAGAGTGAGATGAATTCCCACTCCTTTCAAAACTCCTTCCACATCATGTCATGTGGTATGGAGTATCCCTTTGGCCAGTTTAGGCCAGCTGTCCTAATTCTGGTCCTTCCCAGTTCCTTCGATTCTTTGCTGAGAATGGCTTTGATATTGCTTAGCAGCAACTAAAAACATCAGTGTGTTATCAGCAATGTTTTTCTCCTAGAATCAAAAACATAACATCATGCAAAACACTCTGAAGAAAACAATTCCATCTCAGCTGAAACTAAGACATTGGTACAAGCATCTGACACTATAAGGCCAAGGGTCTATTTTGAATGTCTTACTCATGGCATAAGGATATGAAGAACTATTAACAATACCAGATTAGAGACTGGAAATCCCATGCAAATGGAGAGGGGGAAGCAAGGTATAGCGTCATGCCTACTATCTGCAGGCATTAATTGTCTCCAGAACTGTATCAGGATTTCACCCCAGAGGAAAATCATTGACTTAGTCGTAAAGAAAGAGCCTGTTAACAAACTAACATGGATAATTAAGGAACAAGGAGCAAACCAAGGACCTAAATTATTTGACTATTTAAATTCATCCCTACAGAGTTGCTTCATTAATATTCCTCATGCAAGAATAAGGATAACTTAGAATTAAAACCACCTTGTCTTCTCTTTTCCTTTAGCAAATGGTTAAGTCGTATTGACAGTAGAAGAAGACATGGCTTTATTAACCTTGTCATTATCTGATGTCAAAGGACGTTAGCCCCTTAACTTCCAAATTCAAGACATTTAATAGCCCTAGAGAACTTTATCCATCTTATTTTTCTAGTGTTGATAATGTCTGAGTATTTTTAATATTCTGGGAAATGTCTACACACAAGGTGAGCTGTTGCAGACTGTTTGTTTGCTTGTTTTAAATGTCAAACTAGTGCTGCACATTTAATATGCAGTTTCGTTGGGGCATTGTTTGCTGAAATTTTCAATCTTGGCTGAACTGAAAAATAAAATAAAATAGATGTGACTTTTTTTTTTTTATGTTACTCAATTATTTGATTGATCCAAATTTCTTCTTTGGTCCATTTTGCTTTATATTTCTTAGAGCTGAAAGTCATACAGGGATAGATGAAGTCATAGAATGCTAAAGTAATAAGCATCTGAGAGGAGAATAAAAACTCAACACTGAATAAGGAGAATGATCCTGAAACATACAAGGAGAATACAGAAAAAGAAATGGGGCAAGTATGAGCAGGTCAGTCACATCATTTTGCTCCTTAGAAACGTGAACTTAATGAGATCCAGCCTTCCCAGACTTTTGCATAATGGGAATGTACAGCTTTCAAGTAGAATATCTTGTGGACAAGAAGGGGAAGGACACTTACATGATGGGAGCCTGCTATTTTTGTTCTTGGCGTATAGATCTCACCTGTACATGTACATAGTATGTTCACGTCTGCCACTCATAAGTTAACATTACTAATGAGAACTAAATAGAGCTAATGAGATCGGGAAGATCAAGATTGTAGATAACATTTGATAGAGATGTAATTTTCACTTGAATATAAAAATACACTAAAATAAATATATATAACAAAACAAAACATAACAAATTAAAACACAGATAAAGAACGTCTAAGTTAACATTGAAAATTGGTGGATGATTTTGAGTTTAATCAGAGAGAATGGTCAGACATGGTGCAGTAGTCCTGATATTAAGCCTGCTGGAGTTCAAGTGGTGTTTGAACAACGTCCTTAGACATAGGTTTTGATTTTGGGGTGATCCTGTGCGGGGACAGGAATTGGTCACATGCTGTTCAGCTTGGGCTATTCTGTGATGATAAGATTCTTACATATTTTTGTAGATCTAGTCAAAATCTAGTCTGAAGTAGAAACATTAAATTGCACATATAGTTGATGTCTCAGAACCAATTAGTTTGACTCAACATCTTCCTGCTGTGATATGTTTCTTGATGTGTAGACATAACCACCATGAACACCAAGGAAAAAAGAAAGGAAACTGTGAAAATGTCTTGTTGAATGCATAATATTTATTCCATTTACTAAAAGAATTGAAGCTTCTCAAGGGAGGAAATGTGGTAAAAAAAAGTCCAGGATGATTTAATCAAAGACTACATTATAACACACTCAAGGTTAATAACAAGTCAGAATGAAAAGCTAAAACTGAAGTTGTTGCCAGAACTATGATATTTTTCAATTTTTGATAAGTCAAAAGATTTTTTCTTAAGAACATTCATTTAAAGGGGTTTTGCTTTGGTGCAATTAAATACATAAAAAGATAGATTGGAAAGACCTTAAGGGAATCTCCCCCCTAACTTTACTAGCTAAGTTTACTGTTTAATATCTTATTTATGATTTAAATGAGGGGATTGAGTGCACTCTGGGTAAGTTTGCAGATGACACTAATTTTGGGGGAAATGCTGACCTGCCTAAGGATAGGAAGGCCCTACAGAGAGATCTGTCCAGGTTAGATTGATGGGCTGAGGCCAATGGAATTACGGTCAGCAAGACCAAGTGTCAGGTCCAGCACAACAGCCTTGTGTAATGCTACAGGCTTGGGGCAGAGTGGCTTGGAAAGCTGTGTAGAGGAGAAGGATCTGAGGAATTGGTCGATGCTTAGCTGAACATGAGCCAGCAGTGTGCCCAGGTGGCCAAGAAGGTCAATGGCATCCTGGCTTGTATCCGAAATAGTGAAGCCAGCAAGACAGGGAGGAGATTGTCCCCCCCCCCGTGTACTCAACCCTGGTAAGGCCACACCTTAGGTGCTGTGTCCAGTTTTGGACCCTTCGTTACAAGAATGGCATTGAGGCCCTGGAGCATGTTCAGAGAAGGACAATGAAGCTGGTGAGGGATCGGGTCTGGAACACAAGTCTGTCATGGTTTTATAATTTTTATCATTGGTATTCCACATCAGAACATCGTGTAGTGCACTGGGAGTTAGAGTTAATGCTCCAGTTCCGTGGACTGTCGATAGTTCTGGGTATACCAGTCTGAGAAGAGAACTACACATGCCAGAGGACTTTTCATTGTTCTGTTTCCATTGTCCATTCAGAGCGAAAGATAAAACTGCTTGCAAGTCATGAGATGTCCCCTTTTGCCTTTCTGCTCATCTCTGCAGTGTGTGTGCTCCCTAGCCGTCTCATCTTCGGCATTAGAGTAAGGACTTCAGGTTTTTTGGACACCGTCTCTCTTATTTTATTTGATTTATTAGTGTCAGTTCCAATTATATTGTATTATACTATGTTGTCTTGCATTCCAATATCTTATTTAGTAAATTAACATTCTTCATCAGATTGTAGAATCATAGAATCATAGAATGGCTTGTGTTGGAAGGGACCTCAAGGATCATCAAGCTTCCGAGTCTGTTGAGGTCCCTCTGAATGGCGTCCTGTCCTTCCATTCTGCCAACCGTACCACTGTGTTTGGTGTCATCAGCAAATTTGCTGAATTATGGAATCATAGAATTGCTCAGATTGGAAAGGACCTTCAAGATATCAAGTCCAACCACAGCCTAACCATACTATAACTCTTAACAATCCATCACGAAATCATGTCCCTGAGCACCACATCCAAATGGTTTTTAAACTCAACCACCTCCCTGGGGAGACTACTCCAGTGTTTCACAACCCTTTCTGTAAAGAAGTTTTTCCTGATATCCAATCTAAACCTCCCCTGGTGCAACTTGAGGCCATTTCCCCTTGTCCTGCCACCTGTCACCAGGGAGAAGAGACCAACCCTGCTCTCACTGCAACCACCTTTCAGGTATTTGAAGAGAACAATCAGGTCTCCCCTCAGCCTTCTCTTCCCCAGACTAAACAGCCCCAGTTCCTTTAGTCTCTCCTCACAGGGCATACTCTCCAAGCCTTTCACCATCCTTGTTGCCCTTCTTTGGACCTGTTCCAGCACCTCCATGTCCTTTCTGTATTGAGGTGCCTGCAGCTGAACACAGTACTCAAGTTGGGGCCTCACCAGTGCCAACCGAGTACAGGGGCAGGATGACTTCCCTAGTCCTGCTCACCACACCATTCCTGATCCAAGCCAGGATGCCATTGGCCTTCTTGGCCACCGGGGCACACTGCTGGCTCATATTCAGATGACTGTCCATCAGCACACCAAGGTCCCTTTCTGTCAGGCAGCTTTCCAGCCACTCCTCCCCAAGCCTGTAGGGTTGCCTGGGGTTGTTGTGACCAAGTGCAGGACCTGACACTTGACCCTTTTGAATCTCATACGGTTTACCTCAGCTCATCGATCCAGTCTATCCAGGTCCCTCTGTAGTGCCTTTCTACCCTCTGGCAGATCAACACTCCCTCCCAACTTGGTGTCGTCTGCAAACTTACTGAGGGTACAGTCAATCCCCTCATCAAGATTGTTGATAAAGATGTTGAGCAGGAGTGGGCCCAGTACTGAGCC
Source organism: Numida meleagris (assembly GCF_002078875.1). Lineage (NCBI taxonomy): Eukaryota > Metazoa > Chordata > Aves > Galliformes > Numididae > Numida > Numida meleagris. Next base: position 5,738,455 of record NC_034438.1, on the reverse strand, counting down.
ATGGGGGACAACACTCGTGACTGACCACCAACTGGATTTAACTCCATTCACCACAACTCTCTGGGCCCAGCCATCCAGCCAGTGTTTCACCCAGCAGAGCGTATACCCATCCAAACCATGGGCAGCCAGCTTCTCTGAGGGTGCACTCCACCGGGGACTTTAGGGAGTCCCCATTGCTCTCTATAACTACCCGAAAGAAGGTTGTGACGAGGTGGGCGTTGGCCTCTTTTCACAGGTAACAAGCAATAGGACAAGAGGGAATGTCCTCAAGTTGCACCAATGGAGGTTCAGGTTGGATATTAGGAAGAATTTATTCTTGGAAGGAGTGGCTAGGCATTGTGCAAGCTATATATACATATATATATAGCTTGTTCCAATTGGACAAGCTTATATATATATTATATCCCTTACTCTATACATTTTACCTCCAGAGAATACTTAGGATTATGTAAATATTAATGGTGATTTTTAAAAATTTTTTTCCTATTGTCCACAGCTTGCTCTAAGCTAAAATAATCTACATATTCATGTCCATTTTGATATTGCTGGAATCTCCCATGTACATTGTAAACAGACCTGCATTCCTGACATTAAATTTAGCATGTTTGTGCTTGATACTAGGTTTATCCTTGTTAAAATAACCTGTAATGTTGGCAAGGTCATGAAAAAATGTCATTTATTTGTTCCATAGGTGCTGCACAGGCAAGCTAAAATTCCCTAGAGTCTCTTCTAACTCGTCTAACCAGGTTTTCAGAAACAAATATACTGTGTTGGGTTTTTTTTCCCTTTTTTTTTTTTTTTTTCTCTTACAACTCTACAGAGTCTGTGGTTCATAGCATTCTGACCCTTTGTCAACTAGCAGCTACTTGGAAGAAGAAACTACAGTTAGGATTTGTGGGTTCTTTTTTCCCCTTTTGTATTGTGCATGTTTCTAATGAGAACCCTATTTGCTTTTCAGAGCGATGTGCCTGCATGTCTTTAAACAAGAGAAAGCTGACTATGGCATAACCTGCGTGGTTTCTTTTCTATGCTTCCTACACAGCTTTGTTTGAACTTGATACAATACTACAGATGTCCTCCATGTCCATTTTAAAAGCCAACAGAAATGATCAACTGGTATTATCAGTCTGTTTCTTGTCAACTTGCATCTTGGCAACTGAAGGAGAATAAGCACACTTAATGGGACAGATCCTCAAAGAATTATTCCTCATAGTCTCTTCTGCCTTCTCTTTACATATTTTCTTTAGCTAAATACAGATCCTAAAGGTCCACATTTAATAGGATAAATTCTATGACCTGTCTCTGATTTTCTTTCAACAGCTCATTACCAAAATTCTTCCATTGCATAGCAACATGCAACACTTCTGTAGCTTCTGCTGTAAAATCATACATGGACAAATTATTCTTTCCTCAGTCTAATCTTCCTGGTTTTGATTTGACATTTCTCCCTTTCATTCTTCTTGCTAAAGACAGTTACACCCTTCCCATACTCTTCTCTTCCAGGCACTCTTCTGTGGATTTTGGTGGGATTGCCAGTTGATGGCTAGTTCACACAATCCAATAAATCAAAAGACTCAGTTTCAGTCTAGCTTCTCAGTCTGGTTATATTTCCCTGGCAGGTGTTACATATTTACAGGAATTAATAGGGTTAAGTGAACTAGGACAGGATTCCTGCAGCAGAGAATACTTTGGGTTTACTTTCTCGTATTCTTTCACTGAAAAAAATTCTTACATTGAAAATAAAGAAAACTGGGAAGGGACATCTATACTCTTCAAAGCTTTGTTTTCATAGATAGATTTTCATTCCCTGTAATGATCAGTGCAATCTGAGAAACATCAGGAATACAGGTTTCTTTTATGTAGAACACAACACTTTCAAGGTAAAATTACTTTTAAAATACATATCCCTAAATTTGCTTAAAAATGGTGAAACTAAGTTCTCCTGCTGGATAACCCCTGGGACTTGGTGTTTTGCTTGTGTCAGACAAAAGATTTTAAATGATATTTATAAAAGAATTAGTCACTTCTAAACACTCTGGTGATTACATTCTACTACTACTGATGTTCCATCTCATGTGGTCTAGTGGCATTCCAATACCAAAGGGCACTTAAGCATTGCCATGCTGCTCTCTCAACTCCATCCTCAACAGAATGGGGGTATGTGGCTCCAGCACGGGTCACCATGGTCTCCAGCTCCTCCAGAATGTATGCTCCTCCACAGGCTCCAAAGGCTGGAGCTCCAGCCAGGGCTCTCCATGGTCTGTGGCCTCTTTCAGGCCACATCCTTCTGCAATGTGGGCTCTGCCATAGCTGCACATGGAGATCTGCTCTGCGTGGTGCCCATGGGCTACAAGGGAGCCTCCGGCTCCACTGTATACCACTCTGTGGGCTGTTGGGAACTTCTACTCTGCACCTGGAACACCTCCTGCCCTCCTACACTGTCGTTGGTGTCTGCATAATTATTACTTATTTCTCACACCTCTCGCCCAGCTTCTGTTCTGCAGCAGTTTTCCCTTTCTTCAATTTCTTCTCATGGAGGTGTACAGAGCGTCTCTCATGTCTAAGTTCTGTCCACTAGCGGGTCCCTTTTGGAGCAGCTGGAGCTGGCTCTGATTTGATGTGGGGCAGCTTCTAGGCTCTGCTCACAGAGGCCATCCCAGCAGATCGTGCTACAAAGACCTTGTCACATAAATCTAATACCAGTACCCAAAAGTATACATTCTAGGCCACAAAAAAGAAAAAAAAAAAAACCAAAAGATTAAACAAAGACTCACCTCAGATATACATGTTTTTTTTTTCTTTGGGAAAATAAAAGAACATGATTAACATTACTCAGTAAGTATCTGGAAAATCTTCAGAAATTATAGGGGTATGGCTGGCAAAAGAGCTTGAAATGGAGTATTATTTTTAGTGCATTTTAAACTCCTAGATGATTTTAAACAACAAATTATTTTGTTACTTAGATGTTATTAACAATCATTAATGGACGATAATCAAGTAAATAAATGTTTATTTCAAAAACATTTAAAATAGCTCAGACTAGAAGGATGGAAATTGTCTGATTCATCTTTTTTTATCTTTAACATCTTCAATTGCACAGAATCTAGGAATACTTCAGTTTTCACTTATTTAGGGATAACTTTATATTACTGAGCTCCTGAATAGGGAAATATTTACATGGTAGAGAGATAGACATTCATCTCACAGATTGTTTATTGTCTAAATCTTAATTCAAACAAATCATCTAGGCCTTGCTTATAAAAACAGAGAGTTTTAAACATGTCCAGAAATGTTTTCAGCCTAACAATGTTGGCCTTAAATTGAGAAAAATCACCATTTGCAAGTAGCTACCTCTTTCTGATGGTTAAAAAACAATCCAAGATAGCAAACTTAATACTAGAATACGACTGTTAGGAAGCCAACAGATAAATGATTACAACTTATGTGAATGATCTTACAATCAGTAAACTATATATAAACACACTCATGGTCCATAGCCTTGTTTCTCGTCTCGTTTTATCAAGCTAACTTATTTCAAGAGTCTGGATTAAAAGAAAGTATTTTGGATGACAGAACTAAAAATCACATGCAGATAATCTGACTCACTGAACCACAGAAGTTATTACACTTTTTGATAAATGGAAAACTTTACTGAAAGAGTCCTGGAAAATAAAGGTTCTATAACAAGCATTGTATTTCTGTGCTATGTAGATATATATATATAGCATTAATATTTCATAGGGTTTTTTTTTCATATTCCTCAATTACAATAGTCTAAAGTAGCTCAATGAGATCCTCATGAACACGTGGAAATTTCTTGTTTTTCTATTACTTGGGTGACACAGCATTTCAGAAACATCAGCTGATGTTTAGCTTCATATCGTTTGTATTCCCATAATGGAGGTTTTCAGATACTTTGTAGTCACCACTGTGTATATATTAAGCAGCTTATTTAGACTTGTTTAGTGGACAATTAATAGACCATAATTAAGGTCTTTAATAGAGCCTGTTTAAGTTCATATGATATGAGAAGACCTTAAGAAAATTATTAACTTCTTTTCATGGATATCTGAATTTACAGAATCACTGAATGATCAAGGTTGGTATGAACCTTTGGAGGTCATCTCTTCCAAATTTTTTGCTCAAGCAAGATCACCTAGAGCCCAGGATCATATCCAGATTCCTTTTGAACACAGCCAAGGAAGAGATTCCATGATCACTTGGGGCGACCTATTCTAACATTCCAACACCTGTTCAGTGAACTTTTGGTATTCTACTTTGTGCCTATTGTCTCTTGCTTGGGCACTAGGCTCCACTGAAAGTTAGGTGAAAAAAATATTATTCAGACAGCCTAGAACTCGTATATATTAGGTTTTGAACAATCAAACCAACCGAAGTGTAATTTCTGGATGACTTATGAGTGTCTGCTCAGATTACTTGACACTGAACATTGTTACCTATCTCTTCCTTGGGAAAGACTGAAATCAGAGCTTTCACTGAGCTCCAATTCACAACAAAGTAGAGGGAAACATTTCCACTGAATTTTGTGAAAACAAACTTAAGATTCTTCAGGTACTGAAAAAAAAATTTTCTGAATTTAGGCCTGATTTCTAGGTCTGATGTTTCATATTGGTTTGTCTATATCTATTTTTAGGGCAATGGGTCACTACGTTTTCTACCATTACTTAAGAACAAAACAAAGAAATGAATCAAAGGAATTACTTGCATGGTAGTCATAGATCTTTTGAGGACAAAGAATTAAGGGAAGAAACTATGCATGAGCTCTATTACATGATGATGTACTAAGTGTCCACAGACAGCTGGTGACAGATCATGTCCTGCATTCTTGTTATAAGCATTGACTTGCTGCAAATAAGTGACCAGAGAAACTGTCATTTACATACTATTATGTGGAAGCAAGTTTATCTTCCATATCTATCTTGTAATTGTTTACAAATTTATGCCCATTTTCATGTTCCTGGAATAGTTTCAGAAAATAAATTGTGAGGAATGAGTGATCCTGCCTACATCAAGGGACATTCAGTGAGATACAAAACTCAGTCCATATTATTGGTTTCTTTTTGTTTGTTTTTGGCTTTAAAAACAAGGCAAAATGCCTTCGGAGCTTACATACCCTGAGGTATTGCTTCAGCAAAAATTTTCTTTTATGCACTAAATTGTAGTATCTCATTTAAGATGCAAAAATTTGTGGCTATAAGATAAAAGATAGATCTTACAGCCTACTTACTGTAGTCCAGGATAGTACATACTGACTAAGAATAAATTTTCCATGGAGGTTGAAATTCATGTTTGGATCTAACCAAGACTTTTTACTGTGTGCGAAGGAAAGGACCAGGGCAAAGTGGCTGTGTGAATAGTCAAGGGTAATTTCTCCACCATGTTACAATTACCCACGTAGCAGACTTAGGCATTCTGTAACTTGGCAATAAATTCCATGGCACAACAGATACCCTAGGAAACAAAACATTTTCACAGATTTGTATTATATAATACAATAAGCTGCTGGTGTAAAGATTTAGAAAATAAATATGAAAAATTCTCAAGTGAAATGAAGTTAGCGAAGCAGAGTTTGCTGCAAAACTGCAGTGCATTAATGCACATCTTCAAATGAACCCTGAGAGATAGAAGAGGAAACTTAAGGTTGGAAATCATTTTCTTGGTTCCTTGGAGTTCCTTCCTTCCTTCCTTCCTTCCTTCCTTCCTTCCTTCCTTCCTTCCTTCCTTCCTTCCTTCCTTCCT
>NC_034438.1:5716756-5732597 GCF_002078875.1 Numida meleagris | reverse complement strand
TCCTTCCTTCCTTCCTTCCTTCCTTCCTTCCTTCCTTCCTTCCTTCCTTCCTTCCTTCTCTCTTCCTTTCCTTCTCTTTCTCTCTTTCTTTATGCATTTCTTTATTTATAACCAGGAATGAGCAAATCATTGCTTGCAATTAATAAGTTTGAGAAAAGTAATTACCTCTTTTCCTGAAGATAAGTTAAAAAGGAAAAAATAAAAATCACCTCTATAATTATTATAATTATTCGAAACTGAATGTTTATTTTCCAATATATGTGTGCATTTATTTATTTATTTATTACTTCTTTAGAAATTATGAAAGGTTACATCATTAATGCTTTCACAAAGTCAGTGGATCTACTGAGAAAGGTTTTCCTTTTCAGGACACAGATCTGTTATATTCCTATGATTAGACTTCCCTGAAACACAAAGGCTGCTCTGAAAGTAATGCCTCCTGTTTTATTATGTTGGCCCACAATGTCAGAGGTGGACACTGGTAGTATGGCAATAGAGGTTGAATCTTCCCACCAATATTTCATTACATTTTATTGTTGAGGATCGGATGGCAGCAGAGGGGCACTCCGACAAAATGGTGTCTGGCACAGAAATGTTTATGAGGCAAAGCTGTGGAATCGCATTCCTCCATGTGGAAAAAATAACATTCATTGACATTCTTCACCACTTTTTGGAGACCAAACAGATGATATTAGCACACTGAGGATGTGGGTGGTTCTATTCAGTAGTGGTGAAACAACAATATATACAAGCCACGTTCCAGAAGGGCAGGCAAATTTTCACAATTGTGGCATGCAGACTCTTGTTCATCTCTGATGAAAATCCATAGTTAATAGTTGTGACTATGCTGAAAAATTTGTAGCTGAGAATTTGCTGTATCAAATAGTGCTATTGTGCTCATTTTGTTTGTTGTAATTTCAATAGAAATAAATAGGAGGCATTACTTTCAGAGCAACATACATAAATGTCATGATTGAGATTACCCTGTAAATTTTCATGACTTCATTTTTAATTCCTTATTGGCTTAGATTATCAGCATTTCTTGCCTTAGATTCAGTGAATATTCAACAGGATATCGTATTCTTAGAGTATCCCTACATATAATGTCTATGAGAGTATAAATTTAGTGTTTTAATTTAGTGTTTTACCTCTACAGTTTTCCTTCCCATGCCGTACCATTAAATGACAACTCATCTCATTTTCCGCTGTTCATATATTTTGTGTTTATTACAATCACCAGCACTGCTAATATTACAATTTTGCTGGTACTATTACTGTAGCATTAAAGGACTAAAGTTAGGTACTACACTGAATGCAATTTTTTTTCTTGTCTCAGTTATTCATAGCTTCACATGCAACACACAAAGAAAAAGTAAAATATCACTACTTAAATTTTTAAATAATTCACCCAAATTCAAAGGAGATGTCCAGGGAAGAGATGGAGGATTTATTCAGATTAGATGATAGTTTCAGTTATTTTCCTGAAACACAAAAGCAGAAGTGAAGTTCTGGCCTCATTAAGGCTATTAGCTGCTTAGCAAATGGATTTTATGTGGTTAGAATTCAAAGGCGCCTTTTGTTAAGAGATTTTTGTTTATTTATTCATTTATTACAGTCTGTAACTATTCCTTAGTGAAGATATCAGAACTATTTGGTGTAGAGTCAGTCTCCACATACAAAGATCAAAAAGATGTCTGTGTGATACTGAGTAAATCCAATGTATTGCTTCATTGAACTACAAAGTCCAGGCTTCTACAATGCTTAAGTTTGAGAGTGCTAGAAACTATGTTTTCATAATGTAGCTCTCTTCAATTAAAATGGTGAAGAAAAGCATACTGGAATAAAAAAAGAGGACTCCTCTCTGGCTGTCAGGTTGAAGTCAACTCAAAACTTTCAAGTCAGCCATACTGGTACAGTTACAGAGAGAAAGGGAGCTTTCAAGGCTGGGGTCTCTCAAAGGACCTGGAGGTGATACAGTCTTTTTCTTTTCTGTTTTTTTTTTTTTTTTTTTTTTTTTTAATTTCCCCTATAGTCTCACAAAGTGGGAACACATGAAGTTTAAAAGGAATAAACTTGTCTAACATCTAATAAGAAAAGAATCTGTCTCTGCCAGTGATGTGAATGGGAATACAAGAGCTATAGGCATGTATTTTCCTTCAGCAGAAAAGAAGCACAACAAGGCAAAAGGTTAGCCTAAGATCTGCTCTTGGCTGCTTTGGAAGACTGTTTAATTGTTAGTCATGATTCACTGTGGGCAGAACAATTAGTCGTATCTATATTTGATCTAACTTGTAATTATTTGCTACATTAATCATGACTAGAGTGAGAATTGAATTAGTCACAAGCATTTCATGCCATTTTTGGGCGTTTTTCTTGTAAGAGGTGGGAAATGACCAGATCTCTTATTAAATACAACTTATTAAAGTGTGTATGGCTGTGAACCTACACCTCACCCAGAGTCCTTCCATTTGCTGAACACACAGGATTTCCAACCCAAAAGCACAGCATGTTTTGCTTTTACAAAGTCATATATTAGAACCAGGGCTGAAGCCAGACAGTATGGGTGTGAGGAGTGGGGGAATTAATTGCTGAATAGCTGTGACAGTGTTTCATTGCCTAGAGTCCAGTAAAGGTTGTTAATGTAGTGAGGTACTTCCCTCGACCACATTTACTCCATTCCAGGGAATCAATGCCCAAGCAGAACAATTTAGATCCCCCTTTGCCGACCATGTGGGATAGACAGATGGCATTTTGTTCCCATTTTCCTCATCTAGCAACATTTATCAGAGGGCAACGCTGCTGTGAGACCTTCCCCAATGCTGGGGCTCCCCTGTTGCCATACATGGCAGTATTTTGGCTCCCACACTCCTCTGAGCAGCTGCAGAATCAGGGGGAAGTGAATGATGGGGAAACACCTGGGACTGCTGCCTGGCAGCAAACTAACATTGCCCCTGTCCCAAAGAGCTAATGAGAATGGAAGGGACTGTCCCTGGGACTAGGCAGGGTCGAGGGAGTGAGAGAAGAGGATGTCAACTAGAGAGGTGACAGCATGCATGACAATACAGGAGTTACTCTGAAAATGTGGCAGAAGGGTGGGGAAACAAAGCTGACTGAAAGAGAAGTCATTCTGATAGGAAAGAATAAATGAGAGACAGTTTCTGTTCCTGGGACAGCTTGTGTGACTTGCCCTGTGGTTTCCCATGACTGCATGTGTATGTTCACATTTGTACAGTGTGCACATCCCTCCACCAATGTGATAGGGCTTAGGGCTGCTGTTTGAGCCAGATTTCTCTTTGCAGGAATGGGACCTACATTGTAAAACCAATTGATTTTGATCCACAGAAACAATCCCACCACAGGGGTTGAGATTATTTGTGTGAGTAAGTGCTCTCTCTGACATGACAGAGTTTGCCTGAAGCTGCAGGATAATTTTCAGACATCTGCTCATTGCAGAAGGGGCTTCTTTTCCCACAGACGACAGATTTCAACATTTGAGAGTTCCTTCATTACACTTCCCAAAGTGAGTTCATGTATTGCAGCCCAGGCAGCAATTTGCCAAGCAGATTTCAGTGTCAGATAGTAATCCAGAAAGAAAATAAAATTATATAGAAAAAATGATTCTTCTTTATATACTAGTCATTTTGTTTTCTTTTTTTCTTCATCCATCCATCCATCAATTCAGCATTGATCCTTCCTTCCTTCCCTCCTTCCTTCCCTCCTTCCTTCCCTCCTTCCTTCCCTCCTTCCTCCTTTTTTTTTTCCTCCAATAAAATTATGTTTGACTATTTGAAAGTTATTTGGTTATTGTTTTGGTTATTACTGTTTTCATTTGTATGTGGATGGCTGGAATATTATAGAAGAAAATCTAAAATCCCAGAACAATGCTTGTTCCTCAATGTGACTCTCAAGGTACTATGACCAAATTGACACCTTTGCAGCTTTTTCCTCCTGCCAGTAAGAAATAATAAAAAGATAGATGATGTTTTGAAAACGTATTACATATTAACACCTAGAACAATTTGGAATAAATGTTGATTCTTACGGTTACAGACTCCTTTGTGAACTCATCTTGACATTTCTGCATGCATGTGAGGAATCTGAAATCTTGAGAAAAAAACCTCTTGGCTCTTTTTCCTAATAATATTTGAAGACTAAATACCTCATCGTGCCCCCATGAAGTAACATTTGCTATGCGTATCTATTTCCAATAACAATAGTGACTGATGGTTGAATTTTTTATGTCTATTTATTTGATCATAAGTTCTTTGTACTGGAAAATAGAAGTAAAAAATTACAGATGAAATGTCATGAGCTCTTTTCTACTTTTAAACTAGCCCTGAGTAAAATCCAGTCACTGAAACAAAGCTGATTGTTGTCAAATGTTGTGTTTAGGTACTTAATTTGACAAGATTGCAAATCCCTCATTGGTTTACACATTCTTTACATTTATGACAACATTTTGTAACATTTGCAAAAAAATGCTAAGCAAAGATACCAAGAAATGAAGTGCTAGCTCCGAGTCTTCATTAATGAACATGTCTCCCAGAACTGACACCTAAATTGAACGGCATCATTCTTGGTGCTTAAGGTTCCTTCGGCATTCATCTGCTTTACCTCATAAGTGGGTGACACATTTTTCCCTTTTTCAATGAGAATGAAGTGTGCAAATGATGCATGCTCAAGATGAAAGAAGTGAATGTTTGTCCACTTAAAAGAAGCATACTTGAAATCAAACCTCTACTATTCGAGTCAAGGTTTGAAAATCTTTGGTGAAGAATTAATGTATTTTAACAATTAGTAACTTTACTAGCAGAGGGAGATACAGCTTCAGGCAGTACATCCCTTTATATATATAATATATAGTTTGTCTGTTAAAAAAAAAAATTCTGTGTAACCAGTACAATATAAAGGTTGGACTTGTGCTAAAGTAACACTTAATATGCCTGCTTCCAAGTAGGTATGTGGACACTGTAGCATAGGGAATGATGTCTGACATAGAGCCCAACTCAATTTGTAGGCAGAATTCTCTAATGCAACATAGGTAATGCAGTGACTTAGGTAATTAAGTACTGTCTAGTACACATGATTATCTATAAGAACTGAATCCAGGTGCTTACAGATCAGTAAACACACCCCTCCGGGCCTACCACATCAGCTAAACAGACTTCCTGTTGCAGCAAATAAACACAAGACCGTTAAAATCTCCATACTTCAGTGACTTTGGGGGTGAAACCAGGGTCACTAGTAAGGAGCCTGTATGTAATGAGCCAGTCCTTGTGGGAGGGGGTTGTGCTAGTAAGATCCCACAGCCTTGTGGGGAGAAGGAGGAGGACGACACGCCTTTTTGTAGGAAGAACACAAGGAATGATGTAAGGTTGGTGGCTATGGAAACACGTGAGCATGGTCAAGAGGGTATTAGGGCTTCTCCCACTCATAAGGTGGCCCAGCTCAGGTGCATCTACACCAATGCATGCAGCATGGGTAACAAACAGGAGGACTAGAGGCCATTGTGCGGTCGGAAAACTATGATATAGTTGCCATCATGGAAACATGCTGGAATGACACACACAGCTGGAATACTGCGATTGATGGCTACTGACTTTTCGAAAGAGATAGACAAGACAGGAAAGGAGGTGGTGTAGCCCTCTATGTTAAGAAAGAATACGAATGTATGGAAATTAATGATGGTGATGATAGGGTTGAGAGCTCATGAGTTAGGATAAACACAAAGGCCAAAAAGACTGACATAATCGTGGGAGTCTGCTACAGGCCACCCAACCAGGATGAAGTGGTGGATAAGATATTTTATGGACAGTTGGGTGAGGTCTTGAGGTCTCTACCCCTTGTTCTCATGGGGTACATCAACTTCCCAGACATCTGCTGGAATTATAATACAGCAGAAAGGGAACAGTCCCGGAGGTTCCTAGAGTGTGTGGGAAACAACTTCCTGACACAGCTGGTGAAGGAGCCAACAAGGGGAAGCAAAATCCTGGACCTGCTGTTTTTTAACAGAGAAGGCCTTGTGGGGGATGTAAATATTGGAGGCCGTCTGGGACAAAGTGATCATGAAATAATAGACTTCTCAATCCTTGTTGAACCTCAGAGGGGAGTCAGCAAAACTGCAACCTTGGACTTCTAGAAGGCAGACTTTGGCCTCTTTCGGAACATGGTTGAGAGAGTCCCTTGGGAGGCAGTCCTGGAGGGCATGGGAGCCCAGGACAGCTGGGAATACTTTAAGGAAATTATTTTAAAGGTGCAGGAGTTGACCATCCCCAAATCACGGAATACGAGCCGTCGGGGTAGAAGACCAGTCTGGCTGAACAGAGACCTTAAACTGGAACTCAGGAACAAAAGAAATGTTTATGGTCTTTGGAAGTGGGGCAAGCAACTTATGAGGATTACAAGTATGTAGTGAAGCTGTGCAGGGAGAAAATTAGAAAAGTGAAAGCCTAGCTAGAACTGAACTTGGCCACTAAGGTGAAGAACAACAATAAATATTTCTGTAAATACATCAACAGTAAAAGGAGGACTAGGGAGAATCTCCATCCCTTGTTGGATGCTGAGGGAAGCACGGTGATCAAGAATCAGGATAAGGCTGAGGTACTTAATGCCTTCTTCGCCTCAGTATTTAATAGTAAGTCTAGTTGTGCCCTGGGCACACAGCCCCTTGAGCTGGCAGATGGGAATGGGGAACAGAATAGGCCATGCACAATCCACGATGAGATGGTTTTGGACCTGCTCTGCAAGCTGGTCACTCACAAGTCCATTGGGCCAGATGGATTGCACCCTAGAGTGCAGAGGGAGTTGGCGGATGTGGTTGCCAGGCCTCTCTCCATCATCTTTTGACAGTCCAGGCAGCAGGGAATGTCCTGGTTGACTGGAGACTAGCAAATGTGACTCCCATCTTCAAGAAGGGTTGGAAAGATGATCCTGGTATCTGTAGACCTATCAGTCTCACCTTGGAGCCAGGGAAGGTTATGGAACAGATAATCTCAGGAGACATCATGGATCAGTCAAAGGTCAACCAGGGGATCAGGCGCAGTCAGCATGGGTTTATGAATGGTAGATCCTGTTTGACAAACCTGATTTCATTCTATGATAAGATGACCTGCTTAGTGGATGAAGGTAAGGCTGTCAGTGTGGTCTACTTGGACTTCAGTAAGGCCTTCGACACTGTCCCCCACAGCATCCTTGTGGAGAAGCTGGCTGCCCATGGTTTGGATGGGCATACGCTCTGCTGGGTGAAACACTGGCTGGATGGCTGGGCCCAGAGAGTTGTGGTGAATGGAGTTAAATCCAGTTGGTGGCCAGTCACGAATGTTGTCCCCCATGGCTCAGTACTGGGCCCACTCCTGCTCAACATCTTTATCAACAATCTTGATGAGGGGATTGACTGTACCCTCAGTAAGTTTGCAGACGACACCAAGTTGGGAGGGAGTGTTGATCTGCCAGAGGGTAGAAAGGCACTACAGAGGGACCTGGATAGACTGGATCGATGAGCTGAGGTAAACCGTATGAGATTCAAAAGGGCCAAGTGTCAGGTCCTGCACTTTGGTCACAACAACCCCAGGCAACCCTACAGGCTTGGGGAGGAGTGGCTGGAAAGCTGCCTGACAGAAAGGGACCTTGGTGTGCTGATGGACAGTCATCTGAATATGAGCCAGCAGTGTGCCCCGGTGGCCAAGAAGGCCAATGGCATCCTGGCTTGGATCAGGAATGGTGTGGTGAGCAGGACTAGGGAAGTCATCCTGCGCCTGTACTCGGTTGGCACTGGTGAGGCCTCAATTTGAGTACTGTGTTCAGCTTCAGGCACCTCAATACAGAAAGGACATGGAGGTGCTGGAACAGGTCCAAAGAAGGGCAACAAGGATGGTGAAAGGCTTGGAGAGTATGCCCTGTGAGGAGAGACTAAAGGAACTGGGGCTGTTTAGTCTGGGGAAGAGGAGGCTGAGGGAGACCTCATTGTTCTCTTCAAATACCTGAAAGGTGATTGCAGTGAGAGCGGGGTTGGTCTCTTCTTGCTGATGACCGGACAAGGGGAAATGGCCTCAAGTTGCACCAGGGGAGGTTTAGGTTGGATATCAGGAAAAACTTCTTTACAGAAAGGGTTGTGAAACACTGAATAGGCTCCCCAGGGAGATGGTTGAGTCACCTTCCCTGAATGTGTTTATAAACCATTTGGATGTGGTGCTCAGGGACATGATTTAGGGGTGGGTTGTTAGTGCAGTATTGTTAGGTTGTGGTTGGACTTGATATCTTGAAGGTCCTTTCCAACCTGAGCAATTCTATGATTCTATGACCCTGGGATCGTCCTGGCTGGCCTAATTTACAACACTCACAGGTCTGTGGATAGGATTACCTTTGTGTGTAACCAACACAAGAGCTTATGAACACTTAGCTGTCCGTCAGCGATTTGTGGGCTGGTTTGGCCCGGTTTCATGACTAATGGGGCAAGGAGACCCACAGAACCACGCCCCAGGAAAGGGAAAAAGGGAAAGGGTAGAGAGATGGGCCTAAAACAGAACAGTGGCAATGATCTGAGGAAGAAAGCTAATTTACTAAAAAACATATTGTAATGCAAGATAACACAATATAATACAATATAATAGAATATGATTGGAATTGAAGCTAATAAATCAAATAAAATGAGAGAGAGTGTCCAAAAACCGAAGGCCTTATTCTAATGCTGATGGCAAGATGTCTAACCGGAACAAGCAGAGAGGGAAAAGAGAGGGCATCTCATGATCTGCGAACAGTTTTATCTTTCCCTCTGAACAGAAAACGGAAACAGCAATGCAAAGTTCCCTGGGGTATGTAGTTTTCCTTCTCTTCTGAGAACCAGGTACCCGGAACTATCCATGATCCACGGAACTGGAGCATTTACTCTTTAACTCTCACTGCACTACATGATGTTATGATGTGGAGTACCAATAACAAAAATCATAAAACCATGACATTGTCCTTTCCATCTCCCACTGTACCTATTCAGACCGTGACAAATCTCTCTTCCAGGTGTTCTGTTCCCAGAGCAATTCCATTTCCCTAAAATTCAGTTGTTATAATTCTGCTATTAAATCTAGGGAGTCATTTCCTTTGGTCTTTCTGGTATTATCATGTTCATCAATTGCATCATTGCTCTTTATACTGTCATGTTTATATCATACTTCTTAATTTATAGCAGATTGTCAGCATATGTTCCTGAATGCAATTTTATCTGCTTGCACTTAGGCAACTTTGAATTACGACATTCATTGCTTTTTCAGACACTATGAGGAAGTCTTCACACAATTTTTTAGTAACCAAGCTTTTTAAAAAAATAATAACAAAGCCCCTCTATTTTGAGCTATTTTTCCACCAATCTCTGTGAAAATTACTCTTAATTTGAAGGAAATGTGCTGCTCAACCCACTGAAGTGGCAAATAACTCTTTTTGGCCAAATCATAGAAAAGAGCTTCTGAAAATGTATTCCACCTTTAAAAGCCAATATTACTGCAGAAAAGCATATACGGGACCTTGTCAGCATGGAGTGCTGAGATGGTCAAAAAGTTTGTTGTTGGGCTTTAAAAAAAAAAAAAAAGAAAAAAAAAAGCAGGGTAGAGCTGTTTGGAGTGATAAGACCATATGTATGTATCTCATAGTGTGCACATTATCAAATTGTTGTTATCCATGCTATCACACTTAACCATATTTATGTTTGGGATTCAGTTTGTGTGATTTCTGTAAATTTTATCTTTGGGATAGCAGAAAATCTGATTATCTGGAGCATCAGACATAAGGAAGCAGGCCGGTCCATACATGTTAAACCTACATCCACTTGCAAAACCAATCACAGCAAGAAGCACTAACTGGATCATAACACTTGTTTTTGCATTCATTCTTTTTCAGAAATTCTTAAAATATATTTACATTGAAAATTATGAAAAAGGTGAAAAAAAAGGGAAAAAAGAGAAAATAAGAAACAGAAAGGAAGACATTTCTATTACAATTTTAATAATTATATTTTTGCTTAAATGTTCTAAAAAGGCAATATTGCAGACTAGATAAGGAATATTCTTAGGAAAAGTTAGAATTTATTTTAACATTTTGTCTTCTTATTTATTTATTTATTTATTTATTTATCTATCTATCTATTATTTATTTATTTATTGCATATGACCCTTCTCTGCCTAAGCATTAGTTGCCTAGCATGTCAAGTTAAGAATGGTGTCTCCAGTCTCCTTTGTAAAGTGTTTTAAGATGTGCAGATGAGAAGCACTTTATAAGAACTGGGAATTAGTAAAAGCACAATAATAAGAAAGTATGAAAGGGATCGGAGGTTAGAATTAAAAAATAATAATAATAATTGCACTGCCACAGAATTAAGAGCAACAAAAATAAATCCTTCTAAGCTGCAGCTTAAATAGCTGAACATGGGGGAAGGGAGAAGAACAGAGAAATAAAACCTCCTTTTTGTCAGCTGTCAATATAATCAGTACAAAAACATGTATACACATAGTGATGCCATTTGAATTATGGAAGAAAATTTGAAATAGGGCAGGAAATAGAAGCAATTGATGTGCAGAGAAAGATCAGATAAGTAAATTAAACTATATGCTGAATTCTGCTGTAAGCAGATATCCCTTAAGGCTACAGAAATAATGATTTGATTATCAAAGCTATAGAATGTGTAGCTCATCTCCTTTTGTGTTACAAGGAGTCTTTCCATTAAATTTGTTGTTAAGTAAAATGTCTACAGGAGACTTATTTTGGATACTGATTATGCACCTCATAGGAGAGGAACTCATTGCTTCCCTTCTGCATGCTGGAGTTGCATTCCAGCAAGGAGCTGCAAGGTCAAGTCATCAACCCCATGTCTTTGATATACCTGGAATGAACATATTCTGCCAGCATGTTAAATAAAGCAATTACAATAGCATTAATGCAAATGACCAGTTCATCAGATGCAATGTAGGGGAAGAAGATGAAAGCATTTTAGAATATCCTCCCCAAATTATAGAAGCTGCTTTATTTCACATCTCCACAGAAATGAAGGGCAATCAAAAAGGCAGCTGATGGCAGACAATTTCATGAGTAGCATGGAAGTAAGAAGTTTCTTCTGAAAATTTTCTTGATTGCTTTACCTCAGCACTTGAAGGTGGTCTCATTTGTTTCCAGAGTGCTAGGTCACTAGCGATAAGGTGTTTAACATCTCTGTCCTGTTGCGCAACGGTTAAGTAGGAACAAGGAGTTACTCTCCTCTGCTGTCCTAATGAAAAAGACACCTCAGTGGGAAAACAATGGTCCACATCTTCATTTGGACATTGCAGCAGATCCATGGAAAGACTGTCTATCTGCTGGATGGCTGTATTGAAATGAATAAAGTAGGTCTTCCTAAAAATGCTGCTCTTTAGAAACATTTGACAGCTGCTATGTTACATCTGCCTTCTTTGATGCTGAAATGAAGTCTGCTGGATGTGAAGAACAGCTAGCTGCATGTAGAGAGAGAAAATGTACAACGTCACAAGTGGCTAGATGCTTCCTGCCACATAACATCATATGTTACAATAAGGTTTGGGCATACTGTTGTTATTACTTTGGAAATGTGACTAGGCTTCGGACATCTACCGCTAAAATAAATCAAGATAGGAGCCTTGCATACATGCTGGTAAGATGGAAAATGAAAGACCAGCATCTCCAAGATTGTTTTGTGTCTTCTGTGCCCTCATTTCCTTCTTTAGTCCTAGTTTTCCTCTCCACCTACTCCCTTTACAGACAATGAGACAAAATCAGATCTCCAAAAAATTTCTTATTTGGAGTTCATAACTAATTTTTTATTTGGTGACCATATCAACATTTTAAATTGGAATGTTGTGTATTTCATATTACAATATTGATATCTTTTCTTTCTCTCTCTCTCTTTTTGTTTTTCAGTAAAGAATATATCTAAATCAGAAAAGCTTTATTTATTCATCAGCAGTCAGTGAAAGAAGGAATGAATTCCTGCAGCAGAGATAATTTGGGTGCTCTGTACATATTTATTTGCAGGGTCCTGAAGGAAGAAGGAAGTTAGCAGAGTAGTCCTTGAGGTCATATTTCCATGAATGCTCTCCCAGAAACCAGACAATTCTGAACACAAATCTGATAAATATTTTTCCTGTCCTATAAGAGATCTTGATTCAAATTCTACTGTCAGATGTGAACACTGACGTAATGGGTTTCCATGTACAGCTGTGGGATTTAAGAGAAGGAAAGTAGATAAGAGTAATCTAGGTTTCCTAAACTGTACCTTTTCCCTTCCTTTCCTTTTCCTTGTCTTCATCCAGTTATTATTCATTCTGCTGGTTCAATTAAAAAAAAAAATCGTATTTTTTTATCATTAAAACTGTACATATACCATCACAAGAAATATACAGAAAGAGAGAATTTGAATTGGCAGAGGTTTGAATTGGGAAAAGATCACATAAAGAGTAAAAAGTGACATCAGAATGATGCTCTGCCACTTAGTGTGTGTTCTGACTGCCTTGTCTCCACAGTTGTGTTGTGATTACTGTCCCACATCCTGCTTGCAAGACAATGTTTCTAATGCCTAACAGTGTGAGATGAAGTGGCAGCAAAGTGCTGCTTCTCAGTCCTGCAGATAGCTGAATTCATAACTTACTCTGAAGTTGATTAGAGACTTAAAAATTCCTCTTCTCTCCTTCTCTCAACTCAGTGCATTACTGCAATTGCTAATTTAGGCAGGACGTGAGGTGAGTTCTTTCCAAGAGTGAACTTGACCTTTCACCTCTCCAGCACTACCCATGGCAGTTGCGAAGCAATTGTGCCCGTCAATGGAGAACAGAGAGCAGTAAAAGTAATGAGAAAGGTAATAAGAGTTAAAACAAAGGTAGATGGACCTCAAACGAAAACAGGAAGATTTAGGATACCTGGAGAAAGACAAGTCAGCATTATATAGAGACGAATTAATACTTCGGGATTAAACTGTGTGTGAAGGGTAGGGGCATACTGCACTAAAAATAGGAACAGAGTAATTTAGAAGCTAATCAAGCTCTGTCACAGACAAAATTAATAAGTAAAAAAAGTTTTAACAAGACATTAGCCATCCGAAGAACCTAGAAGGCCTGTGGAGGAGGATATTGTATCAGAAGGAGTTATTAACACTGCTATTATTAGATTGGTTATGATTAACTCGACTTGGCCAGAAAGAATCAAGGTGAAGTTTAGAAGTACGGTGGCGGATCACCCAGAATGTCATTACAGAGGTGAAAATTGCAAAAAGGAGCAGGAAATAGAGGAAGTAATTTTGAGAAATGATAGATGGAAAGACAGTGAAGTGTTTTGACCTCCCCATACAGCATGAAGATACGCTGAGCAAAGCCAAGATGATGAGATGCTTGTTTTCTTTTCTGTCCTTGTATCTACTGCTCTAATGCAATAGCTACAATTTGAAAAGTTGTAAATTTGTGATTTCATAGTCAGAGGACCACAACAAAATCATTACAAGTTACCATGACTGCATCTATCTTCATTTTGTTTGTATGTTTATTTTCTGTAGTGACTTACAATTGTGATTTCACAAGGACTGAGAGCCATATTGGTATTCAGCTGGTGTAAACTACTGATACTTCACTGAAATCAGTGAAAGTGAATGGATTCTCACAGTTCAGAATCAACCTGTGATTTATCACTCATTTTGTAAGCAAAATAAAAATATACAAGAGATTATCATAAAAGACTGACAATTTTCTGAAGGACTGGTCTGCTTGCAATCGCCACATGAAGAAATAATGTGCTAAGTGTCAAAAAGGGTCACATTCTCCATACTGTTGAGCAACAGGAAAAAAGATCACTGGTTCCAGGCACTGATTCCCAAACATTTATTACTGAACACTGCCAGAGCATATCCTAGATGGACACTTCTTATTTTCTTTTGTTCAAAACTGGAAGTAAAAAAAACATTTGCTCAGAAATGCACTCAACTGTGAGAATTTTATTTTAATATTTATTTATTTATATTCAGTATGAGATCAGCTCAGACTGATTTTATTTTGGACAATAAACATTTTAGATCAGAGGCTCCTTCTGAGATTTCCTTTTTTTTTTTTTTCCTCAACAGCACATAAACAACTATTTCAAATTACTTCTTCTCCCACATAGAATCCTCTTAATCTTTACCAATTCTGCTTACCATTAGTCCAATATTTAGAAAGAAAAGTCTTACTTAGTCAGTAGGGATTTTTTTTTTCTTTGCATTGATTAGGCGTACAAGAGACTTAAATAACCACAGGTGTGATTCTACTTAATACAGAAGAGTATTATTAATAAAGAACTGCATTTCACCTGGAAAGGAGTTGATGTTTCAGCACACCAGCACAGCCACATCTAATTTCACCCCCTCCATGTAAACTCTTTATTCTCTGGTGTCACCACGGAGTGATTTCCTGAACTATGTGCCATTAGATGGAAGGTAAACCTGGCTGTGAGTTCTGAATCTATTTGCCGGTATCCACAAGGTTTTCACCGTGCTCTGATCACCAGGGTATCCAGGCTCCATTGTAACTGCAGAGACAATTTGATAGGCGACACTGTGACAGCAATGTTGCTGCTGACCACCAGCTATGTCCCTGGCTCTGGAGCAGCACAACCACCAGAAAACTCAGCAGATTGCCTCTTCCCTGCCTGCATGTGCTCATTGCATTTTGGCTGGGTACAGGCATCCTCCTCTCCTTGAAAATTGCATTGTGCTCTCTGTTTTCTGATGGAAAGTGGTAGTGAACCTGTAGAGCTCTGAAACATAATATGCATGGCTGCTGTTTTACACTTGTAACATCTTGCATGCATTGAAACATACAGCTGTTTGCACTTGTAGCTCTGTCAAGTAAACAAGTGGTGATTTCTTATGATAGAGGGGAAATTGGCACAGGGCTACTATTCACTCACATACAGACTGGCAACTCCTGGTGGTGGAAATCATTCTTTAGGCACTGAGCTGGCTTAATGCATGCTGTAAAACTTGCTTCTCTGAGGCAGAGTAGAGGCAAAAGGAAATCTGTTGCCTGCCTCTGTATCTTTCAGAAAAGGCAGGTGCTGAGCACATGATGGGCTCTGCCTCCTGCCACAGCCATCCACATCAGTGTTTGCAAGCAGCATCAGCAGTGTCTGTGTCGGGATTTTGGCATGCAGATGCACACTGGACATCCTTGTTTGAGTTCTTATCTAGGAGCAGTAGGGTTTCTCACCCAAACTGCTCACTAGTCTGCACTGGCCAAGGGCTTGGAAATGCCTCTATTTCCTAAAGTTTCCACTGTATCTTACTATTTGGAAAAATAATTAGAAATCATGAACCAAAGAGAGCATCCAAAGAAACTAATTAGAAGCAAGTTCATAGATGTTATTTTACAATGGTATATGGATGACTTTGGGATTGCTTTAGAAAATGAAGATAATGCATACTAAAATTTAACAAGAGCTCTCAGGGAAGATGAATAGGTTCATGGAGATGAAATTCTTAAGATACTAAGAAAAACAAGCCATTTCTGTTTGAGCAAGTCAGTGTGTAAATCATGGAAAACTGGAAGAATATTCAGGGAAATGCGTGCTTGCCTTAAAGTTTGCCATTTCTTTATGCTTGTCCTATTTCTATCCCCTTTTACAGACATCAGCTTCTGATTACAGCTGAAAACGGGATATAGAGCTACATGGTCCTTTGCTTGGCAACTGTTTTTACATTCTCCTCAAATCTTCACATTGCCAAAAATTAAGTATCTCTGTATAAAACAGTCCAAGAGAAAATGAAGTCTGGATTTAAAATGATAATTTTATCTATTATTCTATTTTTTTTCTAGGATCACAATTGCATTAG